>NC_022009.1:48312665-48313166 GCF_000317375.1 Microtus ochrogaster
GGAGGGGGAGGGAAATGGGAGGCTGGGAGGAGGGGGGAAAAACCAGCAATAACAAAATGCAAACAGGATCTAGAAGATGGCTAAGCCTGACCCTGAGTCAGATCCCAAGAACACACTGTAAGAGAGAAATCAACTCCTGAAAGTTGTCTTCTGACCTCCACATTCACAATGAATAAGTCAAATTTCTTTTTTTTTTTTCTCATGTAAACAAGGAGTTAAAAAGAAGATCTATGTATAATTGGAACCTCAGCCTGGCTCTACCTTTTTAAGGACTTATGTTCTGGAGCACTTGCCAGAGCCAGTCAGAGCCAGGTCAGGGAGGGGTGCTGGATTCTGGGGTGTTGTATAGTAAAACAGGACACACAATGTGAGGCCTGAAGGATGAATACCAAGCCTCAGCCCACACTCTGGACTCTTCTGTGGGTCAGGAGTTCTTGAGGACAAAGGTTACTCTGGACACAGGACTCTTTCCATTCCCCAAACAATGTATCTTTTTTTTTT
>NC_022009.1:48315325-48316577 GCF_000317375.1 Microtus ochrogaster
CATCCACTTGCTGTCTTAGATAGAGTAGGAGGTGGCACTGAGTGTAGCTAGGCTGATAACAGCCACTCTCTTTGAATTTTTGCTTGATGTTGCTGCTGCCAACTTCACAGAGAGCCCTGGGTCTGGCAGGTCTCCCCTGGCTGTGGCTGTATGTGGGAGTGAGTTTTTCTGGGACTAGCAACACTGTTTCAGTTTGAGGTTTCCTGGGCCTGTTGCCAAGCGGGAAGCCACTGTTAAAGGTGTGAGCCACTTATCCTGGGGATGGTGGGTGGGAGGGCCTGGCAGATTCTGACAGACTTCAAGAGGTTGCTGGCCTTGTCCCCTATTAGTAAGTACAGTTGTTCACTGGCCTGACAGTGATTGTCGGTGTTGTTTTAAACCTGTGTCTGTTTCCTGCCTCCTTGGAGCACTTGCTGTTGAGAATGAATGCTTTAGGGCCAGAGTTTTTTCTGGTTATAAGACAAGCTCTCAGGAGTGCTGGGAGGATGAGGAGGAGATTTGCTGTGGCTGCTGAAAATGGCTAATGAAAGGAGCAGCAGTGTTGTGCACAGCCGGGCGGAAGGGTTGGGCTGCATGATCTGCAGGCTGCTCTGGGAGGACACAACAGTGGAACCAGAGGAAGGAGAGCAGGAGAGCCTTTTCAGCTTGGAGGCAGGGAGGCCCTGGCAGTGTCACGACTGAGGGGACAGGCACGAAGAGGGACTCTGTGCCTTGCAGGGTCATAGAACGGCTGTGCAAGGGCTTTGCTGTTGGCAGTATTGTCTTTAGAAAGACTCTTCTTCCCCCAGAAAGAACCAAGCAGCTCCTTTTCCAAGGGGCCCAAGCCTATAGAGATCACGTATTGGGAGAAGGCTGTTCCATCATCCACCTGCCGGAGTCACTGAAGCCTGGCCTGGCTGGGGCCCCTCAAGCTACAAGGGGACAGATGTTGATTGGACCTGATGGCCGACTGACACGGTGCCAAACTCAAGCTTCAGAAGCTGGTGAGTGGCTGCCAGTGGTACTTGCTGGCTATTGCACCTAGGAAAGACCTTGGCAAATGTTCTGTTCAGGGACTTTGACTACCTGAGCAAGCAGGATCCACTCAGAGCAGTGGTTCTCAACCTGTGGCTTGCAACCCTTTAGCAAACCTCTATCTCCAAAAATATTTACAGTACAGTTCTTAACAATAGCAAAATTATAGTTATAAAGTAGCAACAAAAATCATATTATGGTTGGTGATAGCCACAACATGAGGAACTGTATTAAAGGG
>NC_022009.1:48316987-48317712 GCF_000317375.1 Microtus ochrogaster
TAAGAGCTAATAAGAAGGCTGAGCTAATGGACCAATCAATTTATAATCTTATGGAGACCTCTGTGTGATTTTCTTTGGGGCTAAATGGCTATGGGAACTGGGCAGGACAGAAACCCAAAAAAACCTGTTCCTCATATTACAGAATGGCACCCAACATGGGACAACTGCATCCACATAAAGCCCAAAAAAGTTTGGGAAGTAATTCTAGACAGAAAAGAATAAGGCATGGCTTCTTGGTAGCAACAATTTCTCAGGTCTGCTCTGCTTGCTAGAGGCAAGCAAGCACTCTCATCTAAGAGAGGCTTCCTGACTCAGCTTTAGCTGTAAAACCTTGCAGTTCTTATAAAAGGTCCTGCCACGAAATAGTTAAATGGTGTTGATGAAAAGCTGAGCACATGCTTTCTGGTTTTCAGCGGTAGCAGGAAAAAAAGCTGTGCTGTTTTTTTAAAATGCCAGTATTCTGGGCCGTCCTGCCAGGGCAAACTCTGACTCGTTCAGGCATGCGGTCTGACTGTGGAGCATTTAAGTGTGGTTTGTGAGCACACTGCTGCAGCTTGCTAGCTGGCAGAGACTTTGAAACACCATAGAATTGTGGCAGTAAACATGGCTACAGCCAGTACCTCCGCCATGAGGCTGGAATCACAGAAAGCTAAGGAATGGGCTGGATCCAGCTGTCAAAGCCACAGCTTTAATCCTACCCATATTGCTTAGTAAATTAAAGACTC
>NC_022009.1:48317847-48339349 GCF_000317375.1 Microtus ochrogaster
AAGAAAACCTCTAAATTGTTTACTGTGTGTTTAAAAATATATGCAGGCTTGGGAGAGAAAAGAAAAAGGTTAAAGTCCTTAAAATAAAAAAGAAAGAGTAGTTGGGTATGGTGGTATACACCTTTAATCCCAATGCCTGGGAGGCAGAGGCAGACAGATCTCTGTGAGTTCAAGGTGTGGTAGCACACACCTTTAATCCCAGCACTGGGGAGGCAGAGACAGGCGGATCTCTGTGAATTCAAAGATAGCCTGGTCTCCAGAGAGAGTTCCAAAACAGCCAAAGATACACAGAGAACCTGTCCCAAAAAGTAAAAGTAAAAATAAAATAAAGGTTAAAATAAAGCCACGTAAAGTTGGAAAACATACAGAGAATCTTTACGCTATTATGCTCTCTTTGAATTGTTTGAATGATGAGGAAGGAGCAACAGCTGCTAAAAGATAATTTGCTTATAAATACTGCTGAATTAATCCAAGATAGGTATTTTGAAAATACCTTGGCTTCAAAATTGCCCCCCTGAAAAAGGTACTGAGCCATGTGGCTAACATAGATAAAAATAATGGATTCATATAAGCTACAAGAGCTAATAAGAAGGCTGAGCTAATGGACCAATCAGTTTATAATCTTATGAGACCTCTGTGTGATTTTCTTTGGGGCTAAAAGGCTATGGGAACTGGGCAGGACAGAAACCCCAACAAGCCTGGCCCTCATGTTACACTTTCCTGTGTCCCATCTGTAGTAGGAACATGCTGGTCCATTGCCTGTTGAGACATGGTTCTCATGTGACTGGTGAGAACGGGCCTCTGCCACAGCCCTGAATCTGGGTGGCCCCAGAGGCAGCACAGAAACCTCCTAGCTGACCAGTGAAACAGGGGACCACATCTTGAGACCTAGACAGAGGCACGGAGTTCTGATACAGTACTCCAGGAAGAGTGGACCCATTCGTGGTAGGACCAGGCAGGTGGTCTGTCTGGAGTCTATGACCAGTCCTGGGAATGCCTCTAGGTGGCTGACAGGTGTCAGGATTCAGTTGCTGGGGAAGGTCGGTGCACACTGCTCTCTTGCTCTTCCAGTGTATTTCCAGTTTTGACAGCCTGGGTGTTTTTTCCTCACAGGACTGCCTGGGACAGCACCCATTGTTTGTTCATCCTGTGTGAGATCTGTGGATGGGAAGGCAGTCTGCAGCCAGTGCGACCGGGCCCTGTGTGGACGATGTATATATACCTGCTGGAGCTGCGGTGCCTTGGCCTGTATACTGTGTGGCCTTGCAGAGTGAGTGCTTTGATTGTGGGGCTGCAGAACTCATGGTCTGTCTCCTGGGTGGGCTCTCTGTAGGCACCACTTGCCATCATGTTACAGGACAGGACTTGGTGGTAAATGCTCTGCTCAGCTCTTCTCAAGACTCGGTGACTCTTGTTTTGTTTTGTTTTTCGTTTTTCGAGACAGGGTTTCTCTGTAGCTTTGGTGCCAGTCCCAGAACTAGCTCTTGTAGACCAGGCTAGCCTCGAACTCCCAGAGATCCGCCTGCCTCTGCCTCCTGAGTGCTGGGATTAAAGGTGTGCACCACCACCGCCCGGCTTTCAGTGACTCTTTTGAAAGAAGTTCATGTTTCTCAAGTGTCTGTGGACTTCTTAAAGCAGCTGCCTGGCTTAAACAGCCTTGTGGTCTGGTCTTCTGAGTCCTTACTAGAACTCCAGTAGTCTACACTGTTTCTCAGCTTCAGTTTTTACCCAGTGTGCCTGTCATTTGGGGATTGCCTCACATGTGCCACTGTGTCCATGCAGGTCAGGCGTGCCCTGGGGAAAGGGGCACTGCAGCCGGCTGGGTCCGCTCTTTCTTTGGAAGTGCTTGGTCAGTGAGTGGATACTGCGGAGCCCTGCCCCCTTGTCCCATCCAAATGTGTGTGGAATCAGTACGGTGGATCCAGACAAGCTCAGACCCAACATTTATAAAACTAATGGATCAGATGGAAAACCACACATCACATGGCAGATCCTTGCCACCACTCTACAATGGTTTGGAGGAACCAGGAGTGCCATGCAGATGTGCTCTGGGGAAAAGATTTAGATGCCTGTAGGGCTGGTCATGCTGACGCTGGGAGGGAGGATTTGCCAGGCTGCCTCCCAGCTTCTGATGGCTGCTTGCTCTAAGTCTTAGTGTTCCTGTCAATGGCCATTTGTTACTCTGTCTTCATGTCACATCTCTGTGTGTCTCATGACATCTGCTCACCTATCTGGTAAACTAGAAAGGACTGGAGCCTAGATGTCAGGTCCACAGGATGTTTGCACCTCCTCCCAGAGACAGTGGCATCCCCAACTGTCCCTGAAAAGCTACTGTCTCCTGAGTCTGTCTTCCAACAAATTCACATGCTGAGGTGTCCTAGGATTAAGGGCTTCAGTAAGTAGGGAGCATTCAGCCTCTTAGGCGGCTTTTCTTTCTCTTGAAAATGCAGCTATGCTGATGACGGTGAGAAGACGCTTTGCACCAGCTGTGCTATGTTTGAAGACTGATGTGGCCATGGACAACCAAGATGCTCACACTGAAGAGAGAGGAGGTGGCTTTTTTATACATTATGTTTTGTACCCCAGTAACAAGTGAATAAACCTCTTTATATTTGCACGAGGACTCCCTTTCTTCTGTCAGCCATGCTGAGGGCAGCAGTGACAGCTTCAGGGGCCAGCTTTCCCAGCAGTACGCACCTTATCTCCTGTATGGTGTGACTCCTGCTTATTGCAACCCACCTGACAGGCAAGCCAGGCCCAGAGAATTCTTTCCTGTCCTCCCGCAGCTGGATCTCAGGAGGCTGGCTGCCTCTCACCCTGAATGGCCACTCTCACATGACCAGCCCTTTTCAATACCCACGTAGGCGGGCCCCAGGTGATTTACTGAGCTGTTACCCTCCAGAGGTTTGGCCCAGTGGAGTCCTGTTGATGTTAGGGGTATGACGGTCCTCACTGCATCTTCAGAGATGTGTTTTGTTTGAGACAGGGTTTCTCTGTGTAGCCCTGACTGTCCTAGAACTCACTCTGTAGGCCAGGGTGGCCTCAAACTCACAGAGATCCTACTGCCTCTGCCTCCCGAGTGCTGGGATCAAAGGTGTGCGCCACCACTGACAGCCAGAGATGTAGTTTATGCAGGGCTTTGGAAGGAGTTCACAGAGGTAAAATGGCCTGGGAGGTAGTGGTGGGCCAGGCACTCCAGCCCCCTGGCTCTGCTAATTAGAAGGGTTTGGCTGGTGGGAGGGTAGACAGCACAGAGCTCCCCTCACCCCACCCTGTAAGGACAGCTATGGCTGTTGGTCCCCATGCACATCAGTGAGGTGTTGCCCTAAATGAGGTTGGTTAGCTTCCTGGTATGATTGGACAGTTGACCCATAGCCCCTTTATAAGCAGGAGGGTTGGAGGCTGCAGGTGGAGAGAGCCTCACTGCTGTGGATAATGGGATCCTGGCTAGTTCTGAGGGTTAGGTAGTGCTGAAAGCTGCTGGTCTGTAGCAGTTAGGCTGCTAATAGCAGGGTTGGGAAGGAGGGGCATCCAATTAGGCCAGCCAGTGAAGCTCTGTCTGAGGATGGGATTTGAGGTACTCCCCAGAGTGAGCAAGGACAGACGGACGGATGGGTGTGTTTGCAGCAAGGGCTCACTATTAGCTCTAGCTGTCCTCGAACTAGACCAGGCTGGTCTCAAACTCAACAGAGATCCATCTGCCTCTGCCTCCTGAGTGCTGAGATTAAAGGCGTGTGCCACTATTCCTGGCAATCTTCTGGATCTTAAACATTCTGAGGCTGTCTTAAGTGCTAAAGCCATCAACACTAGTCTGCAGGTATCAGAAAGGAGCTGGCTGCTGGGGGCTTGCCAGGTACCCACAGGAACCAAAGCAAACCCTAGCCCCACACCACACTGTCACTCGCACGGCTTCTGATGCTGCTTCATCCTGCTGTAGCTTTCTCTCGGGTCCTCCATTCTGTCCTCTAGCCTGCTCAGCCATGTTTTTCATGAGTCCTGTTGTAGCCCATCTCTCTCACCAGCTAGGAGCATTGCATAGCCCCCACCACCTTCAGGCTGTCCTCATAAGTAGCTGACTGGCTCTAAATGTAAAACACTGGAGATTTTACCTCTCCTGCCCCCCTAGGGTTCAGTCCACTCCCGAGCATGCTAAGCATGCTTGCTCCTTGGCTCCACTCACTTCTGTGGCTGGAGGCTCTTCCTCTGGATGTCCCCGTGGTTCAGGTTAGGCTCAGAAGCATCCTAATGCCTTAATGCACAGCCCTGTTGACTTTTCTGATTCCACCATTCAGAATATGATATATTTGTTAACCCTTCAGCTGTGATGTGGGTGGGTTCCCAAGAGCTGTGACTTCACTTGAAATGGCACCTTATGTGTCACAGACTTGTGATCTGCCCAACATCCTTCCATGGAGTAGCGATGACTTAGAAATGGTTTGACCCATGCCTGTCTTAGTCTCCCCAGTATTAGGATGATGATCAAATGCCACCACCGTGTCTGGCTTTTTATATGTATATGGGGATCAAACTCAGGTCACGTTTACACCGTGGGCATTTTTACCAAAGGAGCACACCAGCCCTTATACAACTTTTTTTTATATTTATTTATTTATTTAGTATACAATATTCTGTCTGTGTGCATGTCTGCAGGCCAGAAGAGGGTACCAGACCTCTTTACAGATGGTTGTGAGCCACCATGTGGTTGCCGGAAATTGAACTCAGGACCTTTGGAAGAGCAGGCAATGCTCTTAACCACTGAGCCATCTCTCCAGCCCCCAAAAATGTGTGGCCCAGGCTGGCCTCGAACTCGTGATCCTCCTGCCTCTGCCTCCTTCAGCAAATCCTACCGGCGTGTACCACCACAACCGGCATTATACAACTTTTTAAAAGAAGAAAGTACCAAGACATTAGATAGCACCCAGTGTCGGATGGTAACTCCAAAGAAGGGAATGAGATGAGCCCAGGGTGCAGTTCCTGCCTACAGGACGCCCAGCTGTGGTGTGGGAGGGGATTCAGAGAACCTATGAAAAGGATTGAGATTGAGATTTTGGGGATTAGAGCTAGCGTGGCCAGAGTTTGCACACCAGATTGCCAGTGTGACCTGTACACTGAAACAGGGCACCCTTGAAAGGGTTAATGTGTCGGGTTTTGTTTTTCGAGACAGGGTTTCTCTGTAGCTTTGGAGCCTGTCCTGTCTGTAGACCAGGCTGACTCAAACTCTCAGAGATCTACCTGCTTCTGCATCCTGAGTGCTGGGATTAAAGGCCTATGCCACCACCACCTGGAAAGTGTTAATGTTTTTGAGAACCAGGAAGAGGACAAGAAGCAGTCGACATTCCTAGCAAAGAAGGGATATGAGGAGGATCCTCACCAGGGCCTCCCATCTCCTCGTGGAAACTGCATGAAGTGCTGCTGTCATTGGACTGATGTGTAGCAGCTTCCTACAGGACTTCACTGTCCTGGTCTTGGGGGAGCTCTTTAAGACAGGATGTTAAGAAGTGGTGAAACACTCCTGCAGGGAAGCTCAGCAAGTAAATTCAAGGATTTCATAAGTCCCTGAAACTAACCAGATTCCCTAGGTCTGTCCGAAGCATTCTCAGGTCCGATGAACTACTTGGAACAAGCAAAATCCCCCCAAAAGCTCTGTCAAAGAGGCTCAGACTACTCTCCAGCCTGTAGTTTATGCAGTCTGTGTGTGTGTGTGTGTGTGTGTGTGTGTGTGTGTGAGCTGTCACCGATGCTTTGGTGACGCAGCTGTCTCCTGAGTCACTTCTGTTCCTATAAACAACCCTTCCCTTATTTTATTGAGACAGGGTTTCTCTGTGTAGCTTTGGAACCTGTCCTAGAACTCGCTCTGTAGAACAGGCTGGCCTCAAACTCACAGAGATCCACCTGCCTCTGCCTCCCATGATTAAAGGCGTGCGCCACCACTGTCCGGCCACCTATATTCTATAGAACTAGGTTCACCAGGTGGTATCTGTACTTTGGTCTATCATTGGTTCCCTAGCTGGGGTAAATAGACATTTGCTTGTATCACCCCAGGAACAGTATCATACAAATACTCAACCATATTCCAGCACATAACTCTGATGTTGGATTCCCCTCTGTATGCTGTGAATACCATTGGTTAATAAAGAAGCTGTTTTCGGCCAATGGCTTAACAAAAAATATAGCCAGGCTGGAAAAGATGTAGAGAGAGTAGGTGGAGTCAGGGAGATGCCATGTAGCCACCAGCTGGAACTTTGCCTATAGGCCACGACTTCATGGTGATGCACAGATTAATGGAGATGGGTTAGTTTAGGATAAAAGAGCTATCTAGCAATATGCTTAAGCTATTGTCCAAACAGTATTGCAAATCATATAGTTTCTGAGTGATTATTTTGGCTCTAAGCGGCCAGGAACAAATGAGCATCTTCCCCCCCAACAAACTGGCACACCAACATGTGCTAACTAAATCCACATAAAACCTGAGAGAGCTTGGAAAGGAACACAGATACACAATAAAGACAAATAGAGATGAAAAAGACCTCCAAATGGATCACAGTATGTTTTTAAAATGTATGTAGGCTTGGGAGAAAAAAGGAAAAGAGTACAAAAAGTTATAAAAATAAGTAAATGGATTTTTTAGAAAAATAAAGTCTTTAAAGAGACAGAGTAAACTTATAGAAAAAGTAGTATGTAAGAAAAATAAGCCACATAAAGATGGAATATACAGAGAGTCTGGATTATGTATACTATTGTGTTTCTTTGAATCTTTTTACTGTGAATGAGCAAGTACAGAGAGACATTTCATTGTATAGGCTACTAAGCTAAACCAACATATAAAGGTATCTTGACTTCAAAATTTCGGTCTAAGGATTTGTTGCTTTGGAAAAGAAGTTCTTTTGTTTCCACAGAGGATGAGAACCTGTGGATTCCTTCCAGACTAATGTGGTTTGATGAAGCAAGACCCTCCCTCCAAAAGGTCGCCATGAACACCCCCAAATTATTTCACCCATCAAAAATCAGGAAGCAGTTTGGAGAGAACTTCGCCCAAATTCCCAAATATTGTTTATAAATATTTGTTTACATTTAAAGGGGGATATGATATAGACATCAATACTTTGCATTGGTATAGATCTTGGTCTATTGGTAGAAATTTAAGGTCATTTTTGTTATGTATATATTTCTTCTCTTGATTAAGGTATTTTGTTTGTGCAGCTCATTTTAAAATGTAATGTATAATTAAGAAATATAGGTTAATAGATCATCATCTATAATAGTCAAGCTTATAGTCATGTTAGGTTTTCTAGATATATATATAGATATAATTCAGTTAGATAGATAATCTTCAAATCTTTCAGAGACCTTCAGAATATGGCATTTAAAATGTTTTAAAAGCTGGGGATTTTTCATGATAGTGAAGCTCATCTGCTCCTGGCAGCACCAATCTACTTCAGGAGGATGATAGGCACCGAAGAGACTCCTTATGGAGTTTGTTGGCCATTTGGGCAAGAAACTGCTCTTGCCTGGACTGCTTGGTGTTATGCTGTGTGAGCTGGACATGTAGGACCCACGGAGAGATGACTGGTGAGCTTGGGGGTTCCTGTTTCATGAAAGGGTCTGCCAGACATTCTGCAGGACACAGAAGAAAGTGACTGACAAACTGCCAATATAGGAGGAACTATCTTTGAAATTTCCTGCTTCATGGAAAAGTCTGCCAGATACTATGGGCCTGTAGGCTGAAAATGGTTGCTGCAACATTACAGAAGAACTTTGGGTGACTATCCAGGCAGTGAGATGTCTCTGTCAATTCTAGAGTTTTGGAAGTTGCTTCCAATGTACTTCCTGTTAACTTAGGTAATAATATATCCTTCTTTGATGGAGTTGAAGAATAGACAGTTACAATTATAATTTTCCTTAGTTATGACAAGAGACAAAGCAGATATAAATATTGTAACTGTAATTCTTGCTTGATACCTGTTTTATGTAATTTTACTATGTTAAGATTAAAACCTTCCTTTTTATTTACAGAAAAGGGAAGGTGATATGGGGGTTCTCTGTATGCTGTGAATACCATTGGTTAATAAAGAAGCTGCTTTCAGCCATTGGCTTAACAGAATATAGCCAGGCTGGAAAAGATATATATAGAGTAGGCAGAATTAGTGAAAAGCCATATAGCCACCACCAGAGATGGATGCCCCAGCTGGAGCCTGCCAAAACTTTGCCGGCAAGCCATAACTTCATGGTGATGTACACATTAATGGAGATGGGATAGTTTAGGATATAAGAGCTAGCTATCAATATGTTTAAGCTATTGTCCAAACAGTATTGCAAACAGTAACAGTTTCTGAGTAGTTATTTTGGATCTAAGTGGCCAGGAACGAATGAGCATCTTTCCCCAACACAATTTGGGTGTCACAATACAAGTACTCAACCTTTATCCTAGAACATATCCAAAAGGTCTTTCACCTAAGTCCCCAGAAGACAAACAGTAAACTCTCCTTTCCTGGCCTCAGTAAGTCGTTTCCCTAAATGGAAACTAAAAACATTAAGCAATTACTCCTCGTTCCTACTGGTCCCCACCCTGGCAAAAACTATTCAACTTTTATAACCTGGACTACTTTAGAGAACTCATGTAAGTTTACCAGACCCTTCCAAGGTTGCAAGGTCTAGCCCCTTATCTGCTCTGGTTGTAGGGTAGCCCAGGTCTGCCTTTGGTGAGCATCCCCTAGACACCTGCCTCTTGCCTACAGTGGTTCTGTTGGGCAGCTGTGTGAATGACAGTGGGCTCATTGACCATCACTGTATTCACTCCACTAAGAGCGTTGCCCACCTGCGAGGAGGCATACAAAGACCACTTCCTCTGTACTAGAGACATCCCCAAGAGCTCTTGTGGAAAGAACAGCCTGCTGTTTTATTTCAGATAAGGTTTTACTCTTAGTCTTAAGGGTCATGGAGAGCACTATTTGTCATGTATATGTTTGCTCCACACCCACCCCTTTTTGATAGGGTCTTGCTGTGCAGGCCTGGCTGGGCTTAAACTTGAGAGCTATCTGCCTCCACCTTCTGAGTGCTGGACTAAAGGTGTGCACCGTCACCTGGATCTGGTGCCTATTCTCACTAGATCCTTAGTAACTTCAAAGAACAGTATGCAGTGCTGTGTACACCTCCAGGAGGGCTCTAGAAGTCACCACTAGTATGGCTTGTGGTCACCCAGAGAAAAATTTAGGCTGTTCTAGAGGTAGATATTCTCATCTCCCAGAGGTCAAGACCACCACAAACTCCTATTTTTCCAAGAGCCAGACACCATCTCAGTAAGGCCACCAGCCACACCCACAGGGAGCCCAGCACTTGGATGCCTCTAATGGTTTGAATCATCTCTTGCTGCAGTAGCCACCAGTAGCCACCAGGTGGCACCAACAGCATATTCAGTATATCTTGGAGGCTGCCTGAACACTAATAAGAGTATGACCTTGGCTCCGGTCACCTCCATCCAAACCCATAATGGCCCCATTTTGTTCAGTCACAGATGTACTCTGTGATTTCAATCAGGGCCTCTTGAGCCCTTTTTGAACTGTATCCCCAGCAAGTTGTGATCCTTCCTGCCTACTGCTCTGTCCAGACACATAGCAGCTAGGGCTTGCCAGTGGCTTGGATAGCATCCTTTGGGGAGGGTCAAGAGGACAGTGGACTCCAGAAACAGAAAGTGGACAGGATCTTGTCATCAGGAGTGTCTTACTGGAGGGATATCTTCCCCTGAAGGCTATCCCTGGAGCGAGCCTTAGGGATGAGGTCCCAGGTGACCCTTGCCACTTCAAACCCACAAACAGGGTCCACACTTTACACCATCCAGAAAAGCAAACCACAAACATGAAAAGCAATTTTTATTGAATTTGGAGGGACAGTTTCTTATTATAATAGTAAAAATGCTGAAGTTGAATGTTGTAAAAAACGACATGATGCAGCAATGGCCACAGTGTCTGGCCAGGGGACAGCTGGAGAAGTAAAGCATCTAAGGACAGCGCTAAGGGACGAGCTCGTGTGAGGCAGACACTCTTCTGTCGCCGTGATTAACCCCAAAAAAATGCCTTTCAACAGCATGACACACAGCGACAGACTGAATTCTTGTTCCTCTGTCAACCTAGGTGAGCCCTGGCCATCCCATGAGCCCTAGTGCTGAGGCTGCTCTGCCTCCTCCCACCGCAGGGAGAGCCGGCTAGCATACCACAGTGAGGTGCTTTTGGTGCCCTCCAGTTGGACTTTGGCCCTGGACCCTAAAGACAGGTGGCAGCTCGAGTGGCCAGGTCGATGGGGACAGTGACAGGACCCACCCAGACCCATGAGCCCACATTGCACATGGTCGCAGAAGTCCTTAATATTTTCCTACATGAATCTAATTGTTCTGGGCACTGAGGCCACATCTGGCCTCCAATTGGATGAAATAAATTAAGAAAAACCCCAGGATAATTTTCCTCCTGACCTGGCTGGGAGGTAGGCTGCTGCCCACAGTAGAAACACTCTCCCCTGGTCCTGGAGGCTGGCAAGGTTCCTCCCCAGCACATCCGAGAAACAAAACCATCAGTTACAGATGATCCGTGCGGGGCTTCTGGACTCGGCAATGCAAAGGAGTGATAGCTGCCAGCCATTGCCCCAGGCCTCAGGCTGTGCCACTGGCTGAGTACGAAAACTGGGGAAAGTGTGGCCTCCGCTCGCTGTCTACACACTCCATGCTGTCATCTGTGGGACATAAGAGGTGGCTCAGACCCAGACTTGGAACAGCACACCCACCCGCCACAGAACAGAGGATATGAGGAGGCCCTCAGAGTGCTCACTCCCAGCTTAGTTACTCCACCCTCCAAAGGAGCTTTTTAAAAGTGTGCATTTGGAGCTGGAGAGAAGGCTGAGCGGTTAGAGCATGGGCTGCTCTGAGAGAACCCAGGCTCAATTCCCAGCACCCACACTGCATCTCGTAACTCTAGTTCCAAAACAGAGTCAATAAAAGCTTGGCACTGAGGCAACTTAGAGCGGGGTGGCCCTCACCTTGATCAGGCGGTGTGATAGTGATCATCTGGGCTGTGAACTCCTCATCAAAATACCTGGTGTCAGTCTCAGAGGTGACCTGGGGCTTGAAAGGTGGGCTCAGCTGTGGAGGGACACAAGATGATGGGTGTCAGCTGTTCCAAATTCCAATAACAATGTTCCAGCCCTCTCCATCTCCAGGTAGTGCTGACTCCCTAGGGGTGAGCCACTAGCAAAGGGTGCAGCTATAGATGAAACTGGGAAGGGCAGGCCCACAGGGACAGAAGACAGCAACCGTGCCCATCTCCCGGTGGCAGGAATAGTCCTGTCTTTTTTCTGTTTGCCATTTTTTCTTCCAAGTTTTCTCATACATAGGGAAGGAGGCAAAGATGACCAGATTCAGGTGAGCTCACTTGCTTCACTGACAGCCCAGGGACAAGAGGCAATCCAGAAAATGATGTGTATATAAGTTGCTAATGTCCCCTAGAGTCCCACAGGCAAGGATCCTCAAATACCATCTCCCCAAAGTCTGGTGTAAGGGCAGTGCTACATGTCAGCTCAAGGAATCTCTAGTTGGTATAGGCAGGAGAGGTGTGCCAGCCACACCCCCATATGGTTAGAGGGCAGGGCTCCAGCTGCTGGTCCCATGTAGCCTAGAAAGAACATTCAAGGTAGGAGGGCTGGTTACACTAAAGGCAGGCTTGGTGACAGGGCACCCAACACATAATGTTGAGCCCACCTACCAAGCCTCATCAGCAACTCAGGGCCAAGGCTGCTTAGGAGCCAAAGGGCACCCCACCTATGGAAGAGTACAAGGGGTTCTGCTCTCTGCCAGTGACCTCCACTATGCCAAAAAAAAAAAATTGTCTAGGAGAATGGGGTGGGGCTCTCTCTCTGGAGCTGGAGATACCTAAATATTAGCCACCACCCTCGGCTAGCTTTCAACTCATGGCACAGGAGCCCTCCAGGGAAAAGCAAGAGTGAGGGTGCAGGAGCAGGCAATGCAGGAGTCCAATCAAGGCCTGGACAGGCCTAGCAACTGAGTGAGTGAGGCCTGCAGGGCAGCAGAGTGCCCCATCCTGTGTGAGCATCCTGTGCACATCCCTGTGGTTCTGGGGGGCATGTGATTACCACAGAGCTGTGAGCCTGTCACGGGCATCTGAACCAGTGAAAACTTAAGAGTGTTTGTATGTGCGTGTGCACACACGTGATCCAGAGAGGGGCACAGTGGCCAGATGCACACCTTCTTCTCATATACATCCTGCCACACGATGTTGGCAAAGAAGCGATGCTGCATGATCTCCTTGGCATCCTCAGAGCCCCCGCCAAGCCTGTGGGTGGGAGACGGGTCCAAGGTCAGACACTGCATGCAAGGTGACAGGCTCATGGGGATGGTCGCAGGGTGGAGCTTTCTGAGCAGTTGTGGGTATCCCCTAGCTGCCTGACCACCCCGTGTCTGCCCTGGCTGCATGTGACTGAGCCTGTGCAGGGCAGTATGGTGGGTCCAGTTGAAAGCAGTACTGTCCAGAGGCTGAGCCTGAAGCACTGATGGCCCTTACCTCTGTGTGGGGTCCTTCTTGAGCAGCCCAGAGAGCAGGGACTTGGCCTCAGGGCCAAGTGTACGCGGGAAGCGGATCTCCTCCATGAGGATAAGCTCGAACAGCTTCTCGTGGTCCTGGTTGTAGAACGGCAGGCGGCCACACATCATCTCATACATGACCACGCCCAGCCCCCACCAATCCACTGCACGGCCATAGTCGTTGTCCTCCAGCACCTGGATGGGGGACTCTGTCACCATGTGTCTGGGATATGGGGGGGTGGGGGAACACACAAGAAGTGGCAGAGCACCTCAGGGGCCAGGTACTCAGGGGTTCCGCAGAAGGTCTTCATGGTGGCACCATCCTTGATCCCCTCCTTGCACAGCCCGAAGTCTGTTATCTTGATGTGCCCGTCCTTGTCCAGCATGAGGTTCTCCAGCTGTGTAGGAAGCCTCAGTTAGCGTGGCCAGGCCCCCGGTCCCCACTTCCCCCAGTCTGTGGACACACCTTAAGGTCCCGGTATACCACGTTCTTCTCGGAGTGTAGATAGTCCAAGGCCGACACAATCTCCGCACCATAGAAGCGGGCCCGGTCCTCAGAAAACACACGCTCACGAGACAGGTGGAAGAAGAGCTGTGGGGTGGAAAGTGCTGAGGGGCCCCACACATGACCCACAAGGCAGAGGGAAGGTTAGAGATTACCCCCAAAGAGAACCAGGGATCTGGAGATTCTAAATCAGCAGAAACAAGACATCCCAAAGCAAGCGATCATGGGCTTGCTCACATGGCCAGGGGTGCTGCAGAGAGGTTCCAAGGCTCTCAGAGGGACAAATTTACCCACCAAGTGCCCTGCGCTGAAGTTGCCTATGGCCCTACCTCGCCCCCATTGGCATATTCCATGACAAAGCAGAGGCGGTCATGGGTCTGGAATGAGTACTTCAGGGCCTGCAATGAAGCACAGCAAGCTTTAGCACGGACGAAGCATTAACATCCTGTATTACACTGCCACCCAACCACCCCCAAGATACATCAGGGCACATTTCAGTGTCCTGAGACAAGGTAACACTTGTCTCAAGTGTTATTCCACGCCATCCTGTCCTGCAATCAGCAAATCCTTCTGCCTCAGCCTCCCAAGAGCAAGGGCCACAAGAGGGAAACGGCATACGTCAAATGGCATATTCTGAGATGAGAGACACGGGGTCTGAGATCAAATGCAGATGGCTTAGAAGTTGACTGTACCAAGTTCTGGGGTCACCAAAAGCCTCCAGGCAGAGGAGTCTGGCACAACAGCGTTCCTAGCCCTGGTGTGCTGAGCCACCCCAGCAGCCGTCCCCTCATGGACTACAGGTGGCCCTGTTTAAAGGCATCAAGCCCAAAATGCTGACCCTGGAGCCAATCGAGCTACTATACCTGACCTTCACTCACCAAACCCTGAGAAAACCTGGCCTCCAAAGGAATCAGCTTAAAGATGGGTCCGAGCGGAGTAAGGGGATGGAAGCCAGAAGACCAAAGTCATGCCTCCTTCCCTGCACACGACTGTTGTGAGCACGCTTCCTGCCCCACGCCAGCACCTCACACCCATCCTTCCCTCAGTCCGCCTAAAGCCCTTGAAGGCAGCACCATGTGACTGACCCTCTCTATCCCACTCGACCCTACCTCAGATGGACTCAGACTGACGGCCACTACTTACTGTAAGGAAAGGATGCCTAGAGTTCTGCAGGACACGGTTCTCAGTCAGTGTGTGGGCAACCTCATCCTAGAGGGCAAAACCAAGTGAGCACTCATCTTCCCTGCATTCCTCTCACCCGCCCTCCAGCACCGCCCACCGCACACCTTGGCAACGATGACCTCCTTCTTGAGGATCTTCATGGCATAGTAGCGGCCTGTGGCCTTCTCCTTCACCAGGATCACCTTCCCAAAGGTACCCTTGCCCAGTAGCTTTAGGTACTCAAACTCGTTCATGGTCTGTGGATAGTAGACAGTTAGGCTTGCTCACCACAGCTAGCGTACGGGGAGAAATATCTGTGCCACTGCCTTCAGCTTGACAGTGTCTAGAGCAAACAAGACTCCAAATTACCCACAGCAAACTCAAGAGAGCTTGAGACAAGACAGGCCCATTCTCATATCTATTGGCCTGCGGTGAAATTTAGTCAGAGCACTAGGGCTTGGGAGGTGGTGGACATCTTCATTTTCATTTTTTTTTTTTTTTTTAGCACTGTGGCTTCATGCATGCCAGACAAGCATCCTGCCAATTGAGGTTTATCTTCAACCCATGTAAGGGCAGCCAGGGCAGCCAGGGCAGCCAGGGCACCCAGACCCAAACAGGGAGTCAGTCAGTCAGGGATACAGGGCTTGCCAGATCCCTCCAGTAGAAACAGAGCCCGGACTCACCACACGGTGCTTGGGCTTGGCTAAGGACACCTCCATGTCCTCAGCCCCTGAGTTGTCACTGGGAGAACCTGATGGGAAGTCCATTGTCTCTTCTTCCTGCCTCTTGAGTCCATCAGCCACAGTCTGGATGGCAGTGGTCCACTCTTCCCTGCAGCAGGCAAGTGAGGCCTTAGGCACCAGGCAAGGGCTCTGCCATGGCTTTTACCCACCAATTGCCTGGCTACCTTTCCTGAAGCTGCAGGCAACCACCCAGGACCTGGGTCTACATACACTAAGGAGTATCAGAAAGCCTTAAGGTACTAGGGACAATGACTTCTCCCATCATTTCGCCACCTACACCCTGCAAGTGGCAGCAGCCTAGTTCTCCAGAATGGGTGCAGCAGAGGCCTTTGGCTCTCAAGCAGGGGGGCCCCCACCCCTTCCCACTCACCGCTCCTCAGGCGTCTCCACATGGAAGGTGCGCTCAATGACTGTGGTCCACTGCAGGCAGCGGATGATGAAGGTGTTGGGCTTTGGCCGCTCTGTCTTCATCAGCTGGCATTCTAAAGGAGAGCTCAGGGATGCATCTATTTGCTCCTCCATGAAATCCTTACAGTCCTGGCCAGACAGACCCTATCCCCCAGAGCTCACCCACCCTATCCCAGGAAGGTGCATTCCATCCTCCCTTAAAAAAATTATTTATTTTGAGGGCTGGAGTGATGGCTCATTGGTTTAGAGCACTAACCGCTCTTCCAGAGGACCCAAGTTCAATTACCAGCACCCATATGGCAGCTCACAACCATCTGTAACTCCAGTTCCTGGGATCTGACACCATCTTCTGGTCTCCACAAGTATCAAGCACAAGCGTATATAAACACACAACAAACACCCTTACACATAAAATAATTTTTTTAATTTTTAACAAATTGTTTATTTTTGACATTGGATCTTTGTTGTATAGTCCTGGAACACTCCATGTAGATTGGAAGCCTCAGACTATGGCAAGCAGTCCGCCTCCCCGTCCTAAGTGCTAAGTTTACAGGTTGAGCTACCATCCTGGCTTTTTTGCTTTCTGAGGTTTTGACTGGCCTGGTTTAGCTGGTCCTGAGCTTGAGGCAATCATGCCCTGGCCTCCTGAGTGCTAGGATTACAGCATGAGCCACTACACCTAGCTCCAGCCCCTCTTCTAGTCCTAATCTCTCTAAAGGAGCAGAGAGCCAACTTCTGGCAGCTGGGATGCTCTGCTCCAAGGTGAGGCCCTATAAGAAGGTGTTAGGTAGATCAGTTAGTACTACACCACAATTATTTCTAGAGTTCCTCTTTCCTTCAGCTTCTGACCCTTACCTCATGCTGGGCCTCAGGGAGGAAGAAATACTGATGTCCCCAGGGGGGACAGGAGCACACAACCCACCCACCCTGTCTGCTACAGGAGTATCTTGCTGTTTCCCCAGTCACATATAGAGTCCCTGGAAAAATTACACACATATGCAGCACCCACACTAGAAGCATACACTGGAATATGGATACTCAGAACATGCACACCTGCTGCAAGCCTGGTGCACACACCTAGAATCTGCACACTTATAAGGATGGATCCCTGGGACAGCCGGGGCCCTGAGGGTATGTGTGCAGTGAGAGGGCTTCCTGGCAAGACTCTGTAAGGCAGGAGGGGCTGAGAGGCCTCCCACATTCCATCGTCTGGGTCCTGGCAATGTGAGGGGCCTCCAGGCTCCAATGAATGAGCAGGGGGCAGTCTGCCAAGCCAGGGGCCAAGAGGGGCTTGAGGCCCAGCCTTGGGGAAGGCCTGTGTCAACATGGAGTGGGGGATGGGGGTGGAAAATCACTCTGAGCCTTGCCCTCAGCACATCTGGGATAGCTTGTTAGGCAAGCAGATGAATACAAGCACCGAGCTGGGGTCTCAACCCCTCCCACCAAAACCCACCTCCAAGAAAAAGCCCTTGAACCGAGCACAGTGAACACCACTGCAGTGGCACAGTCCCACCCGGCTCTGTTCCCTGCTAGGTATACACTACCCACCTCCTGAGGCCCAAGCCCTGCCCATTGCTCCGCAGCCCCCTTGGCTGGTGCACATATACCTATGGGTCTGCTCCAGAGAGGCCCCTTTCCTACCTCTTGCAATAACTAAGCTAGGATTCCTTCCCCATCCTTCTGCAGAGGCAGCAAACTATGTTAAACCTCAAGCCTCTGGGGCAGATGTGGGGACTGGCCAAGTCAAGGAAAGTGGACATCTCTAGGATCTGAGGCAGGTCAAACAGCTACCTGCAGAGCAGGAACGTATCAAGAAGGTGCTGGGGGCAGAGTGTAGACCACGCTACGGCGGACATACACTGTACTCCAGACTGGAGCCCAAGGATGACCCCAGAGTCTGCCATTAGTAACCTCATGGCTCAGGCTTATTGCTACTTATCACTATCAAACTCAACCACACCTACAAAACTAGCTGAGCCCTTGGCCAATCCCAGGCATAACACAATGTGGCACAGAGAACAAGGACAGAGCTTCTTAAATTGCAAGCTCTCAAAGATAGTGTCACAATATCCCTAACCGTATCACCCTCACCAGTCTTGGAATAGGACTGACTCCCTCCGGCACTCCAGCTAAGGGGACCACAAGACCCACAGGGAAAAGGACTTCTGATGGCCTTCCCAAGAATTACAGAAATAGTTCCTAAGATGTTACAGACTCCTAGAACTAGGAGCCCCTCCTCCCATTGTCTACCCAAGAGTTCCCAGTGAATGCCCTTGAGTGGCTGTTTAGTGCCATTAGGGGGACCCTGATCAGCCCACTCTCTGAATCAGGTCCAGTCACCACATGCTGGAACCTCCAGCTTTTCTAGCAAGGGCTCCCTGGGCCAGTCAGAGCTGGCCACTCACCAGTCCTAGAGGAGGTAACTCAGAGCTAGCACTGCCCAGCACCCTAGGACAAAACCTAGGGGGCTCTCCTGAGTTTTCTCAGTGGGCACAGAGAGCTTCAGCTTCCATACTGGCCTGCCTAGCCACCTCACTCAACCCAAGACACTTACGTGCCACTGAGAAGTTGTTGAGGGGGGACTCGCGTTGCTCCACATCCTGAGGCCGTTCCTTGTAGCCAATAAAGGTGCCATCATTCTTGAGGAGGAAGTAGCGTGGCCGCCAGGTTTTAATGTATTCCCCTGCAGGGGTTGGGAACATAAGGAGTTGCACGGTGAACACCACTGCAGTGGCCCAGACACCTGAGAGGACCCAAGCACACAGATTCAGGTGAAGGGTGCAGTGTGAGGTGGGGAAGGGATCTGGACCACTTCAGCCTCCCCTGAAGGCACTGCCACTAGGGCAAAGCTGCCAGTACATGTTGTTGGGAGCATCTTCTAGGGCTCTGCCTGCGTAGCAGACTCAGGAGGTGCCGTGGCTGGAACAGGGGGCCTTGGGTCCTAGCTGAGACCTGTGCTGTACCCAGCTGAGTTCTGCCCTGGTCACCCAGGTACGCAGAACACTGTTCCCTCCAGTTTTGCAACATCAGCCATAAGCAGGCACCACACTCAGGAATCAGAGCAGATGTCCTCTGTGATCTCCCAGCGACTGTCATTTTTCATACTGACACCCGGAAAAAATGTTTAATTTACATTTTGCAGAGCAAAGGAGTCTGAACAACAGGGAACTAACTAATTAGGCAACTTCTTCATCTGAGGGGACACTAGGCTGAGGACAGGAGAGGCAGCCCACAGGGCTGGGGTCCCTGGGCTCTATCTGGGATAAAGTCTGTTTGCCCCCACTGAGTCCTAAAGAAGGGGACCTGGAGGGATGTGTTGTGAGCAACTGCTTGGACCAGGCTACCTAACACCAGGTGCTCCATGGCACAGACCAAGTCACAAGGTCAAACACCCTGGTCTCAGGCAACAGGGAGGCTGGCCAGCTTTCCTTCTCTATCCTCTTACAGTATGTACCAAATCGAGGTTTCCAGGTGAGATACAGTCTACCCAGTCTAGAACATCAGCACGGACCCCCTCTAGGCTCTCAGGACCTGCCAGGGTGCAAGTAGCTGGGGCTCTGGGGCAGCATATTGCAGGGCTCTACACATGATCCACCTCCCCCATCTCCACCATTTAGCCCCTTCCAGTCGACACCCTGGGAGGCATTGCCAAACACCAGCCTTAATCTGCATGATGCTACAGTATGACCCTAACCGGGATGAGAGGAAACCCAAGAGATGGAGGAAGGCTCTTGGTGAGAGCAGTGAATAAAGCCACTACCAGGCCAAGACCCCCACTGCAGGGGCTGGCAGTTATCAGAGCGAGGGATCAGGGCACTGCAGGTCTCCTAAGCCGGCTATCAGCACTGACAAAGACCCCAGTACCACAATGGAAAGAGCAAGCATGAGCTCCTCCTGACTGTGGCTGGTGCTCCTCCAGGGCATAGACAAGATTATTCTGCTTCTCTTCAAGGGTCTACAGTTCACATGCAACCACCAGGACACCTGTGAACCCTTTCTGCCTCCCATCTTTAGCTCCCAGAAGCCCAGCTACCTCCCACAGCCACTGGGGGCCTTGAAGCAATGATCAAAGTCAACCCTCCCTCACTGAGGAGGAGGCTCTAAGGCCTCAGCAACTTGCCTACACAACAGGAACAGAACAGGGATCTTACCCAGTCTGCAAGGTCCCCTGAGCCCCTACAGGCACCAGCCCTGCTCCTGACCAGGTGGGACACACCTGCAAGTATTCACATGCCCAGGAGTCCCAGCACAGCTCCCCCTCCCCCGCCACACACACAGGGCCTAGAAGATGCAGTGGGTAGGCAGGGGCTTTGGTAACATAGCAGAGCCACTGGGGGGTGAGCAGCCCACCCCATCCTGCTCCTTCCTAGGCCACCCACTGTGCGTGCCCACCCGCCAGCACCAGTCTGGAGCTGTCGGCCCCTGATGGAGTGCCTCCCATCTCACCAGCTGCTGCTCCCCGGGACACTAACTGAGTATGGAAGCTGATGAGCAACGCACCCGTGCCCCAGAAATCCATCTTGATTTACCAACTGCTGCCCACCCCCCTGTGCCCAGTACAGGCTCCCAGTGCAGGCCCCCACATGAAGACTACCACCCTGACCTCTTAGCCTAAATGACCAGCCCCAGGCCAGGTAGATTGTGGAATGTGGACCTGGAGGTATAGGCAGGGGCACTCACCAGCAGAGGAGAAGGCAGGTACCCAGAAAGGCCTAGGTGCCCTTCCCCTCCCAGGTCTCACAGAGGCCACACGGCCAAGGAGAAAGGTAAAGTGAGGTGACCTCGTCATATCTTTCCCTGTGACAGCCTCCTTCTAGAGGAAAAGGGGGCCACAGCTCTGGCACACAGATCTCTTTCTTCATCTCCTGCCTCAAGGTCTAGCCAGGTGGTCAGTGGGGTACCAGCTGAGCCAGCTGCAGCCAGGGATGTGGCCTGCATGCTACCAAGTTTAGTGTAAACAGACCCCCAGGCCCCACCCCTCTGCAGAACTCTATCAACATATGATAAACAATACAAGAGATGGCTTCCCTGGTCCCTCATGGCCTCATGGTATCTAGGAATACCATGGGGTCTCTTTCGGCGACATGAACTTTGGCAGGCCTCCCCCAAGCTCTTCATACTCCAGCGAGAAGGGACTGGTACTGAGCCATTCTGGTCTCTGCAGAAGTGCTAAGTTCTGGCCCAACCAGGATCTTCTTGACTGCCTTCCTCCAACTGGATGCTTGATACCCTGACCAGGAAAGGAGAGTCCAGCTGGGGACGCAGAGCACCAGCTGGAGCGCTCCACCTGTCACACAGCCTCTGAGAATGCAGGTACACATGGCCCACTAGAGGTGCCGCGCTACAACTGGAGTTTCCTTATCAGGTCTGTGTTCACACAGACATGGGCAGATGATAAATGACTAGGTGCCGCCTTCACAGTGTGGTCCCAATGGCCCTTGAGGCCATAAGCCTAAAAACATCTTCTCAGTGAGCAACAAAAACAGCAAACAGCGGACAGGGGGGCTAAGCCCACGCAACACAGTAGACCCAGCTCCCCACTAAGCTCCTGTGCACATCCATCCACACACCTCTATGCAGAGGTAGCTGTTAATACCCACCTCACCCAAAGGCCTACCCTACCTTCTTGCAACAAGGCCAGTAGCACCTAGGAGGAGGCAAGGGCTTCCTCAGGTGTACCCACCTTTCCAAGACCAGATCCTGTCCAATCATGGAGGAAAGGATACCTAGAGATGCCACCCACTGACGTCCACATGGCCTAGCATCTGTGAGGGTTACCCTTCAAATCCCTTCATCAGGGCCTCCTCGACCTGAATCATCCAGAAGGAAACAGGGAAACTGGGCAAGGTAGTATACACCTTTAATCCTAGCACTCAGAAGGCTGAGGCAGGAGGATCTCTTACAGTTCAAGGCCAGCCTAGTATACACAGTGAAGTAACACGCCAGCCAAGACTATACAGAGATCCTGTTTTAAAAAAATAAAAGAAGCCGGGCGATGGTGGTGTACCCCTTTAATCCCAGCAGTTGGGAGGCAGAGGCAGGCGGATCTCTGTGAGTTCAAGGCCAGCCTGGTCTACAAGAGCTAGTTCCAGGACAGGAACCAAA
>NC_022009.1:48339630-48348164 GCF_000317375.1 Microtus ochrogaster
TGTTGGTCTTAACACAGTACCTCCACAAGAGGCTTCCCCTGCTTGGCCCCCAACAGCAGAGCACTCTAACAGGGCAACATAAGAGCCAAGGTCATGACCTATACTTCCAGACACATCCTAGGGTCACCAATGTCCTAGGCACAACTAGAGTCCTCTGATACTGGCCTGGTCCCTGATCACTGTAAGCATTTTCTCCAAGTCCCTGGTTCTTGGGGAACTGCTGGATATGCTGGGTAAACACTTTGCTGCAGTGGCAGTGGCAGGCGGCAGCTGGCAAGGCGCCAGGCGGCACCGAGCTGTTTCTCCACAGCAAAGTGAGCCCCAGCAGGCCTGGGGAGCAGGCGCCAGCTGACAGCAGCGACCAAACGTCCCCCACCGCCAGCACATCCATCCCACCGACAGCTGCCGGGTGCCCATTTACCTTCTCCAGCACATTGAGCAAGCGGTCTGCTAATAGCAGCCCACTGGGGCCGCTAGCCCAGCTCTTGCTGCCTTCTGGGCAGTGGGTGGTCAGCAGCTGGCAAGGTCATCACCAACAGCCTCCCAGGCCTCCCTGAAGGCCCTGGGTTCCATGTCTCTGGACACCCCCCCCCCAACAGACTCAATGAGCAAGAGCTGGGCAAAGGCAGGGGTGGAAGGGTGAGACTCCAGGTCTGGTGTCACCAGGTACACCACGGGCCCTACCTTTCTGAGAGGAGCGCTCATGTGGGTCTCACAGGGCGGGGACCAGTGGCCAGTCTGGGCCTGCAGAAGGCTGGCCCTCCACTGAGCCCCATAGCCCACAACATTAAAATCTCTAGGAGGAGGTAGGGCTGTACCCACTAGCTCTCTGGAGAAGCTGAGGAGACAAAGGGGCTCTAGAGGTCACAGCAAGGCCGAAAGTAAGCAGAGCTGTGGGTCTGCCAGGACAAACTGTCACAGGCAGGCGCCCGCTGAGAATGGCCAAGATACAAGCAACTACCCAACCACAGCGCCTCACAAACGTGGTGACGGACTCCATGTGCCTGCCTGCTGCTCCGGGGTCTACTTCACATGGTGGTGCCCAGGTCTCCAGCCTCCTAGAACCCACTGGGTGTCTATGGCACTTCCCCACAACTGCCACCTCTGATCCCCTCCCTGAGTCACAGGGAGTATTTGGTGTACATGCCTACCTCCTCCACAGCACTGCCCCCACCCTCCCTGGACCAGAAAAGGCCAGTCTAGAGTCTCACCCTGCCATACATCCAACACATGCCGAGCCTCCTGGACCACTCAGATCTTCCCATTCAGCTTAGTCCCACAGTCTTTGTGCAAGCCATGGAGCCTCTGTCCTGTTGCCTGGCTCTTAGATCTCTATGCCAGTCCAACACCACAGCTGCCATCCTACTTCCCCAGACACACGACACAGCTGAGAGACCCCACACTGTTCCTATGCTGAGTCCAAAAGCTGTGCCCTCCTGTTACCCATCTTCCTCCCTCTCTACCTCATCTGTGGCATAGCCCAAGAAGCCCAGACAGTTCTATAAGATGGCTTAGCAGGTAAGAGCACTTGTCCTCAAGCCTGATGACTCAAGTTTGATCCCTCGATCCACATCACAAGGTATCCTCAGAACATATGTATATTGTAGCACATGTGAGCGCTCCTCCCCTGTGCGTGTGTGTGTGTGCATGCATACAGACACACACACACATACTTAAAAAGGGGGGAAGCATTCAGACAGAGCAGAAAGGCTGTGCTGGGAAACAGAGCCAGCCCCAGCCTTGCCTTCACCCCACAGATAACAGAGACTACAAGGACCAGCCGGACCCTGGCCAAGGGCAGGAAGCCTTCTCTAAAACAGTGTCTTAGGGACCACTACCTCCTAAGTCCTATGCCAAGAGCCCAAAAGGGTGAGGTGGGGAACTCATGCGAGTTCAGACCAATCTATGCTGCAAAGTAAGACCCTATCTCCAAAAACAACTACTGAAGGAATGAGGTGGGAGTGGGGAGAAGCAGGCAAAGGACAGGTCCCTGGGCATCAGAAGAGAGCACTGAGGGGCTACTGGTTGCTCCTCCATCCACCTGCCTGGGTTGGGCCTAGGTCTTGGCTGGGAAGGCTCTTCTGAGGAAGTGCTGGGTGTGGGTGAAACACCAGCCATAGTGGGGTGGCTAGGACAGTCTCAACTACTATTACAGGAGGGCCTAAGGGTTGGTGCTGGCTTTGGGCCTGGCCCGGGTGTGACTGGGCAGAGAGAACTGCTAGCCAAGAACAGGACAGTTCTCCCTGCTACCCATGGAACTTCTAGGAACCAGCCTGATGCAACCACTCGAGCTTCTCCTAGCAGAGGCAAGAGTTCATGGCTCTGCCCATCCATGTAGCACCCCCTCTCCTCCTAGGGCTCAGTGTTCCTCTGTACAGGACACTCTGCCACCCTGCAGAACTGGCAGGGCAAAAAAGCTGTCCCAGGCCCAGCAGCTCAGTGGAGTCCCATATCCACACATTTCCCCACCTCCTTGGGACCTCCACGTGGTTTAGCCCCACAGAGACAATTCCAACTAGAGGACAGTGATCGGGAAGCAAGAGAAGTGCTGCCCACTCCGGAATCACCAGGTTGGGCCAGCAGTGACCCCTCACACCCCAGTGGAAGGCCGCCCAGCTTCCTCTTTTGTTGTTTGGTTTTAAGGGAGAACTCAACATGCTCACAAAACAGGAAACTCAGCCCAGCACCAGCCAAGACTCAGCCACAGCCACACACTACAGTGGACTGTCCCTCCAGGGGTGGGCCCAGAGCATTCAGCTGCCACCCTCTGTCCAGTTCTCTAGCGGGTGCCACATGCTCACCTCTCTCAGGCTAAGCCCCCCCCCCACAAGCACAACTCCTGTTCCTAAATACTAACCTGCCCACTAGGCTCAGGACCACTGACTCTCCCCAGAAATCATGAGTTCAGCACTCACTGATCCAGACCCAAAGCCAGAGAGCCCTATACCATATTCCAGCTTCTCTCTACCCCTATCTGAACCTCCTCTACCTGAAAGGCATTGACAGCTAGATGGTCCCTACCCCACTGGGCCCCTCAACTACCAGTTTGCTGAGTGGGTGAGCCTACAAGTTGGCCCTGCAGCAGGTATATGCTACCTACTCCCAACAGTCCCTCCATCTACTGTGTCAGTGTCCTCTCCTGACCCACCTGTTCCAGCCACCTGCTATGGACTGGGGGACACAACAATGACTAACCTGACCAAGTAGATGGCTATAGGACAGTTTCTCTGCACACAGCCCAGCAGGTATTGGGGATTTGGGGGAACAACCCAAAAGGGTAACACAGATAAGTCTGTGGCCTCAGTACAGAGCTCATTTGCAAGCTGAGGACTGAAATCAGAGGTCACAAAAGTTCAGCCACCTGCAATTTAACACCAGATTGGCTATCAAATCACTGTCAGAGTTCACTGACCCCCAAATTTCTGCAACTGGGGACATGTGACCAGTACTGAGTCCTGGCCTGTCCACTCTCTTGGGTGATGCTGCCATCCTCACTGCCCATCCACCTGCTCATCAGACCAGTGACCTTGCTGCCCGCTCATCTTTAGTTCAAGCCCACTGCCTTCCATAGGTCTATGGGCCCCTTGCAGGACACCCAGAGGCTTTCAGGTCCAGCTGCAGATCAATAGTTAGAATGTCTGCTCTGGCACTGGGCACTTGGCTGGGCACCCTCTGGTCCAGGACACAAATAAAGCTCCCAAGAAGTAGTTTGGGAACTCTTCTTGAGGGGTGAACTCCCATGGAGTAGGAGAAACCTGGACCTGGTATCTCTGTAGATACGGAATGAGGGGGAGGAACATCCTCTCTATATGCCCAAATAGCCCTGAAAGCATGGCCAGCCCATGGGGAGCTTGGGAGTTTAGCTGAGAACCAATGTATGTTCTCCAAGTCCCTTGCTGGACATGGGAGACCTAACAGATGAGTTCAATTACCAGTCAGAAGTACTCTAACCTACAGAGCCAACAAAGTAGAAGATATGGGGGGGAAGGGAGTACCCAGGTGTGCAAGAGATCCTGGGAAACTGAGGGACAATTGTAGTAGCCTTTCTTCCCTGCCTACCCCAGCCAGGTCAGAGTGGCCTCAGGTTAGAGGTTGACCTAACTAACTTGTTCTGGCTTCAACTCAAGACAGGGAGAGAGCTAGAATCCCAAACCAATGATGCAGGTATGAGTTGGAGCCCATAACATATATAGCTAAGGGTGTTCAGAAGGGAGAAATAACGGTCACCAAGACAGGTTTTTCCCAGCAAGCAGCAGTAGGCCAAGCAGTGGGATGAGGCTGGGCCAGAGCAGGACACAGTAGGAGAACCCAGAGCAGGAATGACAATATGGATGTCATCATCCCCATCAGAGCCCTTACTACCTGGGCTGGAGCTAGAGGAGGATAAGGGACCACGAGAATGGCCTGAGGCTGGTCACCAGGCAGCTGTCCCCAGAGGCTGCTGAGGGTGGGAAGCTCCTACCCCAGACAGGTGTTCCCTGTCCATTCCACAGGGTAGGTGTCATGTCTAGTTGGGCCATCCCACAGATAACAGTCTCCTCCCCACCCACTCACCACCATTTTCATGCCATAAATGTGGAAATCAAGGCCTAAGGAACTCAATGACCTTCTCCTGGAGAGGCACGATGACACAGCTGCCAAATCAGGTTCAAACACAGCCTCTGGATACCCACAGGGCCTGATGTCCTGTCCCACCTGGCCCCCTCAGAAGGCTCAGCCATAAGGAGCAATACAACACCCCTTAGGCCTCAGAAGGGTTCCTGCCTGGAGAATGTACCAGTAACTTGAGGCCCGGCAAGACTGGCCCTAACTCTAACAGCCATACATATCCATTTGTCCATGAAATAAGCTGTGTGTGGCCAGGGTAGAGGAGAAACAAGAGCCAAAGGGGATGAGCCCCACTTCCAAAGAAGACTGACAGGTGGGGCAGACAGTAGAACATGAGCCCAGGAGCTGAGCTCACCAGGCAGGACTCCTAGGGGGCCAGGGAAGGAGGCCCTGGGGAGACAGGAAGGCAGGTGGGGGCGGGACAGACTGGAGCCAGATGAGCGGCACAGGTCAGATTCTTCCCAGTAGCTGCCATAATGAGACCTCTCAACAGCTGACCACATCTTCCATGGCTGCTTGAGTCCTCCTGAGTCTCCATCCAGAAAACCTCCCCCACCTCTTAGTGCCTGAGGCTCTCAGGCCTGTTCTGCCAGAGCTCTGTCTATCCCGCATCTCATGTCCTAACACCAACTTCTGTCCCCACTCCCCGTCTTCTGTGTCTGCGTTCTCCTCCACCCACCAAGATCACAATTCCCTCTGCTAGAGAGCCAGAAGGAGGAATGGGAGGGGTGACTCGCATTGGCAAGGATCACAAGAACTTCCGGTGGGAGCAGGTCTGCAGGAAGAGGAAGTCAGGAGGGGCTGAGATGCCCGCCCTGGAGAAAGAGCAAGTGACTGTCCTGGGGAACCAGCTTTGAAACTCACTGCTGGCAGGAAGGGGCTGGTGGGTAAGCTGGACCGTGAGGGGCCCTGGCCTAGGAAGAGCCAGTTAGCTCTTCAGTTCTGATGCTAGCATGCCCCTGCTGGGCCTCTGCTGATGAGGAGCCCCCTCACTTCAGGAATCCAGGACTGAGATGGGCACAGGGCCAAGCGGAGCAACCCTGCCCTGCCTGCCCTCATGAGCCCTTGGGCAGTGCCCAGGCTACCAGCCTGCCAGCCCTGGAACAGTAGCCATGTCCTTGCTGCCTTCCAGGAAAGCCAGGAATGAGGCTGAAGCAGTCGGCCCCACCCCCAAGCCGCTCAAAGCAAGCCCTGCACAGGGCCTCAGCCTCTGGCCAAGAGGCCCCAGGAGGAGGCCATGACCTCCATACTATGGGAAAAGCTGGGCCTGCACACTCCTCCTGAGGCCGACCTAAAGCCCCATGGTGGGGAGGTGCCACTCTTGAGCAGGCCTCGACACAGCAAGTACTCTTGGATATGGCCACAAAGTTGCCAGCTAGGGCAGTATAGCTCCTCCCTCAAGTTCTACACCCAAGAGCTGGGCAGACCCAGGCCCAGCCCTGCTCCTGCTACGCACAGGCACTGACCTCGTTTGTGCAGCCAGCCCTCCTTCACAATGGCTACGTCGTTCATGGTATCCGTGGCCCCCACAGACTGGGGTAACCCAGGGATGCTCAGAGTGTCTTCTCAGCAGGCTGAGCCCAGCTGGCCTGGCCGCAGCGTCTAGAAGAAGTCAAGAAAGCATATGAGGCAGAATCCAGCTTTAGTGAGTTCCAGACGACCCCCATTACCCACGCCCCCTCATGGGGCCTACCCCTCTCTGGCCCTGGTTCCCTCTTCACCTTTACCCTGCCAGTGTCCTGATTTATCTCAAAACACTGCTGTGTGAGACCCACCTCCATAGCCGCCGCACCCAAAGCCAGGCATGACAGTCTAGGATGCAGGGCTAAGGCCCACCCCTACCCTCCTGGCCTCTGCTGAAACACTGTATCCCTAGAAGGCCTTTCCTGACAGTCAGCTTGCAGGATCTGCTACCCAGCAAACAGTCCACCTCCTCCAGGCAGCCAGCCCTGACTGCTTCTGCGTTGCCCCATACTAGCAAGGGGTGCTTGTTCACTATCCTCGTCCTGCATTCTCATCACCCTCTAGTCGAGGAGGCTAATGCAGAACACAGGGTTCCTACCTGCTCGGATTAGGAACAAAGGAATGTAAACACTGTAAAGGCTCCAGGCAGAGCAGGCAATTCAGACAGTCTTTCCTTCAGGGCAACACGCAAAACCTGCTCCAGTAAAACCCCAGACTCTCTCAAAAACAGGTCCCTGCTCCTCTGAAGCCGCCTCACTCATCGGGCTAAGGTGTACTGGGCATCTGTGGTTTTGCCTAGCCTTCACTCTAACCAGGGACAAAGAGACGTCTAGACAGCGAGCAGTTAAGGAGCACTCAGGGCAGAGCAGTTACAGCCAGTTACAGCATTCAGCCCACACATGGGGCAGGCAACATACAAGGCCTAGGGTCCTACAGTGGCCCACCAGCTAGCCTGTGTCGAAGCACACTTGGCCAGCTCATCTTGCAAAGTTCCCGCACCACTGCTTCTAGGCTGGAGGATCTCCTGGGCATCTCTCAAGCCCCAGTCTTAACCGCCAAGTCTGCGCACTCTGGGAACTGCATTCGGCACTCCTTTACCAGAGAACCGGTGAGGTCCCTCCACCTGGGTCCTGGGAAAGGCCCAGGAAAAGACCAGGTCAGTGTGGAAGAGATGCCAGCTCGGGTCTACTGCAGCAGACCCAGACAACGCCCTAAGGACTTCTTTAGCCTAGAAGGCACAATCCAGCACCCAGAGTCACTGTTACTTTGCCTTGACTGAAGCTAAATGTGACAAAAGGAAGGCCTCGCTGCCATGTGTCAAATGCCAAATACCTGACCCAAGAAAGAAAGCACCCACCCCTCCCTCAGCAAGCAGACAGCAATGGAGAGCCAGGATGAAAAAGACAGCCAAAAAGGAACCCCAGGTGATGGCTGTCACAGTGGGTGTGGCCTGGAGGCAGAGGGTAGAACTGCAAGACCTCTCTCTGGATGCCCCCCACCCCCACCCAGACCCAAGGTCTGCTGATGACAGTCAGCTGTCCAGCGCCCTGTAAAAATAAATTTATATGCATGGAGTGAAGAGACGCGGCAATGTTAACCAATGTCCACATCAAGCAGCCCTGAGCATGGGACCTTCTTCCCTCTGTGCCCCTGGAGGGCCTTGCTCTAAGGGCACATGGTTGCTATTGTTAAGTCTTAAGAGTTCAGCCCCTCTGGGACACCGGGCCCACACACACAGCTGGGGCCCCTCCAAGGCGATTTGCCCTTCACTTGAGTGGTGGTTCTAAGCAGTCAAGGCTAGCCACTGGAGCAAGACCAGGGGCCAGGGGGAGGAGAGTCTGGCCACGGAGCAGAGCCACCACAACCTAACTCAAAAATCAGTCCTCTTTAGACAAATCCATCAGCTCAACCAGTATCCTGAATCCCAGATACTGTGATTCCTGCCCACGCGTCCTCCAGGCCCCAGCACCTCCAGAAACTACCTAGTCCAGGAAGCACTTTCCGGGCCCAGGAGGGCTAGCAGTCCTTTGTGGGCTAGCCTGGGCACAGTGCCCACCGCGCGCCAGGGCACAGTGCCACCGCGCACAACTTTCTGTCCGTGGGAAATGAGTTCTCCTTCCCAGGGCCCTCCCACCACACGCAGGCCGCGGGGCGAGCCTTTCTCCTACCCTCGCCGGCCGAGTGCCCAGACAGCCCCAGGCCCCGGGGCGCACCGGCCCCCACTGCGCACGCTAACAAGGCCCCTCTCCCGTGGCCTGGCCCGGCGGGGCGGCCACCCAAGGTCACGCGGCGGCCGCCCGCACCCTCGCCGGCGTGGGCCTCCTGCGCGATCAGCCCGGCCCCGCGCTCCCCGCCCAGGCCTCCGTTCGGCCACTTCCTGCTCTGTTCGGAGGCGCGGCTCGGCGCGGCCGGGAACAAAGCGGGGTGGCCGCGGACCGGAACAGGGCGCGGCGCGGGCACTC
>NC_022009.1:48348580-48357774 GCF_000317375.1 Microtus ochrogaster
CCCTCGGGTGGCCCCAAGCCAGGGCCACGCGGGTAACGGAGCCCCGCCGGGTATCCAGAGCTCCAGCTCTGACCTAGATTCCCCGTTTTTGAACGACCTGGCACTTATCGGCCTAGCTCTCCAGACCCCACGGAGGCGGCGTGGGGAGTGGATCAGTTTGAGTTTCTCAAGAGGCCCAACTGTCCCCATCTTGGGAGCCGGAGAGGCCGGCCACCGGTGTCCTAAAGGCCACACAACACAAAAAGGAAGGCTACTGGGGGCTCAGTCAACTCAGTACTGTCTGCCACAGAGACTGATAGGGACTCGGCAGGTGACAGGGAGAAGGGGACACACCTGGACATCCAGAGGGGCCGGTGTATGTTGGGGCCCACTCAAGGGGAGGGCTCATTCAGCCAAGACCTCGCTGTGGACTCGGATAGGCGAGGCACGGGAGGGGGGGGCGGGAGGACGAGGGGGGGCGGTTCCTTATGGTGTCCCGGAATTGAAGAGTCAAGGTGGCTCCGGCCTCTAACCCATCCTCCCGCTCCCCCCCCTTCAGTCTGCCCCAGAAGTTCCTGCGCAGAGCCCCTCCCTCATCCCTGAGGCCCAAATTAATAATACCTTCATGTGTTTGGTATTTTTTTCCCAGGGGGTATTTTTTGTTTTTCATCCAAGGGTCAGAGTTCACCTAGAGTGTAAACAGGAGGGCAGATTTAGTCCACGCTAGCGTCCAGGATGGAGTCGCGGCTAAAATCGGCGCTCTTTCTCAGCCTGCTGGGGTTGACCTAGGAAACACACCCTTCTCCGGGAAAACTCTCCTCTCAGCAGGGGCACACACTCCTGGGGGTGGGGTGGGGGGAGGTCTGTTCGTCGTTCCTGCACTTCAGCTGCCCCAGCTCAGAGCACCTCCAGGGCGCTAAGTCAGAGGCCCAGCAGGTCTGTGCTGTTCCAGCTGTATCCCTGACCTGAGGGTTACCCTCAGAGACTGACAGTCACACACACCCCTCACTCAGCCAGCAAACTTTCACCCTAGGCCCCCTGACCCTCCTCCCAAGCTTCCCTAATCCCAGTGCTAAACAGGGCTGGGCCACTGGGAGCCAGCAGGCCGCCCTCTTGTGGAAGACATAGCAATTCCAGGCTCTTCTCTACTCTCTCTGGGGTGCTCTTTCTGGAAGCCACTCTTGTGACACTCCTACCTATGGTGAGCCGTTTCTATGCAGTGCCCAGTCCTGCATTTCTTCCTTCCTTGTGTCCAAGGACTTCCTGTGGACAGAGTGCTCAATGAAACTCCCTCTTCTGGGCCGGCACTTTAGCAACACCCCTCTGGGGACTCCTGGACAGAGTCACACCTGAGAAGCAAGCCTCAGAGCCCTGCCTTACTGTGACTTGCCAGCTGGAGAGGTTCTCTGTACCACCTGGACTGGAACTTTGTGACAGCCTTCTGTCATCTGTATGCCACAGACCACTGGCTAGTGGAGAAGGATCTTGGAATGCCATGTAGCAGGTTCTCAGCACAGACGATGGACTAGCCTGAGCAATATGGTATGACGCCGAAGGTCTCCAGGCCCTGCAGGCGGCAGGCTCACTGTCTTTGTACTCTATGACTTCTCTGTCCTAGAAGCAAGCGAGGGGCGAGGCTTTGGGCACTACTAGATGCTCAGCATGGAGGAAGGAGCTGGCAGGTGTCACTTTCCAGTCATTTTCTCAAAACCTGTTCTGCAGCAGGTAGAGGATCCATCTATGCGCACAGAAGCATGGCCCGGTAAAGGAACAGGGGTGCACTTTTCCTGATAACCTTTGACTCCCTACACAAAGCCAGACAGAAATAGAGAATGGGTTGCAGGCCAGGAGGGACCAGGGAGGACACTCTAGCTAAAGTGACCTTCATGCAAAGACAGGAATGAAGATGGAGACTTTGGGAATGAACTAAAAGCCTATCACCTTATAATATGTCATTTCCCAAAGTTAATTGTCATAGATCCTAGAGTGTACTTTGATTTCCATATTGTTAATGGGGATATTTAAAGCTATAGGCGGTGGTTCTCAACCTGTGAGTCTCTAAACGACTCTTCCACAAGGGTCGCCTAAGACCATCAGAAAACACAGATATTTACACTACAATTTATGATAGTAGCAAAGTTAAAGTTATTAAGTAGCAACAAAAATAATTTCATGGCCGGGGGTTACCACGACATGAGGAGCTGTATTAAAGGGTTGCAGCATTAAGGAGGGTTGAGGAGCACTGCCCTAGAATCATAGCAACCCTGAGAGGAACTGAGGAAGAGGTAGGCTCTAGACCAGGCAGGCTCAGAGAGGGTCGGTAGGGTCAGGGTTACCCTGAATACCCTGAATACATGATGTGGGCCTTTCTTGCTGAGGCAGAGTAGGGGACAGTCAGAGGAGGGAACTGTCCTCCTCAGGCAAGGCTCCTAAGTTGGGGACAGCCAAGTTCTGCTGCCCCTCAGCCATGCTGTGCCTGGGTAAATGTAGTGTGACTTGTTCCTTGCTCAAGTTGCCAGATTTAGGAAATAACTCATATAGCGAGTCAAATTTGCATTTCAGATACACTGTTTTTCCAGGATGGGCAGATGAGACAGAGCCTTGCCACATAGCTCAAGCTGGTCTAGAACTCAAAATACCCCTGCTTCGGCCTCTGTTTAGTGTAACGATGTGGTTTTCTTCCCTGTGGAGTCTTGATCCCCCGGGGCCCCTACAGCCCCTTAGGCTTCCAATCCATCAACTTTGAATAGGACCCTGAAGGCTCCCCCAACAGTCAGGAGGTCTCCCTCACACCTGGGCTTTCTTTTCTGTGTGTCTAAGGAGCAGGCCCTCTACACACAGAATGTGATGGTCTAGTCTACCCAAGCACCTGACCTCACCCTGTCTACTGTAACCCAGCCCATTGGGGACACCCTACCCTGTACAAAACTCCTTCCCACTTGCCTTCTAGCACTCTGGGTGGTGCCCACCCAACATTCTTGGTCCCTGGGCTTCTAGCAAATGCAAGGTGGAAATTCAGAATGGGCCTAGCCCCATAGAAACCCTGGCCCTGCAATTTAGTGCTATGAGGCCCCTCCCTCACTGTAGAATTGTAAGTGAGAGCATCTAATTGACAGCTAATTGTGAGCGATGTCTCAACTTCAAACCCCCTCAGTCAAGGATACCCCACACTTGCAGCCTTGGGAGAGAAGACTTCCCAGGCACCAGTTCAGCCTCAGCCCCTCCAAACCCAGAGCTCTATCGTTCTTGTCATTTCCTTGCCTCTAAAGAACCAGGTGTCCCCACTCACACCTTCCTGACCGGGACTCCTCCGAAACACCCTGCCCAGGGTGCCACCCTGGCCTCTCTAACATGTACTGTGACCTGCCTGCCTGACTCTGGGGGTCTCCTGCTGCTCCTCTGTGGTTGTGTATCTTCCACCCATCCCACCATATCTGCCCTATCCAGTGCCCTCTGACACAGATCTTAGTGCACCTGGCTACCAGCCTCGGGTCTGCAGAGGATGGTAATCCTGTGTCAGAGACCACGACTCTACAGCCTGTCCCAGATACGTTAACCAGAGCTCAAGGGAATATTTCCTAGGAAGACGTGAATTCTTTTTGAGACTTGCCGTCTAACGGTAAGCGCCCTGACCCATGAGCATTCAAAAGGGGGTCCAAGGTCACTGTCCTGGCTACAGCGGGTGCACTGGTCCTGGGAGAAGTGGACGCCTGGAAGGCGTCCCTTTGTCCACCCGGGCAGTCAGGACCCCATAGAGGGCACAGAGGTCCAGGAAACAAGTATCGCGAGAGGGTCCTGCACCCCTATCCCGCCACAGAGCGCGGGCTGGCTTCTAGCGGGACCGACCGGGTGGGGCGGACAGAGTAGGGATAGTGCGGTGACCTCAGCGGTTCCGCAGCTCCGGGAAGTCGCCTGGCCCGCCCCCTCCTGCCCCAGCCGGGAGTTTCGCTCTCCGGGGCGGGGCTAGTAGCAGGCGTTGCCCTGTCGGCCAAGTTGGTGAGCGCCCCGCCCGGCGCCGTCCGAGTCCCCGCGCCCTCCCGGCCGGGGCGCTTCGCTCGCAGCTCCGTGCGGTCCGAGCCGCACGGGACAGCTTGCAGTACGAGCGGATAGCAGCGCGTGCAGCGGAGGTGAGCGCAGGGGCGGGTTCCCGGCTCCGCCTGCCGCTCCGGGCCGCTCCCCGCGGCCGCGCTGCCATAAATGGGGCCGACGGCAGCGGTGGCAGCTGGCTGCGGCGCAGGCGGGCGGCAACTCCGGCGTCGGGGGGCGCGGCAGGCGGGCGGGCGGGCGAGGCTGCCAAAAGTCCCGACTTCTATCCGCGCGACTCGGCCCCTCCGCTGTGCCCCGAGCCCCGCCCCGGCGGCAGAGCGGCTTCTGTTTACTTTCGATCGAGTTTTTCCTGCTCCGGGCAGGTGCCCGGGCAGCTCGGGGTTGGCGTTTGCGCGCGTCACTCCCGCGCCTCTCTGCGCGCTGCCTGCACCAGGGAAGGGCGCGTCGGGGCTAGCGGCGGTCACGGCATCCCCGGCGTGTTGACAGGAGTCCCGTTTGTGCCCAGGTGATGACTGCGGCGGCATGGAGTTCCCGGAGCACGGCGTACGGCTGCTGGGCCGCCTGAGGCAGCAGCGCGAGCTGGGCTTCCTGTGCGACTGCACTGTCTTGGTGGGCGACGCGCGTTTCCCTGCGCACCGCGCTGTACTGGCAGCGTGCAGTGTCTACTTCCATCTCTTCTACAGGGACCAGCCCGAGAGCAGCCGCGACACGGTGCGGCTCAACGGCGACATCGTCACAGTGCCCGCCTTCAGCCGCCTGCTGGACTTCATGTACGAGGGCCGCCTGGACCTGCACAGCCTGCCTGTCGAGGACGTCCTGGCTGCCGCCAGCTACTTACACATGTATGATATCGTCAAAGTCTGCAAGGGCAGGCTTAGGAAGAAAGACCCAGATCTGGAGACCCGCGCTCTGGGGACAGAGCTTCCTGGTCAGCCACCACACTCCCTGCCTTCCTGGTCCCCTGACTTCTGCCAAGGCGCACCAAATGCCAAACCCCCACCTCTAGGGGTCAAGGCTGCCCATCCCTTGCCAACATTTGGACCTCCATCTTGGCAGGTCACAGGGGAGCCAACTGGGGCCCTGGACCTGTCACTGAAGCCTAGTCCAAGACCGGAGCAGGTTCACCCACCCTGTATCCTCCAGAAATCCCTCTACAGCTCGATGCAGCAAGGGATCCAGCCTCTGGTGAAGGTTGAGCAAGATTCATTCTCTGAACAAGATAGCAGGAGCCCACGGAGCACCAACCGATCCCCACCACCCATCTGCGCTTCTGCAGCCCAAGACTTGGCAGAGGACTTGGAACCACTGAATGTCCAAGAGACAGGCAGCCAGCAACTTGGACTGGATGCAGAGCCAGTGGGGGACAGCGAGGAGCTGGGTCCCAACAGGCACCTTTGCATTTGCCCACTGTGCTGCAAGCTGTTCCCTAGCACCCATGCACTGCAGTTGCATCTCAGTGCCCACTTCCGAGAGCGGGACAGTGTCCGTGCTAGACTCTCTCCCGAGGGGGCCGTACCCACATGCCCACTCTGCAGCAAGACCTTCTCCTGCACATACACACTGAAGAGGCATGAACGGACACACTCGGGGGAGAAGCCCTATACATGTGTGCAGTGTGGCAAGAGCTTCCAGTACTCACACAACTTAAGCCGGCATGCTGTGGTCCACACACGGGAGAAGCCCCATGCCTGCCGCTGGTGTGAGCGCCGATTCACACAGTCTGGGGACCTGTATCGCCATGTCCGCAAGTTCCACTATGGCCTCGTCAAGTCCTTGCTGGTGTGAAGTGTTTTTCTGTATCCCCCAACGTGGAGAAAGGGACAGGGCACGGGTCTCCTGGGTGGGACTCTGGGACAGAAGCAGCCCAGGTGGGTGGAAGCCCAACCTCAAGATTAGCAGGCTCCACCTGGGGACCTGAATGAATGCTGCTGCTTTTTAGATGGGCTGCCTTCCCCCCACCCTTCACTCTCCACCTCACACCTGAGCACAGGTTGTACCCTGCCCAGTTAGGGACAGTCTTCCTCAGTGTCCTCTCCAGCAAGGGGTCCCACCTGCCCATTTCTGGGCCTGGGCTTCACAGTGTGAGGTAACAGTTTTTCTTGGCCCCAGGGCTTCCCTGACACCCTGCTGGGATACTTAGAGTGTCCTTGTGTGCCAGCACCATCATAAAATGACTCGCTTGTCAAAGAAGTCATTAATGCAGGTGCCCGACAGGGTGCACTGAGTGAACAGCCCACTCCGGGTGAGTGGCAGCAGGACCCCTGTTGAGAAGGCCACAGGCACAAGTACCAGCAGGGGCTGTAGAGACACAGCTGACCTTGAAGGAGGCCCAGCTCCTGCAGGGACCCTGGAGCATCCTGAAGGTGGATAAAGCTGGGTGTCCCCGGAGTGACTGTTCCTGGAATGGAATGGAGGTGGGACTTTGGGCAAAGAAGGGGATTTGGGAAGGGATTTTCTTTATATCAAAAGAGCCTTCTCAAGGCCACCATATGTCTGCTACTGGGAGAGGACCCTCCAAGTGTCCCTGCTGTTCGCAAGGCTGGAAATGGCAGATCCGGCCATGAGCCAAGCTTCACATGTTGAAGCTAATGCTGTGTTCCAGCAGGCCTGACCCTGGGAGTCTCTCCTGCTTTCTAAGGGTCTCCCTGGTGCTGCAGTCATTCCTAGGCCCCAAACACAAGGCCAAAGCTTGTGCAGCTTAACAAGAGCAATGTTTGCTGTGCCACCTCCTGTTGTGGGGCACGGGTAGGAACAGCTGTCACAGGGAGGCAGGGGAGGCACACTCCCCCTTCATCGACATTCTTGGAAGGAAGGCTGGCACCTCTGAAATGTGAAGGTCTTCATCCTCTGCCTTTGTATTGGATATGGGCCACCTTACTTTGACACTTGCTCCCCAAGCAAGTCTTGCTGTCCCAGAAGCTTGATGGTTTCAGGAAGGGGTGTGGCAGGATGGGGATGGCCTCAACCTTGCCTGAAACAACCTGCCCCTCCTCCCCAGCAGGGCTGTCTGCAGAGGACAGACGTGGGCCAAGTCTGTCATTATGTCTTCTGCTAACACTTGATTTATTTATTTGTCTGCTTGGTCTGGAGTGACGTGACAATTGGTCTCCCCATTGTGGACAGAACCATTTTTCATGTCCTGACCCTCTCTGTGCTCTCCTAATATGTCCATGACTGGCCTGGAAGCTGATGCCTGTCCTGATGCTCCAAGACTGGAGGTCCAGGGCAGGCTGCAGTCTAGAGAGCTGGAGAAGAGGAGATGATGTCCTGGCTTCTGACTCCACTGGTGATTTATGAGCTGAGGTTTCTCCCTCTCTCATGTATATGTCTGTCTGTCTGTCTGTCTGTCTGTCTGTGTCTATTTGTCTGTGTGTTTGCAGTACTACAAGAGCAGGCAGAGCACCGCTGTGTTGGTTTTCCCCGAGTGCCTGCTTTCCCAGGGCAGGGAATCTGCCCTGAGTCAACACTGGTCTCATTGTCTTCGGTGCAGTTACTGTGAAGTTAGGAATAAGTGACTGGTTCTAAGTTTCTAACTGGCACGTTCAGTTGCCTGTATGCATATGTCTGACACACTACCTGTGTAGAGTACAGGACAGATGTGTGGAGGAGTTCAGGTGCATTCTGCTGTGTGGGGTTCCTAGGACCTCAGCTACTGTCCTTGCCTGTGGTCTCACTGCTGCTCCGCCCTGGAGGGACCACTGGGAAATGACCACAGGACAATTCTTCCCATGTAGGTTTGCACAGCTCTGCTTGTGGTCAGCCTGCACCGCTCCTAGAAAAGAGGACCATCTTCTATTCACATGTTCTGGTGGTCACATGACAGTGTAATAAAGCCAACCACAGGTGAAGATGGCTATGGCTATTCTTGGGGTTAGGAAAGGTGGGCATTGCTGGGCTGGGGAGTGGAGTAGTGGACAACCTTGGAACTCAGCCCATGAGGTATTCATGCCCTGTGGGATGAGTGGACTGGGACAGGCCTGGTGACAGGCACCCTCTTTCCCCAGCTGCCCCCCCCCCACAGAGCGAGAGAGCAGGAGTTTGGGAAAGGAATCCCACGGAGGCAGCGTGATATGAGGAAGGGGCAGGACTCTGGCTCTCTACCTCCTCCAAATCATCCAGCCAACCCCCAACTGCCTCCACTTGGCTCTCCTCTCACCCCCTTCCCTCCACAGTCCCTTCACACTTCTTTCGGGCTGGGGCTGGACCAAAGGTTTTCTTGTTCCCCTCACTCTGTCTGGTCCCTCTGTAATGGGTGGCTGGGCTCCAGACTGATGATCTGGGCCCTATGCCAGCTCCCCTACACCTCCCTGTGCTAGCCACTGCATAGGAGTACAGATGTCCCCCTGAGCCCTCCAGGCTTTATCTACCTTCTTACCATGCCTCTGGGAAGGCACAGTACAATGGCCTCAGCATGTGACATCAGCTTCATTCTGCTTGGGCCAAGTTCAGGGAAGGGTGGGGGCTGTGCTTGTCACAGGGGCCCTGAGGTCAGTCTAAGCTGGCACCGGAAAGGCCTGATAGTTCCTGGGCCAACTCCTGTGCCTTACCCAGTTTTGGCTCCAGATGTAAGTCCCAAGAGGAGGTGCCTGACCCTCCTTTGCCCCACTGCCTCCCACTAAGCCTGGATGGGAGCCATTGTCCTGCAGGAGGCCATGTCATGTTCCCAGTTGAGCCCATGACTCAGCCCAAGCTTCTTCCCATCCAGGGGGAGGCAGCAGCTGTTGCCATGCCATGGGAAAGAGAAGAGGGGGACTTGTCCCCTAGGAGGGGAGGCTTCCTGGGCCCCTCTGATCACTAAGCTTCTCACTCTATTTCTGGGCAGCATGGGCCTCTTGGCATCCTCCTTGGAGGTATCCATCTTGACCTGTTGGCCAGATGGTAAACTGAGGCTGGTATAAAGGATTGGCAACAGCCCAAAATCTCAGCCAGTGGGTGACAAGTTCAGGACTTGCCTGCCTCCTCCAGTAGTGCCAAGTGCCTCAGCTGTGTGGCAGAGTGAGGAGCACAGACCCTAGTGACCAGAGACCTGGGGCCCGCAGGGAACTGGCACTCAGCAAGCATCAAGAACAAAGCTGGAGGGCTGGAGAGATGGCTCAGAGGTTAAGAGCATTGCCTGCTCTTCCAAAGGTCCTGAGTTCAATTCCCAGCAACCACATGGTGGCTCACAA
>NC_022009.1:48358968-48373188 GCF_000317375.1 Microtus ochrogaster
CACCTCTGCATCCACTGCTCCATGTCTACCATCATCATCATCATCATCATCATCATCATCATCATCTTATCACCTCTGCATCCACTACTCCATGTCTACCATCATCATCATTATCATCATCATCATCATCATCATCATCATCATCATATCACCTCTGCATCCACTGCCTCACGTCTACCATCATCTCATCCCACCTCTGCATCCACTGCCTCACGTCTACTATCATCATCATCATCATATCACCTCTGTATCCATGCCCCATGTCTGCTATCATCTCTGTGCCCTCTCCCACTGATTCCACCTACCTCACATCCAGTGCTACCAAGATTACTTCCACCATTGTCTCCATATCCACGACCTTTATTACGACTTCCATCAATGCCCCAAGCTCCACTGCCTCCACCACCTTAAGCACTACCACCAACTTACCACTAGTACCGTTCTCTCCAGAACCTCCATCTGCCTCTCCCTAATGTCTACAACTTCCATTCCTACCCCAGCACCATCTCTCCACTCTCCATCACTACCTCACTATTCCTCTCACTTCTGCCTACTCCAGCACCACCACACCACCACCACTGCGACGATTACCATCTCTTCTAGTCACTAATTCTACCACACTTACCAATGTCACTTCCACCACTTGTCTTCATTACCTCCACCACGACCACAGCCACCCATCTTATTTCTATCGTGCCCAGCTGCTGCCACCAACACCTTCACATCCATCATTTCTCTCCCTTCACCTGTCTTTCCTCCCATCACCTCTAGCTCCACTGTCACCTCCACCCCCAGCACCCTCGTTTCTATCACTACCATTTCCCTCACTGTCGCCTTGGCCATCATCCAATGCCATCACTCCCCTATCATCACATTCATCACTACAATCAATGCGACCATCACCATTCCCCATGACTACCATCATGTCTGTCACCAGCATCACCTTTATGAAATGAAGGACCCCTGACTTTAGGCCCACTTTCTTTTTTGTTGTTGTTGTTTGGGGTTTTTTGTTTTTTGTTTTTTCGAGACAGAGTTTCTCTGTGTAGCCCTGGCTGTCCTGGAACTCGCTTTGTAGATTAGGCTGGTCTCAAGTTCACAGAAACCCACCTGCCTCTGCCTCCCACGTGCTGGGATTAAAGGCGTGCACCAGGTTTAGGCCTCCTGCCCAGCTCGCCTCCAGGTTTCTTGTCTTCCTCCTGCCCTGACACATAACTTGGCCAATTCAAAGTTGTAAGTGTTCCATTTTTCTCTGAAGTCCATCTCAGGCAGAAGGGGAGAAACATGTCCACGACGTAAAACAGGCACTCTTCCCCATTCATACTAAATATAGCAGAGGAAACGCTAAGGTTATCCTTGTGAGGAACTGGCAACACGGAGCAGCATGTTGAAATAACGCCCTGGATAAAATGATCAATTCTGGATAAAAATACACATGACAAAAAGTGACTTGAAAATGCTAGTGAGAGGGCTGGAGAGATGGCTCAGAAGTTAAGAGTACTGGCTGATCTTCTGGAGGTCCTGAGTTCAATTCCCAGCAACCACATGGTGGCTCACAACCATCTGTAATGAGATCTGGTGCCCTCTTCTGGCCTGCAGGCATACATGGAGGCTGAACAGCTGAACACTGTGTACACAATAAATAAATAAATCTTTAAAAGAAAGAAAGAAAGAAAGAAAGAAAGAAAGAAAGAAAGAAAGAAAGAAAGAAAGGAAGGAAGGAAGGAAGAAAGAAAGAGCGAGCTAGTGAGAAAGTGAGGGTGGCAGGCAGGGCTGAGAGAACCCATGGCCACAGGACTGTGTCAGTAGCCACCAGCCTCACACATGTTGACAGCACCTGGTGTGGCTCCTTTGGGAATGTCCTTGGCAGTGACTTCTGCTTCCCCTCCACTGCTGCTACTCTCCACTCCAGAAAGGCCACAAGCTGCATCTACATGCTTAATGTGTCCACTGCTAAATAACCTTGCCCAGAGTCACAGAGGTCGGGTGACCTCCTGATAACATCAGGTATGACAGACAGTTTCAGCTTTATCCTGTGCACCACCCAACACCAAGCACACAAACTGCCATGGGGGAGATGCACACCTCAGATGAGGAAGTCCTTGCTCTAACTCTGCCACTGTCCCATTGCACGGCTCATGTCCCAGAGTTCCCCGAAATGGGGCTTTGAAGGCCACAGCCCACTTCATCTTCTCAGGAGATGGACTTGAATCCAGCAAGTTACAATAGCCAAAGGGCTGTAGGGAAAAGTGTTCCCTTTCTCTACCCACCAGGAAATGCAAAGTAGCACAATGAGACACCACCACACATCTAAGATGGAAGGCGGCAATGGCAAAGTCTTTGGATGCTCCTCACTGCCTTCTGGCAGGACTCTAGAAAGGACATGCAGGTCAGGCTCGCTTTGAATTCATGAGTCCCCTCCCTCAGCTTCCTTAGTGCTGGCTGAGATTATAGGCATGTGCTACCATGCTCAGCTTGGAATGGCAATTTGTAATGAAGTTAAATCCCCCACCCGTCATTTCACCCAACAATTCTACTAGTTGGTGTTGCTTGAGAGAATGAATGTGCACCCTCAAAAACCTTATACTTAACACACAGTCACTCTAGTCAGTATTGTCACCCTCACAGACATCAGCAGAAGGGAGGGGGGCAATGAAAAGTGACACACGGAAAGTGCATGGACCATGCTGCAGGGAAGGAAGCCAAACTAAGTACAGACTGAGGCCCCATGCAAGCATAACGAGTGGGGGGCAGGAAGAACAGGAGCAACAGGTGCTCGGAGCGGAAGATGAATGTCCACTTGGAGTATGTGGACTGCTCCTGAGATGACATGACTTTGGTCCGACAGGAATGTGTTACATGAGTATATCCACTGGTTATACAATGTACAAATGATACAATAGAGAGGGGCAGGAGAGGGCCACTGCAGTCAGGGGTGGGTACACAAGGTCTATATACTCAAAACTCCGATATAGCTTGAAACGTCCCATAAATACTTTTGAAAACACACAAAGATACCATTTTGCAGATTGGGAGATATTAAAATACAGTGTCCCACTTGGTCTGCTGCAAAACACTAACCGAGTTGGGAGGTCAAGAACAAGGAACATTCAAGGTCTATTGAGGACAACCACTTATGACCTCACATGGCACAGAATACTACCTCACCTCATTTCCTCACAGAGGCCCCACACCCATGAAGCCATCTAAGCTTAGCCATCTCTGCAAAGCCCAGCTCTAAACGCCATCACCTTGGGGACTAGGGACTCACAGATCTGGAGCATACAGATACACAGTCCCAAACTTCTGGAAGGGTTTGTGATACTTGGGGCATGAGCACCCATCATTTGGAAGATGATCTGTGCTGTGCTTTCCCCCAGCAGTCTTGGGAATCAGAGCCATGGATGAACATGCAGAGAAGGAATGATTTGGCATAAGGCTAGAACACTTTTCAACAGAGCAACACTGGAGGCCTAGATGCCCACCAACAGCAGACCTGCCACCCTTTCTTCACAATACCACCATCAAAACCAAAGCGCCAGGCTGGAGAGCTGGCCCTGTGGTTACAGCACTAGCTACTCTGCTAGAGGACCAAGGTTTGATTCCAGCACCCACACGGCAGCTCACAAACATCTGTAACTCCAGCTGCAGGGGATCTGATGCCCTCTTCTCTCCATGGCATTGTATGCACAGACATACAGGCAGGCAAAACACCCAAACACATAAAGTTAAATCTAAAACAAAAAAGTCCTTGTTAGCCGGGCGGTGGTGGCGCACGCCTTTAATCCCAGCACTCGGGAGGCAGAGGCAGGCGGATCTCTGTGAGTTCGAGACCAGCCTGGTCTACAGAGCTAGTTCCAGGACAGGCTCCAAAACCACAGAGAAACCCTGTCTCGAAAAACCAAGAAAAAAAAAGTCCTTGTTGTAACATTCAAAAAATATACTACCAAGTGAAACAGATTATATGCTTTCTTCCTTCTTGATGTGATAAATTATATGCTGGAATTGTATGCTCGTGAATATGCACTCATACATGTATAAAGTATTTCTGGACAGGTATTAAGGGAATTTTGGTTACACTACAGGAAATCTGGCGCCTGGGAGACAGAGTCAGCCTTTACACGGCCCCACACTACCAATTGTCTCCTACCATTTTGATGAATTATATTAAAACTTACGGGTTTTTTTTTATCCTGAATCTACCTCCAGTTTTCTGCTATCACTAGCAAGATGTTTCCCATGATTGACCAGTGTGTACTTTCTATCTCCTTTTCCCCTATTGTGACCTTGTCTCAGGTAGCATTTCTATTGCTGCCGTAAAACACCATGACCAGAAAGCAACTTGTTGAGGGAGGGGTTTATTTTAGCTGGCAGCTTCACACCATAGTCCATCATTGAGAGAAGTCAGGGCAGGAACTCAAACAGGGCAGAAACTTGGGAGCCAGGAGCTGATGCAGAGGCCATGGAGGAAGGCTGCTTACTGGCTTGCTCCTGGTAGCTTGCTCTTCCTGCTTTTTTATAGTACCCAGGACCACCAGCCCAGGGCTTCTATAATTCATAGTGAACTGGGCTAACATATCAATCGTTAATCAGAAGAACCCAACGACTTGTCTATAGGCCAATCTTGTGGAGACATTTTTCTCAATTAGGATTCCCTGCCAGACGGTGGTGGTGCACCCCTTCAATTCCAGCACTCAGGAGGCAGAGACAAGTGGATCTCTAAGTTCAAAGCCAGTGTGGTCTACAGAGAAAGTTCCAGGACAGCCAGGGCTACACAGAAAAACCCTATCTGAAAAAAAACAAAAACAAAAAAAAAACAAAAACAAAAGAAAATAAAGGATTCCCTCTTGCCAGTTGTCTTTGTGTGAAGGTGACACAAAACTGGCCTGCACAAACATACAGAACCCCCTCAGTGCCACATCCAAAGGCAGCATATCATCAGATACACTGTGTGCACCTTGCTTTTTCATAGAAATGACCCCATGACCCTGTGTTTGGTATGTGTGCACATGTGGAGGCCGGAAGATGTCAGGTGATATCCTTGGATCTGTGCTGCCTTGCTTTATTGCCAGTTTTGAGACCAGCTGTCTCACTGGCCTCGGGCTCCCTGAGCAGGCCAGGCTGGCTGACTGTCAAAACTCAGGAATACACCTGTCCTTATCTCCACAATGCTAGGATCACGGTGTGCCACTCTGCCTGCTTTTTGTTTTGCTTTGCTTTTAAATACAGGCTCTGATTGAACTCAGGCCATCACACTCACAAGGTAAGCAGTTTACCCAGTGCTACCTCCCCAGGCCAGCCCTCTCATTTCTCCACTCCTGCAGCACGTCTCAGTGGGTTCTCCACTTCTGCGGCACGTCTCAGTGGGTTTTTTCCACCACATTCTTGTCGGGTCTCCCAGTGCTGGGCATCTGGGCTGCTTCCAGCTTTGACTGTAAGCAACTACAGTCAATATTCTTCAACAGCTGGATGGCTGGACTCAGGGGAGGCACTTCTAATCTGCTCAGAGGGTGGCACACTGCCCACACAGGAGGCATTGTTTTCCTGCAGCCCTGCTTGCATTAACAAAACGGAGAATTTCTAAATCTGATTATTTCACCGCGGTGGTCATTTCTCTCACTATGGACTCATCTTTTTTTTTCTGGGTTCATGGATCATTTGTGTTTTGTCTGGATCAAGTTGGTTCCGTTCCTACGATCACTTTCCTATTGAGTTTTTAAAGGACTTACTTCTTTAAAGTAAGGACTAGGACAGGTACTCTAGTCCTCTGAAGTGAGAGGGTAGGTGTGCAAGCCCTAGCTATGACCACTGAGATGAACATGTCACGTTAGAACACACACCTTAACTGACAGCCCGTGTGTGTAAATTTGTGTGGAGGTGCTGGGTCCTCTCCCAGTTCTGCATCCTCCTGTAGCCAGGCTGGACCCAGTGGGTTGCAGGGCTGGCCACACTCATTCCATTTTGCTTTGGATACTCTTGGCTACTTCTGCGCCCATTTTCCAGGTGATTTCTGGAATCGGTGTGCGTGGACCATGGAGCAAAGCTGTCCTGGCCTCTGCTCCCCTTCAAACAGCTTCTCGCAAGCTCCAGCAGCCTGGCTCCAGAACTGGCACCCTCCTGGTCACCTACTGAGGAAGAGCCCTCCTCACCGCCCTCCACTCTTCCCAAGCTCGTTTTCTTTCCACCAAGCAACAGCTCCCCCTGGTTTCTTCATTCTATTCCGCTGTGTCTCTCATAGGCATCCCTGGGCCTCACACCTGGCTCTCTGGGGCCTGCTCTGACTCTTTCTAGGGGCATTCATCCTTCCCCTTGCGACAAGCTCCGGGGGAGGGGTGGGCTCTAAAATGGATTTCTCATAAATCCAGAGGGAGCAGGGAGCCTCTCTTCATCTTTACACTGTTATTCTTGGGAAGAAGGCTTCTCTACTTTTCATTCCAAGCCCTACTCCGGGGCTTAGAAGTTGCAGGCCTGGGAAACTTGAACCAAGGTCCTTACAGCTTGGGATATTGAGAAACTAGGGTTTGGGGGGACCTTAGGGATTAGGAGCCTGGGGAATTGGAGGCCTTAAAGCTTGGATTTGAGGCAGCCAGGGATCTTAGGGCTTTGGGGGTATGGGAAACTGGGGTCCAGGGACCTTAGTTAGGACTTGGGGATCTGGGGAGCTTGGGACCAGGGACTTTAGGAGTCTGGGGGCAGGAGGCCAGGACCCTTAGAAGGGACAATCACCCGCGAAGCCCAGCCCTATGCTCCTTCGGCAGTCTACACTTCGACCTGGGTTCTTGTCTCTCCTGTCGCTTGGGAGGGATCGGAGGGAGCCACCGGGGCTGGAGGGTGTGACGAAAATACGTACTGCACGGCGCGTACCGACCGGCAACTTCCGCCGGACAGAGCCCGCGCTGCCCTCTCCAGGCGACTCTGAACGCTTTAGGCCTTCCGCACACCAGCTGCGCATGCGCAGTGCCTCCACGCAGGCGCACTCCTCCCGTGTTCCCACGTCACGCGGGCTCCGGGCGGTGTCTCGCCCAGGAACGCCGGCGGAAGCACGAGCCTTGGAGAAGTGGTTCCTAGTCGTTCCGCGTTTCTGGCCACTTTTGTCTTGGAGCGTCCACTAGGGCAGAGGCCACGTGGGATTTGCTCACTTTTGTGTCTGCGGCGCTGTCAGGAGTAGCTGTGGAAATGACGGAGGGAAGGAAGGTGACCTGCTAGAGCTTGGCCCATGTAATCTTTAATGGTTGCAACCCTGTTCTTGGAACACTGAGGCCACCCTCAGACAGCAGAACCCGCGGCATAGAAGGGCTGCAGGCCACCTCTATCCAATTCCGTGATATTTTTATAGCTACAGAGCTAAAGGAAGACATAAGACATTTTTTACATTGATGTAATTATCAGGTAGGCGGGTTACAGCAATGTGGGTACTGTTGTAAACCTCAGACACTGATAATATTTTTAGCTGTTTAATTAGTGGAAGCTAGTATGCTCTGTTAGGACAATCCAAAAGTATATACGTCATAATTATAAGGACGTCATAATCATAAGGATGTTATGTCATAATCATAAGACACAGAGTTGGACTGGCTAATAAGGGGACAAAAAATAATCCAAGATAATTTAGCTCGAGATCTGGAACATTCCACCTCTCCACAATCATGGAAGGTCTACTCAGTCAATTAGCCTTGTAGAATTTTTAACAGAGATTCCCCCCTGCCCAACATAAGTTCCCAACAGAAAGCCCATGTAGGGATGGTTTTAATTGACTCATGTTTTATGCACATTTCGCATCCCCTTTGGAACCACAGCTATCACAGGTGAGTACTGGTCACTGTTAGGAATATTTCCTAAGCAAGCTCTCTGAGGATGCAAAAATTCCCAATCAAGCCAAATCAAAACAAGCCGAATTAAGAAATATCCAGGTTTAATGGGAGATCTGCGCTCTCGGGTGGCCCTGAGGGGAAACCGGGAAGCCGCAGAAACGCGACCCCCAGGAGGAAGAAAGGGGGACCACATGTTCTTCTTTTGGGGATCACTTAAGTATCCTGGGGAGTGGTCCTGACCCCACCCTCAGGGAGGGGTCAGGATCTGGCCTGCTGGGATTTGAAGTCCAGACCAGGCCTGGGGGCTGAGATAGATGCCAGGGACTGGGGCCTAGGCTCCCAGCCCAACAGTCACCTTGTCTTCTTGCTCGGCTCCTGATTGCAGGATCTGGGGTGCTCTGACCCTGGCTCCAGCATTGCCCATGGCAACTTCCACTTACAGCAGAAAGGATCTTTACATGCCCTAGTCTATGGAAGGACGCCTGGGTCAGTCCACTCTAGGGAAGGTATTCGTCTAGTTACTTTTCTATTGCTGTGAAGAGACACCATGGCCAAGGCAACTCAGCGAAGAAAGAGTTTATTGGGCTAAATTCCATGACCGTCATGGTGGGGATCATGGCAGCAGGCAGGCAGGTACAGTTCTGGAGCAGTGGTGGAGAGCTTACATCTGATCCACAACCATGAGACAGAAAGTTAACCGGGAATGCCATGGCCTATTGTAACCTCAAAGTCTGCACCCAGTGACACAGCTTCTCCAACGAGGCCACACCTAATCCTTCCCAAACAGGTCCACCAACTGGGGATCAAGTATTCAAATATACTCGAAATAGCCTGTGAGGACTGTTCTTATTCAGACCACCACTGTTTTCATGGTGTTGGTGCAGTCCATCTACCATGGTCCTCACCACGATGCTGCAAGTTCAGAAGGGTGTGGGAAGATTGATACGGAGGGGAATTCTGACCAAATTTCCTGAGGTCAAAGGCCAATTCCCAGAGATCTAGAGGGAAAGTTACACTCCTATTAAACCCCATGAGAGCTTGCTGTGGTATAGACTGAGGGGTCCTGAAAGGCATTGCACCCCCAGATCCCATACTGACAGCTAACACTTCCCTGACATTTCTCTACTCAGTCCCTCATCTCTGTTCCCACAGCCACATCCAGAGTCTCCAGGCCTCTTCTTTCTCTGGTTCTTTCCAAGTAGTAAATTTAACCAGGACACTCATCTGTCTTAAACTCCTGTTAACTATAGGATATGAATGATTGGGTGGGTGAAGGTTCAGCGGGTGGTAGGTGGGTGGATAGGTGTACTGATGGGTTGTGGGTGCGTGGAGGGGCAGGTGGGTGCATGAGTGAGCGGACCTCTAATGGGCTTTGCATAGCATCGTTTTGAACCAGTGCTTTGCTTTCGAGCTAGCATGGCTGGTGGAACCTCGACAGTCCAGCTGTGCCAGATTGCTATGTAGTTATTTCCTCCAAGTTGAAGCATCCCAAAGGGAGGAAGGAGACTCCTAAGCTCGTGAAACTTACAAGACTCATAAAATTATAAGACTTAAAAGTGCCTATTCTTCCCACTCTTGGAAGACTTCGTTATCTTCCTCTGTGTCAGCAGATTTTCCCATGGCTGTGACAAACCCCCGACAAGAGGAGCTTGAGGAAGGCAGGCTCTACTTTAGCTCACAGCTGGAGGGCGCCTAGACACCCATCATGGAGCAGGTGTGTCAGGATGTGGCTGCAGGAGTATGAGGCAGCTGGTCACGGTGCATCCTTAGTCAGGACACAGACAGATAAGTGCCGACTGACTGCACACGTTTTCTTTCTTTAATGCACTCTAACTCCCACCATGGGATGGTTCTAGCTTTGGGAAGACCGTCACAGGCGTGTCCAAAGGTGTGTCACCTAAGGGATTCCAAATCCAGTCAGGCTGACGATGAAGATTCACTGTCACAGCCTCCCTTGTCACGAGAGGCAGCTACATGGTACCAGGTCATCGGGCTGATGGCACAGCTTTTCTGCTGTACTTGGTCCTGGTCAAACTGGACGATATATGTCTGCAGTTAGTGGTGTCTGGGGATGGGAGGGCAGCTGGCCTGTTACCAAGGCCAGTGCCGGGAAGGCCCTGGGCATTGCTGTTGGAAGCCTAGCCTGGTCCGTGGCCATCCCATAAATCCTAAAAAAGTCACTTTCTGTTTACCCAGAGGGAATTCTGTGATTTAGACTGCTGTGGCTTGAATGATTTCTCCCAAATGCTGTGGAAGCCTTAGCTCCAGCACTGTGCTTGTGACCTGATTTTGAAATACAAACTATGATCTTTGCAGAGAAATGGCCAAGTTATCATGAACTGCTTTTTCAGAAGACCCAAGTTTGGCTCCTACACCCCCATCCAATGGCTCACAAATGTCCTTTAACGTTGCTCAAGGGGATCTAACATCCTGGCCTCTGAGGACCCCTACACTTTTGCACATACCCACATACTCACACATAATTAAAAATAAATCTTTCAAAAATACTTTTTTTAAAAGATATTTTTTAAACGATGAAATAAGATGCAGGCAGATGAAATAAGAGTATCGTGTATGCTACTCAGGTCTGCCAGGTCTCAGAAACAGTGGGCTGGAGAGGTAGCTAAGAGAGGAGGTATTTTATGGGCATTCATTGGTCTACGTAAGTGTGGAGGCCGAGAAGTCCCACACTCTGCCATCTGCGAGCTAGAAAGAAAAAGGCTAGCATGATTCAGTCTGGAAGCTCAAGGGCTGGGAGCAGGGATGTGGTGCCCAAGGGCCAGAGGTGGTGGATCTCTCAGTTCAGGGAGAAGCCAGAGGCCTCCTCTCTGTACTATGTTCAGGATCTCCTGGATTTAATTGTGTGAGCCACACCGATGAAACCAATCATCCTGGTTCCGTGCCAGCTTCTCTGTTCTGTCGGCCGATAGCACATCACTGAGCCAGCCCAGCAGATGGACACAGTGATGGCCGAGGCAGAGACTGAGGGGTTGGCTGAGAGGTGGGATCCTCCAGGGAGCTAAGGTTGCTTTCACTTTCCCAGTTTACAGGCCTGCAGGAGTGTGCCTTTGGGTTGTCTGAAGCCCGGCATATGAACAACGCACCTGAGAACCCAGCCCACGTCAAGCAACTGTACCCAGAAGCAGAAAGGCGGGGCGTGCAGTTTGCTTGGTGCTTGAGGTTCTCTACAAAGTATCCAGGCCCCTCACTCATCTTTCCCACCTACAGCGTCTCCTGTCCCCACCCCACGCCTGCAACCAGCCTCCCTTCCCTGCCTCATCTATGGAAGGGGAGGGGTGGAGTCCTTGGCCTCCTGGAAAGACAACAGCAGTCAGGGAGGAGGTTGTGTCCTCTAGATCCCTGAAACAGTCTCTGAAATGCCCACAGCATGGGTTTGACTCCACCTCCATAGAAACAGGTCTTAGGGACTGTACTTATGGCTGGCAGCAGGTGTGTCATATGGGACCTTCACCTGGTTCCTGAGAATGGGGGCCTTCTAGAGTACCCGAGGGAAAGGGAAATGTTCGACAGTAGCCTCGGGGTACAGTAATCACGCTCCAGATAAAATCAGCTCCCCTAGATCTTCCCAGAAAGGTCACTTAAAGATATGATGTAGGTCCCCAGTGACTCGACGCTGTGGGTATCATAAGCCAACAGCTATGGACCCTAGCCTGAAGAGCAAGAGAGAAGCAGGTTGGGGAAATATGCCACCAACAGTGTGGCCCTTCCAGAGTCCCTGCTCCGCACACATCAGGGCAGCCTCATCTCTCACCACTTACTCCACTTGGATCCGTAGTCTGCTAAGGAAGGGGCAGCGTTCTCGAACCCGGACAACCGTCTCTGCCACTGCATCGATCATTTATTGTGATTGAGGAGACAGGCCCAAAGAAGGCCTGTCACCAGCTCAGTAAGCAGCTCCAGCCAGGGTAGGAGGACTGGGAACCGGGTACCCCTAGAGTGGCCTAACGAGCCTGGTGGGGTGGGCCTCAGGATGGACTGCAGAGTCTAGGCACAGGACCATTCTCCATCAGGTCACTGGAGGCCAAGAGCAGAGCCACTTGCCTTCCTGGGCTGTCCCAGGCACATCTCCTACCTTCTTGCTCAGACTTTTGCCTCCCCTGATGGTAAGAACTCTGCCTTCATCTTCACAGCTTTCTCCGCATTGCTGTGTTAAAATGTCCCATTTTCACGAGAACACCAGGCACTGGGGACGAGAGCTCACCTGATTCCACCTGCAGCAACTGTGTTCCCAGTTAAGATCACATTCCGAGGCAGAAGGACTAGGACTTCATTAAGAGAATGTGAGGGACACGTTTATCCTCTTTACAGCTCCCTAGATGGTCTTTGGGCTCGGCTCTCCGTCACACTTCCACGGTTGGCGTTTGTTAACACATGGGTGGCTCACGCCATCTTATGCAGCTCTGAGCCCTTGGGTTCTGTCTTTGTGGATGCCACAGTCTGACCTTCGTGTTTGAACTCCAGAGCATCAGGCTCACCCCCAGCTCCCTGGGCTCCACACACAGTGGGGTTCCAGCTGTGATGCTGCAGTCATTTCCCTGGCTGCTGCAGAAGTGCCTTCTCCAGCTGCCACTTCTGCAGAGGGAGGAGCCTCTGCTCCATTGCAGGGAAACAGTCCCTGGAAGACTGAGGCCAGGTACTGTCCTCCTGGAGCACGGTGTTGTTGGAGTGGGGAGGGAAAACCCTCAGTGATGCTCCGATGGCCCCTGAAGCTGAGGCCACCTCTTATCTTGTTCTGAGGAGGGAGGTATTGCCTTCTGTCAGTCCCTTCGTGAGGAAGTGTCACCGTTATAATGTGGCCTCCCAGCGGTGCCATGCCCGAGTCTCCGAGGACTCATCATCCTGTTCCATCACAGCGCCCTGCTTTGGGGCATAGGGCAGGGCAAGACTCGAAGCTCAAGGTGTGATCTGCTCCCACTTGCTCACCTCTTAAATGACCCCTGGCTGCAAATGACATTTGTGCAAAGAATCTGTGGGGACTGTTGGGGACGGGTCCAGTGTGCTCTCCCCAGGGGACCGGGCACACACAGCTTTGCTGTTGCTGAAATGTGCTGGGTGTCACTAGAGGAGGTGGAGACTGGCCTCCTTGAGGGCGTGGGCCACCGTGTGCGAGAACAACAGCGGCTTATTGACAAGGCCCTGGCACCCACTGTGTCATTTTGTCTACCCAGAGGCCCCTGTGCAGGTGATGCCTTTGGTATAGAATAAATGTCCTCACTCTCTGCACAGCCTGTCCTCAGACATGCCCCATCTCCCCACATAGGAGCTACACCTCACCAGCCCGTGTAAATGCCTTTTCTGGAAGACAGAGCACACTATCTGTCCATGCCAGGAGTTGCCCTCTGCCATGGCTCCTGAACAGTCCTGAGTAGGGTTGCTCTGCCAGGGCTGTGGTACAAGGTCCCTTCAGACCCTTGCCTGGGCCAGTTCAGTGTTTGATTTTGCTCTTTTGTTAACCAGTCAAATGGGTGCCCCATGAGGCCGCATGCATACTGAGGAGCCGAGGGTAAGCGTCAGCACCAGGAGAGGGACCATCTGCCGCTGCACTGCTGTGCCTTCCGGACCCACTCGGGCCTGGCTCGCACTCACAATTTCCCTTTAATGGCAAGAATGCTGCTGTGCGTGTTTAATTTTATGTTTGTGTGGATCAAATATCACCCCGTGAGCCACGAGCAGCTCACAGACAGTCAGTGTCTGGACCCAGTGGCCAAGTCAGAGCTGGATGGAAACAGATATTGGGATCAAGATAGCAGGCCCCTCTCCAAAGTTCTAGCATCTTCGGACAACACCCAGAATCCGCATCTTCTCTGGTCACAGGGCTCTTGTGGCAGGACAGCCTGGATACTGGCCCATACACATTGGAAAGCTTGTTCTTGCTCAGTTTCTACTGCTACCAGAAGCTTCTCCTGCTGCTCAGGAGGGAGGTGGTGCTGGGCAGCCTCTCAGACACATGTGCACCACCCGGTGGATTGTTTCTCGTGGAAGGAGGCACAGGTTGTAGCCCTTTGTCTTTCGCTTTGTGGGGAGGGATAAGTGGAGAGTCCATCTCTCACACCCTGGTGCAGTCCGTCTTATTAAGGAGTTCATCGGGCGTGTCATTTCCCTAGGATCAGGTCCCAGTAGAGTGACTGTGAATGAGTGGGCTCCAAGAGACAGGAGTGTGGCGAGGGTCCGCACACTGTTCTGACAGAAGACAAGAGGTGGCCCAATCCTGAGACAAGGTCACCAGAGTGACTGATGTCCCTCAGAGAGAAGGAAATTCTTTTTGATTGGCTGCATTAAGACTGAAGAAAACAAAACCAAGCTGCATAGCAGGTGCCAAAGGAGAGCTGGCTTGCTCCGTAAGGATGGTGTGTACAGCACACACTCATAATCCCAGCACACAGGCTCC
>NC_022009.1:48373288-48377439 GCF_000317375.1 Microtus ochrogaster
GCACACACTCATAATCCCAGCACACAGGCTCCGTAAGGATGGTGTGTACAGGTACACTCCCATAATCTAGCACACAGGCTCCGTAAAGACAGTGTGTACAGGTACATGCTAATCCCAGCACACAGGACACTAATGCAGGAAGACCTTGAGTGTGGGGCCAGCCTGGCCTACAGGGTGAGGGCTTGTTTCTAAATAAATAAATGACATCCAGAACAGCTGCTATTGTTGGCATATGCCTGGACCTATTATGGTTCCTGCCACACCAGTCCCACTTGGGTGTCACAGGCAGAATCAGGCAGCAGGTGGGTGTCTCTGAGTTCCCTACTGCTGCGGAAACAAATTTCCACAGCCCCATCACTACAAGTGGCCACTTCATTCTCTGAGGTTCTGGTGCTGAGGAGATAGGAGTCATGTTGTAGGGCTGATACTGCTGTAGCCCGTGAAGAGAATCCATTTCCTGCCTTCCCAGAGGCTCCCCCAGCCCTTCTTGTAGATCATGGAGCCCAACATGAACTTCATGGCAGCTGTCAAATATGTCTAACGTCAGCACACTTCAGATCCGGGAGTTAATCATGGGCACGTCCAAGAGTCCCCACGTCCTGTGGGAAGGCTCCAGCCTTTTGAAACCTGGATTCTGGGAATCAGCATCAATTTAAGACCAGTGCATAAAGACCCCAGAAAAGCTGGTTATCCCCCCCCCCCCCCAGTCCACAGTTACCTGGACAGCCATTACAGACAGTGGCTATTGGCCCCTGGGGAGGTTTGGAAGGAGGCCCACAGAAGACCCAGTGACTCTCTGGCAGAACTTTTCCCTCGGGTCCAGCCTCTGGGCATTTAAGGGACTTTGGGTCTGTTCAAGGCTAGTTTTTTGTTGTTGTTGTTGTTTTTTGTTACTGTGACTAAGAACAACCTAGTGCAGGAAAGGATTTATTAGCTTACGCTTACAGATCCCAAGCCATCACTGAGAGAGGTCAGCGCAGGAACTCCAGCAGAAACCACGGGGGAACAACCCACTGGCTCTCTCGCTCCGCAGCTCCTGCTCAGCTAGCTTTCTGATACCCCCCTGTCCTGGGCAGTGCTGCCAACAGTGCTTCTGCCTACCATCCAAGCCAACTACTCCCTCTCAGTGGTGAGGTTTGATCCATGCCCACACAGGCAGTCTAGGAGGTGCACGCATGGAAACATTCAGCCTGTGCAGCCACCATCTCCTCTTAGTCCGACAAGCACAAAGCAGGCAAACTCATGCCGGTCACTCAGCGGGGTGTATAAGACCCTGCCCATGCCAGGCTGAGACCTTCGCTCTTGGCTGAGAGGCAACAGAGGTTCAATGGGTCTGAGGAGAGCAGGGGTGCACAGTGGCAATCAGAAAGGCCAGACTTCTCACAAGGCTGCTTCCCACAGTCACAGAGGCTGTGGTAGTTGTGTTTGCAATGCTGTGACCACAGCTCAGAACACCAACCTGGGGGGAACACTTCAGGCTCACACTGTAACTTTGACTCCATGGGGACCTGGGGATTGTAGGTTCAGAGTGTCATACATGCCCCTAATGTCCCAATTCCTTCTCAGGAAGTCCCCTGACCTTGGCTTTGAGACTTATCCACACAGTGCGCGCGAGGGCTTGTAGTTCCTCAGCCTGGATCTCTTGCCTAGGATTCACGGGATGAAGGATCAATGGGAACCAGCACTGTAATGAATAAGCAGTTGCGACATGACATCGGCGCCATGTCCGCAGGTCCCTATGACCAGCGAGACCCCTGGCGGCGATATGGCGCAATTGCACTCTACCCAGAGCTCTGATCCGATGGCTTGGGGGGGGGGTCCCCCTTCCCTCCTTGCCAAGTTCCCTGCATTCTCGCCTCCACAACTTAGCTTGCACTCCTTCTCTCTCCCGTGCCAGGGTCCAGAAAGAATGTAGCCTCTCCACACCGTGAATGCCCAAGAGATCTGCATTGGTCCGACAGCTCCCGAGACCCTGCGGGAGCTGAGGGTACTCGGAGCGTAGAGAAGTCCCCACCCTGGTCGAGGATGACTGCATGGCCAAAACCTGCCCTGCAGCAAGAAACAGAGGTAGGGCGGGGAGGAGTATGGATGAGGGGCTGCAGGTAGTGGGGTCGCCTAGAAAATGGGAGCATCTTTAGATTTTAAGAGTGAGACTCTACTGGGCTTGCTTCAAGGAGGACTCTTTCTCAGCAGAGAATGTGGTTAAGCAAGAGAAGGGAGAGTGAGGGGTGGCTGACCTGGAAGGAGGGCAGCAGGGCCGGAGGCAGTGAGGAAGGGTGGCATGGGTGGTGATCCCATGTGAATGGAGAGGGGACAGTAGGAAGGGTGTTAACTGTTAAGCCAGGACTACACAAAGAAACCCTGTCTCAAAAGACAAAAACAAAACAAATTGCACTTCTGTATTTATTTATTTGTGGAGAGGATGTGTGTGCCATGGCGTCTGTGTGGAGCGGTAACAAGCACCTTTTACACACTGAGCTATCTTGCTGTCCTTAGTCACTGCTCTATTGCTGTGAAGAGACACCATGAGCATGGCAACTTATACAAAAAAGCATTTAATTGGGGGCTGGCTTACAGTTTCCGAGGGTGAGATCATGACCATCATGGAGGGGAGCATGGCGGCAGGCAGAAGGCGTGGCACTGGAGAAGTAGCTAAGAGCTCATGTCCTGATCCACAGTTGGAGGTAGAGAGATGAAGACTGGACCTGGCAGTGGGGTTCTGAAATCTCAAAGTCCACTCCCAGTGACACACCTCCTCCAACAAGGCCACACCTCCCAATCTTTCCCCAGGGGATTCTACCAACTAGGAACCATGCTTTCAGATGTATGGACCTATGGGGGCTGTTCGTTCAAACCACACTGACCCACGCTGCTTCTTTAGGTTTTGTTGTTGTTGCTGCTGCTGTTCCTTTGGTTTTGTTTTTTGGTTTTCTTTCTTTCTTCCTCCTCCTCCTCCTTCTTCTTTTTTTGGCTTTTTGAGACAGGGTTTCTCTGTGTATTTCTGGCTGTCCTGTAACTCGCTCTGTAGCTCAGAATGGCCTCAAACTCACAATGATCTGCCTGCTACTGCCTCCTGAATGCTGGGATTAAAGGTATGCACCACCACTGCTTGGCTAGTTTTTGTTTTTTTGAGACGGGGTTTCTCGTGTGGCCTTGACTGTTCTGGAACCTACTCCTGTACATCAGCTAGCCTTGAATTCACAGGGATCCACCTACCCAAGTGCCGGAGTTAAAGACAAGTGCTATCACCTACAGGATAGAATATTTTTTAAATAGCACATAGATTGGGCACCACCTGGCTTAGTTTAGTCCTTTGTTATTATGGCAGGAAGCCTGGTGGCACACAGACAGACATGGTGCTGGGGAGTTCTACATCTGGATCTGCAGGAAAAGAAGGAGAGAGAGAGAGAGAGAGAGAGAGAGAGAGAGAGAGAGAGAGAGAGAGAAACCCACCAGGCCTGACTTGGGCCTCTGAAATCTAAAAGCTCACCCCCAGTGACAAGGCCTCTAGCAAGGCCACACCCAACAAGAATGCACATCCTAATAGTGCCACTCCCTAATGATCAAGCATTCAAATAGATAAGCCTATGGGGGCCATTCCTAATCAAATCCCTACACTTATACAAGAAAATAGTATCTTAAGCTAGGTATGTGTCTTAGAGTTTTTATTGCTGTGAAGAGACACCATGACCACATCAACTCTTACAAAGAAATCATTTAATTGGGGTGACTCACTTACAGTTTCAGAGGTTCAGTCCATTATCATCATGAAGGGGAGTATGGCACTGTGCAGGCAGACATGGTGCTGGAGCTGAGAGTGCTACAATTTGCAGGCAACAGGAAGTCAACTGAGGTACTGGGCAGTATCCTGAGCATAGGAAACCTCAAAGCCCACCCCCATAGTGGCACATTTTCTCCAAAAGGTCATACCCACTCCAACAAAACCATACCTCCTAATAGTGCTACTCCTTACGAGATTATGGTGGCCAGTTATATTCAAACCATCACATTCCACTCCCTGGCCTCCATAACCTTGTAACACTATCTTAGTGCAAAATGCATTTAGTCCAACTTCAAACATCCCCATAGTCTATCAATGTTTCAAGAATGTTTTAAAGTTCAAAGTCTCTTCTGAGATTCATGCAATCTCT
>NC_022009.1:48378824-48387258 GCF_000317375.1 Microtus ochrogaster
TTCCTTTTCACTGGTTAGAAATTTAGCTGGGTGGGATCTTGCCCTGAAGTCATCACTCCCTTCATTCCCATTTCTTAATCCATTTATCTCCTTGAACACAAGATTTAGCTCCATTCTACTTCCTGGTGCTCTTTTTCTCTTCGAAGTTTACATTTTGTAATTTACCCTGCTCAGCTTCCTCCTTTTCATTGTAAATCTTCACTAGAGTTACCACTAATAGCCACACAGCAGAGTCTCTACTATGCTGTTTTGAGATTTCCTCTGCCAAGGGAATTAATCCAAGTCTCTTCACTTTAGCCTCAGACGGACTCTTTTGTTCACAATAGCACAGAACGCTCTCTGGGCCAAACGTTAGCTCTCTTCTCTGAAACCTCTGCAGCCGGCCCCAGAGTTCATCAGATCAGACTCCGCACCTCTGACTTCCACGCTCCTACTCGTATGCCCCGTTAAACAGCACTTTAAAGAGTTCAACTACTTTTTAATCCACAGTCCCAAGGTCATATTCCCTTAAACAAATGACTGGCCAGGCCTGTCGCAGCATACCCCTGTTCTTGGTACCAACTTCTGCCAATTACATTCAAACTACTACAGTATGGTGGTAATCTGGTGGTAATCTTGGCACTCTAGGAGACCAAAGCAGGAGAATTAAAGCAAACTGAAGGTCTACACCGTGAGACTATATGTGTGTGTGTATACATATACATATATATATTAAAATTTATATATACATAAATTTTAAACTGGGGATGGCGGCACATACCTTTAGTTACTCTTATTCTTTTTTAAAAAATGTTGCAAGATCCCCGGTGGCAGTAGGCAGCAGAAATGCTGTAGGTCCCAAATGGTGGCGGCGGGCCATGTGGTGGCAGGCAGCAGGCTCTGGGAGCAGCCAGTCCCAGACAGAAATGGCTGCCGGTCCCAGAGCGGTGGCCTGAGCAGTGGCGGCGGGCCATGTGGAGGCAGACAGCGGGCCCTGGGAGCAGCCAGTCCTAGGCAGAGATGGCTGCGGGTCTCAGAGCAGTGGTGGCAGGCCATGTGGCAGCAGGCAGTGGGCCCCAGGCAGAGATGGCTGCTGGTCCCCGAGCAATGGCTGGTTCCAGGCAGGGAGACACATGGCGGGCAGGCAGAAGACAGAAACATGGATAGACACGACATGCAGGGTGAGGTTGAATGTTTATTCAGGGGGTTATGGAGGAGGAAGGGTTAAGGGGGGGACAGAGAGAGAGAGAGAGAGAGAAGAGGAGAAAGAGACAGAGAAGGGGGGAAGCAGAGAAGTGGGGAGGCAGAAAGAGACAGAGAAGGGGGAAGCACAGAAGTGGGGAGAGAGGCAGAAGTGAAGCTGCCTCTCCGAGAGGAAGATGGAAAAGAGATCGAGCTCAGGCTGGAAGCTGAAGATCAGCCTGCCTCAGCGGATGGGGAGGGGAATGGGTGTAGCTTGTCTCTTAAAGGGACCAAAACCATAACAGTTACACCACTTGAGAAGGCAGAGACAAGTGGGTCTCTGTGAGTTCAAGGCCAGTTAAAAAGTTGAGTGGTGGTGGTACACGCCTTTAATCCCAGCACTCAGGAGACAGAGGCAGATGGATTTCTGTGAGTTCGAGGCTAGCACTTTTTACAGAGCTAGTTCCTAGGAACTTGGGTTAACAGTTAAGAGCACGGTCTGCTCAAGACCCAGGTTTGGTTCCCAGCACCTACACGGTGGCTGGCTTACAACTACCTGTGACCTGCTGGTGCCCTCTTCTAGCAGGCACACATACACATAAAATATTCTAAGCAAAAAAGGGGTAGGACAGAGGGTTCTTCCACCTACTCTCTCAGTGCCCACCATCTTTACTGTGTTTATAAGTAGGTGGCTGTCTTTTCTTTGGCCTCTTTGTTAACTTGTGGCAGAGAACTATCCTGGAGGTGTCAGATCTCCAGAGCAGAGCAGAGAGCACCCTAGAATCTAGACGATGAGATGCTGCAGCTTGAGGGTGACAGATCCCCTTTGCTGTGCTACAGGGAAGACTCTCCCACAGACAAAGGGAGCCCTCCTCCTCCACTCAGCCATCTTTGCTCAGGGACTCAAAGTGTAATGATCTGTTCTGTCTCCTTAAGAGACAAGCCACACCCACTCCCCCCTCCGCTGAGGCAGGCAGATCTTCCTTCCTGCTTGTAGCCTGAGTCCCTTCCTTTTTCTGTCTCCCTCTCTAAAAGGCAGCTTCTGTCTCTCCCTTCTCTCTCTCTCTCTCTCTCTCTCTCTCTCTCTCTCTCTCTCTGCTCTTCTCCTTTTCCCCCTTCCCTTCCATAACCCACTAAATAAATATCCAACCTCACTATGCATGGTGTACCTATCCATCTGTCTCTCTCCAGCCACCACCACGTGGCTTGCTGCCCAGGACCAGCCACCTTTGGAGACCTGCAGTGTGGTCTCATGCGCTGTCCCTGCCTGGGACTGGCTGCTCTTGGGACCTGCTGCCCTGCCTGCCACCACACGGCCCACGGCCCACTGCCCCCTGCCTGCCACCACACAACCTGCTGACTGCTGCTGCTCTGAGACCTGCAGTGTTTCTGTCACTGCAGCTACTCAGGGATCCGCAGCATTTTTAATTAATCCATTACACAAAGGACACATAAGCTACCCTAGCCAGGGGCTTTGGTGCTTGCTTGGACGTTGAGGCTCTAGGTTTTTGGAGGCAAAGCACCAAGAGGTCCTTCAGGGTATCCCAAATCCCTTATCTGATGAAGTGTAGGTGTGAACCCCCAAGCCTCAAGTCAGGGCGCATAGGATAAAGCCTCCAGGATCCCCCAGAGGAGCCAAGCCAGTTGCACTGTGCACATTGCTGCATCCAGAGGTTTTCACTCCTCAGTTCTTGAGATCACCTGAAAGTGTGGGTGATTCAACATGGTCTCAACACTATGTCTTCGGTTCCACAAATCCTGTGTTAAAAACCTGCTTCCAAGGGCTATAGGCAGAGCTCTCAAGACATCGCTACGAGACTGGACATGAGAAACTGCTTGTCTCTCCACCATCCCTCAGCAAGATGCTGGAGCTGCAGTCTTGAGCTTACCTGCTCTGCTGTTAGGGGCTGTTTCAGCTAAGCCAGGGATCCGAGGAGATCTGGAGCATGGATATGTGAAATGGAGCAAGAAGACAGCCACCATGGACAAGAAGGAACTCTAGGGAGTGTAAGGGATGCAGATCTTGGGGTGTATAGGTCTTGGGTTGAGGGAGCTGGAGGTCTTGGTCCATCGCTGAGAACTGTCCCAAAGGTGTCATATCACTATGGGTGGCATAATCTCACTGCCATCAGATGGACTCCATTAGTCCACTCTTTTAGGGTTGGTTGAAATTTGCTTAATATCAAAGCTCCCATCCCAGAATTTCTCTGGTCTTCCTGCCAGGGCCCACTCCTGGAGATGGCACTACCCTGTGGCAGGTTCTGGCAAGCTCTGCCAGGGTGCATTCTGGGTTTTCTCGTAGGGCCTGGCTCTACCCCTCCTCCAGGGGTTCATCTTGAGGACAGTTTATGGCCAGACACTTTGTTGCATTATCCGGCTATCCTGTGTCCCCTCTGCCCCGCCTGGTGATTAGCTATAGGGCATTGTTTACTCCACCTTGGGCGTGGTAATTTCCCACCTGCCTGGGGGAATTTCACTGTGCAGCAGCTAGGTAAGTAAGGTTTTTTCCTAGCTTGAATAAAGGGAATTCAGCTTATCTCTTTTTGAATGTCCCAGGTCTCTTGTGTGTTCTTTCAATCTCCAGGCCCTTGGCCGGCTCCGGAATGGTATCTCATGGCGCGAGAACTGTACTGAGAGTAACGCAGGCATTACATTTTCTGGCTTGTGGTCTGCTGGTCTACTGTGTGGAATGCCCCAAGGACCCACATGATGACATATAATCCTCCTAAGTGAGTTAAAGGGGGTAGAAACCTAACCTCATTTCAGAGAGGAGGCCTAAGAAAGGTGATTAGGATTGAACAAGGTCATGAGTACGAAGTCTGTAATCAAACACCGTGGCTTTATAAGGAGACCATATGGGCACATGGAACCAGAGTACATACAGGTGTGCTTCCTACCTCTTCCCATGTGGGGGCTGTGCTGCCTAACGACGCTGACATCAAGAAAGCTGCCATCAGATGCAGGTGGGTATTTTACCATCGTCATACCCAGGGAGAGCACGTGGTCACTCCTGGTTAGAATGTCCTCCTGTCCATCCGTCATCTCTAGAGAAGGGGCCACTGACTTCACAGCCAGGAGCAGAAGTTAAGGCAGCGTTGACAAGCTTTTATTTTAAAATATACAGTTGCTTTTAGCAAAAGGCAACATGGATGTCTGGTCTTCCAAGGAGCAGGGTTTGGAGAGAACTGAGAGCCAAGCATGTCATGTGTGCTAAGGTTACAGCCTCTGACCCGGACTGTGAACCACACATGGCTTTCCCTGCTGCTTCCAGTTAGCGAATATAAGGAGAGTTTTGGTTTTCATATGTGTTAGTCACACACTCTGATCTGGCTTTGCTTCTCTGTTCCGCTCCAAGTCTTCTGTCACAAGACGGCTGCTGTAGCCCTGAGCCTTGTACTTGCCCAGAAAGGGGAGCATTGCAAGGAGGAACCTTTCTTCACTCCATCTCTCTGGTTGAATTACATTTCCAAGTCACACCCCGCATCATGAGGGCCTTCATCACACAGGCCCTAAACTGAGCATGCCCCTGTGCCAGCTCAGGGCCTGGTCCCAGGTGATGAAAAGAACATAGCTATGGGCAGGCAGATCTCCATGAGTTCGAGGCCAGCCTGGTCTACAGAGTGAGTCCCAGGACAGCCAGGACTATACAGCAAAACCCTGTCTTGGAAAAAAAAAAAACTAGCTGTGGAAAAGAAACAAGGCAGAACTTAGGGGCAGGTGGCATCAGAGACAGCCGTGCTGGAGAGCAGAGTTTTCTGTAGCAAGCCCTTCTGTTGTCCTTCGATGTGCTTTGCCCACTGAGGGAACTGCAGGGTTCTGCATGTATATATATGTATGGATGGAGGGTTTGGGTGAGTGGGACAAGACTGAGTGGACATGGGTTCCATGACCCATCCTTAGGTTCCAATCACAGGGCTATCCAACATGTGACTTCTTCTAGATCATTATTGTCCTATAGAGTGCCATGAGGCATCCAAAACCCAGGTCACAGAAGTGCAAAGGAGTACTAGGGCAGGAACGTAAGAAGCAGTGTGGACACAGGGAGCAGGAGCTGTGGATTGCTGGGTAGTGGTGAGAATCCAGAGTGGCATGGGTGAGAATGACTTCAGGGCAGCAAAAGTAGTGACTGCTGGCTGGGCAGTAGTGAAGGCAGAGATACAGGGAACAGTGCGAAAGCAGGCAATCCCGGAAGTATGGGTTTCTGGGATCTGTGCTCCTTGCATTCAGGGTGCAGTGGTGCTGTGAATGTAGTCCCTCTACAGATATGCTCTATGCTTTGCAGTCAACACTACCATCTCCGGGGCCCCTCCAGCCAAGGAGGAGATACACTGGTTCTTTGGGCCCCGCTGATGCCTGGAACTTTGGCAGCATTTGGGTTTTGTGCAATTAAAACAGGAAACAAATCCAAAAGACACTTGTGGATCCCACCATCCCAAAGCCTAGAGAACCGAGTTTGGGGTTCAAGATAAAATGGGGAACGTGAGTCCCTGAGGGTGAACCCAGTCCCAGTTCACAAGAGATTGCTTCCTTCAACATTTCCAAAGGCCACAGTGTGCTGAGTTGTGTGTGAGATCAGAGGCATCTGGCCCCCACTGCACCCCACTTTCCTTTTCTGCTCATCCCTGACACCACCACCCCAACTCCCTGGAGACATCTACATCTTACACCTCAAACTCTAGGCACCATCTGGGGGCCCTGTCCATCTCTGAAACCATAGTGCCTTCCCTAATATCCAAGTGACCTGCTGGGCATTCCCTGACTCTGCCATGTTCCTTGGGGAACCCCCACCCTCTTGATTCTCCCATAAAGACTTCAGGAAAATATTCTAAGCAACGTAGTAAAAGTATACCTCCCTGTGTCCCCACTGAAATAATACTGTACCTTTTATATCAAGAAAGATTCCCTCTACTTATACCCCAGAGGCCTGCTAACAATTGGAGGTTCCTGCCCCACCCCAATCTGACAGGTGGGCACACTCTCCAGATAGCACCAGTTTGCAGTTCTTTGATCATGGGAAATGTCAAGCCACTTTTTAGAATATACAGACTTATCAACATTTAGGAAAAAAATTTGCTTTTTGTTTTTTCGAGACAGGGTTTCTCTGTGTAGCTTTGGAGCCTGTCCTGGAACTTGCTCTGCAGATCAGGTTAGCATCGGACTCACAGAGATCCTTTTGCCTCTGCCTCCCGAGTGCTGGGATTAAAGGTGTGTGCCACCACTGCCCGGCAACATTTTATTTTATTTTTTTTTTAGAAAAAAAATATGTAGCCGGGTGGTGGTGGGAAGCAGAGGCAGGTGGAGCTCTGTGAGTTCAAGGCCAGCCTGGTCTACAAGAGCTAGTTCTAGGACAGGCTCCAAAGTCACCAAAAACCCTATCTCGAAAAACCAAAAATAAAAAAATTTTAAAAATTATGTGTATGAATACTTTGCATGTATGTATGTACATGTACATTCATATGTACATCACCCATCAGAAGAGGATGTCAGACCCCCTGGAGCTGGAGTTATAGGTGGTTATGAGCTGCCCCACATGGGTACTGGGAACCGAACACTCATCCTTTGCAAGAGCAAGTGCTTTTAACTGCTGAACCACCCTTCCAGCCCCATAAGCAGTTCTTGTTGTTTATTAGACAACCCTGAAGGACTCTCGCTTAGCTCAGGCTGGCCCTGAACTCCTGGGATTATAGGCATGCACTGCAGTTTGAGATGAGCATCTTTAGGCAGCAGCCTCCCATCGTCCTTTCCCACCGTGTTTGGCTGGTTTCTGAGGTCATTGCCTCCTTTTTATTTTGCTTAGCTCTGTTCACAACCAGCCCATTGTTGAGCATGAATTACAATGTTTCTAAAGCTTGTTGCAATGTTTTGATTTTGAAGCAGTTCTCAAGGCAAATGGTGCCATTTGTAACTTAATTAAATTTAGGCTTGGAGGCAAGTGCTTTCACCTGCTAGCAAGGCTGGAGACAACCTCCCACCCCTTAACCCCACCTGCTGCTACCTTTTTCTATGCACTCTTGTCTGTCTCCGCTGCCTTCTTTTGATATATATATATTATACATACATATATATGTATATATATATAACATCTGTGTTGGTAAATCTGATTGTCAACTTGATTGGTTTGAAAACTTCTTAGAAGATTGTAAAACACACCCCTGGGCATGCATGAGGCTTTCCAGAGAGGATTTACTAAGGAGAGAGGGTACTGCGAATGTAGGGTGCCTTCTCGTAGGCCTGGTGGAATGAAAGGGGCAAAGACGGCCTCCACGATGAGCACAGCTGCCCCATCTCTGCTTCTGGGATGCCCTTCCCAGCCGCCCTCCATCACACCCTCCACCACCCCACCATGGCTGACACCCAGTCTAATTCTTCCTCCCTTGTCTCTGCCAGCCATTTCCTCACAACATCTAAGGCCAACGGAAAATTGGTATCAGCAGTGGGGTTACTGCTGAGTAGAGTTGTTGCTATGACTACCTGACCATGGGGGTGAAGAGCCTTTGGAACTGCTTTATGGGAGAACTCGGGAAAAGTTTAGGGGTGTAGGTGTGATGGTAAACAATGGCAAGTTGATTGGCTCTGAAATCAGCTAAAAGACTCTCATTTAGGCTGCCTGTGAGGACATTTCCTGGAAGAGAAGCAAGATGACCCTTCCCTAGAATAGGCAGCACCTTCCTACAGCAGCCCAGATGTAACAAGGCCCAGTGTGGGGAAACTCTGCCTCTTTCCCTCACGGCTGGTAAGTGCATCTATCATTGTCACTGAGATCAGAACCCAGATTTCTCTGGCATTCAGTATGGACTGGAGATCAAAGCTCTTCAGAAATCCTGCAGGCTCCAGGGTCAGATTGGGATGGCTGAGGCACCCAGCTGTGGACTGAGCAGATATCTGGGCTTCTCCACTGTGCTGGTGACCACTGGACTACCCAGACTGTGCTGTGTACGCCAGTATAGTAAATTCCCTTTGGAGTACATATTCACACTCTTGGCTCTGTTTCTGTAGAACCTGGCAAACACAGTAGGCTAAGGAACACTAAAATGTGGTAAGCAAAGCCCAGTGGATAATTCTGGTAGGAGCTCAAAAGAGCAGAGTACTGACAGGAATGTGGACGGTGAGGTTTCAGGTGGAAATGAGGCCTAGAACTGCAAGCATGAGGACCCAAGCTGAACCCCGAGAACTCACATAAGAATCCTAGGAACATAGGCATACAATGTTGTTGTTGTTGTTTGCTTCTTTAAAACAGGATCTCAGGTGGCGCACGCCTTTAATCCCAGCACTC
>NC_022009.1:48387753-48391992 GCF_000317375.1 Microtus ochrogaster
GAGGGTAGATGCTATTCTTGGGGTGACACCTGAAGTACCCTCTGGCCTCCACACACATGCCTGCCTGCACATACATGAACATACATTAGAAAAGAGAGATTTGGTAAAGTACATCTTGGATGTATCTGTGAGGGCATTTCCAGAGAGGATTAGCTAAATGGGGACAACTTGCTCAGAATGTGGGGTCACCACCTTCCATAGGCTGGGAAAAGAGAAGCCATCCCCTGTCCTCCTCCCTTCATGCCTTGGGGCATGGTATGCGCTGCTCAGCTCTGTCACATTCTCCCCGTGAGATAGATGGAAGCCTCGGAAACTACGAAGGAGAGAAATCTCTCCTCCCTTACTTCACATACATCACATATTTCGTCACAACAGTAAAAGCAGCTGAACCAGTCTGAGCACACGGTGCTAGCGGCATCAACAAGCTCACGCTCCATAGCCATCGTTCATCTCGGAACCTCTAGGCCTGTTAAACACTACTTAATTAAACACCCATCCTTTCCCTCTCCCAGTCCATAGCAGCTCCCGTTCTCCCTCCTGGTTTTGGCTCTGACCATTCTGTGGCCTGTAGAAGAGAAGAATTACTAAGTGTGTGTGTGTGTGTGTGTGTGTGTAAGTTCACCCATGCTGCAGCATGTGCCAAAATTTCTTTCTTTTTTATGATTAATAATAGGTTATCACACATGAACACTTCTTTTTTAAGATTAAAAATCAGCCGGGTGGTGGTGGCGCACACCTTTAATCCCAGCACTCGGGAGGCAGAGGCAGGTGGATCTCTGTGAGCTAGAGGCCAGCCTGGTGTACACAGTGAGTTCCAGAACAGACTCCAAAGCTACAGAGAAACCCTGTCTTGAAAAACAAAACAAAACAAAATTAAAAATAGTTTATCACAATGTGTACTTGTTGCTTATCCACGCCCCTGGATAAAGGCATTAGTTCTGCTTCCACGTTTTGACCGATGTGAGTAATTCCGCTTAGAAGGGGAATGTGCTACTGAGGACCCCACCACCACCACAAAAAATCTCCTTCAGCTTCATTTGCTCTCTGTTGGCTAAAAAGTCCCTGATTTTGGAAGCCGCACAGTTGGGCAGTACGTTATCGGTGTCCCAGTAACTTCAGTGTAATCGCTCAGATTGTGAGTTGTCTTAACAGTTGCCTGAGTTACTCTTCAGGGAACAGAAGGCTGCATCTCCAGAAAACACTGGCTCCTGGGCCTGCGGATATCTGGTGGGTTACTGGGAGTGGATGAACCGATTTGGCATGGCATCTGTCTTCCTCCTTGCTGCTTTAACCTTTAACCTCTCTTTGCTCTGCCAGGAGACGCATTGATCTTGATTTCCCTCCCCTTTCAGCATATGCAACATATGCAACAGTGTTAGCTGCAGCCCTCTACTAACCCTTCCCCTTCACCCTGTCGTACTCTAGAGCACCAGGAGTCCCGCAGGCCAACACGATGGTGGCTCTTTGTAGCACCAATTCTAGTTGGTCTTAACAATAAAAATCCAGAGTCAGGGGTTAATGCTGAAGATCAGGGAAGCAGAGAGGCCAGCCACTGAGAGTTCTTTTACCTCCACCAGTGCTCAGACTGAAGGGGCGATCGCGTCCTCAGACTGCATCTCCAGACTCCATCTGTCTCCACTTCCCTACTGCTGGGATTAAAGGCATGGGATCCCAAGTGCTGGGATCACCTTTGTGTGAGCTGTGTTTCTCTTTAAGACAGATTCAATCTTGTGTAGCCCAGGGTGACCTTGAACTCACAGAGACCCCTCTTCCTCTGTCTCCTGAGTCCTGGGATTAAAGGTGTGTGCCACCACTGCCTGGCCTCTAGTGGCTTAGCTCTGCACTCTGATCTTCAAGCAAACTTTATTTGTTAAACATAAAATATCACTACAGTTGTTAACTTTCCCCAGCAAACCAATAAAAGCCGGATCCTCGCTGGGCGATGGTGGCGCACGCCTTTAATCCCAGCACTCGGGAGGCAAAGGCAGGTGGATCTCTGTGAGTTCGAGACCAGCCTGGTCTACAGAGCTAGTTCCAGGACAGGCTCCAAAGCCACAGAGAAACCCTGTCTTGAAAAGAAAAAAAAAAAAAAAAAAAAAAAAAAAAGCCGGATCCTCTCCTCACTTAAGTCCCAGAGCAGCTTGGTATGTGCTGCCTCCCTTCCACTCAACAGCCAAGGCCTCATCCTCATTAAAGCCAGGCCCATTTCCCTACACACTTCCTTATTTCTATTGCTTCTGAGCCTTTCCAAAGCCCCAAGTCTGCAGTGAAGGTGTGTGTGTGTGGGCGCGCGCGCGTGCACATGTGTCTGTCTGTCTCTCTGTCTGTCCGTGCTTGGACTTCTGGTTCCTTTAGGTAGCCACCTAGAAGTGGGACTGCAGGTTTCAATTTTCTGTCATTTCTGTAGTGACTGGGGTATTTTACACACAAAGGTCCCCAGTTCTCCATACCCTCTCCGGTAACTGCTCTGTTTGGGTAGCAGCCACCTTGATAGGTAGGAGGTGGTCTCTCCTGGTTCTGATTTGCACTTCCATAGTGATCAGTGGTGTTGGCCATTTTCTTCATGTGCTTTTCGGCCATTTTTGTGTATTTATTTTAGGCATGTCTACTTAAGTCCTTTCAAGACCGTGCTTACGTTTAGTGCATGGGTCACTTTTTGGGAAATGGTTTTTCTTACTCGGTCTGTGTGTTCTTAGGTTAAGCTGTAGGAAGTCTCTTCTCTCAGCGGGCCTAAGTGTGACCCTCACTTGATGAAGACTAAAGCTACCACTAGCTCTGCTTTCAGATCCGTCACTCAAGTGTGCTTGGCCCTTCCCTCCAGTAAGCAACAGTCTACCTCCAAACCTGCCCAGCTGGCAAGGGCCTCAGTGGGAATCCAGGACACCATTCCTTCATCCCCTGTCCTTCCTTGGAAGAAGTCACAATCCAGGTAGGAAAAAAAGTTTACAAGAATCCATTACTAAGGAGTAAACAAGGGGTAGGCAAAGCTAAGAGGGCAGTGAAGCCGCTGGGGAAAGCATTGAGAATGGGAAAAGGGCCACAGTCAGGAGTTGGGTCTCAGAAACAAGTCAGTCTGTGCCTAAGGAAGAGCCTGGGAATCCCCATATAGCTCCCAGAAGCTGGTGCTGGGGCTAACAGCCCTGGCAAGAGCAGGTGGAGTGGGAGGAAAGTACCCAGTTTCCCTCTTTCCGGGACCTGGCAAGTCTGCCTTCTCGCCTCCTCTTGTGCCTCCATCTCTTTCAGTCCCTCTAGCCTCTCCTAGGAGTCCTGACCTCCCCCACAAAGTACTCCCTTTCGCCCACATGGACATCTAGAGCTCTCTCCAAGGTCTTCATCTGAGCAGGTCTCAGCTGGCACAAACCTCCTGCGCCACACTGTCCCTGGGATGGCATCCAAAGCCCGATCACTGGGCCACATTCTTTTTCTGCCCCTACCAATCCAGACTCCCCTATTCGGGCCTTCGCTGCAAGTTCACAGAGTCTAACAGCCAGGCACACTCTCACGGAGATGTTTCTACCTGCCTCTTCCTGGTGGGCTTGCCTCTGTTCTTAAGTTGTGTCCTTCTCTAGGGAAGGGCTGGGCAACTATGACCGCAGGGTCTGAAGCCTGGACTTCGGGGAGGGGTGGTCTGGGTTGCACCCTTGCAGCTCCTCTACCGCAGGATAAAGTCTACTTTCCAGGCTTGGAGTCCTGCTTTGCGTGCCACTTCTGCCAAGGCCTTCACTGTTACTCCTGACCACAATTCCTCCACCACTTCTTCAAAGCCTCCCCGCCCGCGCTAATCCCTTCCCCCTCGGCTCTCGAGGGACACCTGATACCTCCATTGTTGAACCTGGCACCAACTAGCGGTCGGTGAGAACTTACCTCTGGAACTAAGAGCCCCTTCGGAGTTCCCCGTCCTTCTCTGCCCAGCCCACTGCGACGTCCAGGTAGGTTGTCGTCTTTGCCCACCACCCACCCAGTCCCGAGTCCACGGCCGGTCCAGCATCATCGAGGGCGCAGGAGGAAGAGACCCAGCTGGACGCACAGGCTTCTGGGACTCATCCTACTTCCTTCGCCCCGCACCCCTCGACCGGGCTGAAGGGCCAAAGGTTGGGGCTGGGAGCGCGACTGGAGCCCTGACTTCTGGAATGTGGTTAAGTGTTAACTATATGGCTCTGGGCCAGGACACTGGGCAGCTGTAAGCCCGGTTCCGCAGCCCTGGAGGAGCCGAAGCCGGGGAGGAAAGGGTCGGGTACA
>NC_022009.1:48392445-48411050 GCF_000317375.1 Microtus ochrogaster
GACCAGGCGGGCGAGCCGCGGGTCTGGCGGGAGCACAGGTAGGACGCAGGAGGGGCCGCGCCGGCCCTGCGCTCACGGCGGCTGGGCCTCCAGCAGGGCACCTGCGCGCCTCAGGGCCACACGGGAGAGGGGCGGGCCTAGACAAAGGCGGCGGCGAGAAGGGCGCTGGGCGAGAGCGCCTGGCTCACCTGGCCGGGCCAGTGCCCGCCGCCGCCGATGCTGCCCAGGTCTGTGCGCGCTTGGGAGGGGCCGCCTGGCACCGGCGACAAGGCCTGGCCCCGCGCATGTCTGCTCGGCCTGCCAAGCGGGTAGACCTGGGCGCCGGGTCCCCGCCCGGGCACGGCCAGAGCTGATTCAGGAGACAACGCCGCTCCCTCCCCCTCTGGGCCTGGCGCGCCCTCCCGCCTCCCGGCCTCCTCCCCACTGCCCGACTCCCCCTCCTTCCCGGTCCCTCCTTCCGTCTGCCTTCCTTCTCTCCTTTTCCTTTTCCACCACCGTCTCCCTGCTTACCCTGCCTCCTCTGGGCCTGTCGGCGGCCGGGAGCGGACCTCGTTCTGTCTGCTCCTTTCAGCCACTGTGCTGCCCCCTGCCTTCTTCTGTTCCTCAGCATCCGCATCGCCACCTCCTCCTTCACCTTCGGGTGGTGGCTCTTCTGGCTGACGCGGCTGAGGGGACAAGTTTGGGGTGTTTATTTTTCTCCCTCCTAGCAACGATGGCCGGTCCAACCCAGCCCAAACCTCTTCCAGCAAACCCTGGCTCCGAAGCCTTTCCAAGTTGGACTGGCAGTGGCAGTGGTCACCTAATGACCAGGGTCTGTGGTTTGGCCTCCCCCTCCGTTGAGGGAGTCCCTGTGACTGCTGTCCATGCTGAGATGGCAGCAGGTGATGTCAAGAGTGGCTGGGTGGGGCTGGGAGGCTCAATGACCCTCTGGGGCTCCCTCGACAGCCTGACACCTTTGCTGGTCGGATTGGGTCTTTCTGGGAGTTAGGGCTATGGAGACCCCCATGGGGTCAGTGTCGTAGGGGCTGCAAGGGTATTGAAATCTCACTCCTTTACTCTCTGCCCCTTTAGGAGCTAGACCTAAGGAAGGGAGGGCGGAGTTGGGTAGGGGGTGTGTTCCTGACCACCTGGAGCTATTTTCTACTGAGGCAGGATTTTTTTTTCCCATCTTCCTTCTGCTTCTTGATGGAGTGCTATAGGATGCTTGGTCACTTGGGCCTTCACAGATGGGCAGAGCCCCGTGTTTTTGCCTGCTGCTTACCCTGAAGGGAACTGAGACCTGGGTGAGCAGCCCTGTGTTGAGGCCTCTAGGCTGACTACTGGACATTGCAGGACAAGGCCTGGGCCCTGTGATCAGTGTGACCTCTCGTGTGTGTGTGTGTGTGTGTGTTCATATTTCCCAGAGAGATGAGGGAGGGCCTTATATGGCTGGCTGTTCCTGCCTCAGTGATGGCTCCCACCTGACGAGCCCTGTGCAGGACCCAGAGTCTTTCTGTACTCCCTTGCCTCTCTAAGTTCAAACTGTTGCACACTGGGTCTCTGCCTTCACCACTGTTCCCCAGGGTGGCCGCTCCTGTCTATCCCACATTGCTGCCTTACCCCTTGATGAGTCTTCCATTTGCTTAGTTGTTCCTGCTATTTCTCAGTCTCCTGACTGCCAGCTATTTCCTTATGAAGTGTGTGTGTGTGTGTGTGTGTGTATGTGTTTTAAGGCACAAGGGTTCACATCCAGGGCCAGACACCCACCTACAAGCACTATGCCACTGAGCTACACCCCCATCACTCTACTTGTTCTTCACAATATAAGCTAGACTGTGATGCACTGGGCCCCAGGAGCTCTGGACTGCCCTCTTGGACTATTATGCCAAGACCATACCGGTATGATAACAGTGTCACACAGAGCCACTGCCCAGACCCATGCTTGAGACCATGCTCTGCTCTCGAAGCTAATTTCCTGTGTGTGAATTTTCATGTTGTGCCAGGCCCTGTAGCGATGGAGCTGGTGCTGTGCTCCAAGGACTTCTTCCTCACCCCAGGATTTGAAGAGTGGCCTGCTGGGGGGAAGCAGACCCTCTGATACATCCTGGAGACTTCAGTGGGCTGGATACTACAGAGGAACTATTTCTCAGGGTTCACTTGGACTTGTGGATCTGTCCTTGGGCAGTATGACTAGAGTCACCTAGAGAGAAAAAGGATGCAGCGTATGGAGGACAAAGCAGATGCTGAGACCTTGGCTATGAGTCTTTAAAGGAGCAGGTCTTTGCTGCCTTTGGGCATATCCAGGGGACCAAAGTCCAGGCTGGGGAGCCCCACTGTTGACCCTTTCCCTGCAGGGCCAGGCAGGCCTCCTCAGTGCCAAGATGAGCGTCACATCATGGTTCCTGGTGAGCAGCAGTGGCACCCGCCACCGGCTCCCACGCGAGCTCATCTTCGTGGGGCGTGATGAATGTGAGCTCATGTTGCAGGTGAGTGGGGGCTTCTTACATTTGGGAAGGTGGTTCGGGAAGGTGGTTCGGGGACATCAAAGACAGGAAGACAAAAAAAAAACCAAAACAGCCGGGCGGTGGTGGCGCATGCCTTTAATCCCAGCACTCGGGAGGCAGAGACAGGCGGATCTCTGTGAGTTCGAGACGAGCCTGGTCTACAAGAGCTAGTTCCAGGACAGGCTCCAAAACCACAGAGAAACCTTGTCTCGAAAAACAAAAAAACAAACAAACAAACAAAAAAGACAGGAGAGACCCCTCACCACCTGGGCCCTAGACCCACAGGTGGGCATGAGCAGGGGTGTGAGGGAATGTTCACGGACCTGGGCTTTTGCTCCTTCATGTCAGACCTGTTTCTGACAAGAAAGCACTTAGTGCCAGGGCTCCAGGCAGGGTGTGAATGTCCCCTGTGCTGATGACAAGAGAAGGTACTGAGGAGGGTCTTTTGTGTCCTTATTGCTTAGCCATAGGGGTAGCCTGAGGGCTGTCCTGGAGGTCTTGTTCCCAAATGTGTCCAGATGCGTCAGAGTGCTGGTGACCTTTTTATGTGCCTTAACAAGATGGGTCCCCTCATTGGGCTATAAAGGGTGATATGGCTGGGCCACCTAGGATTCAGAGCCTGAGTTGGGTTTCTTGGGGCTTATGCATCTGGCTTGGGGACCAAGAGAGGGATGGTGTGCTGACCTGCAAGGTCCATTCTGGTTTGGGGGTACAGTGGGCTCCCTGCAGTTCTGAACTGCTTCTACTCCAGCGTAGAGTATGTGATCCTAACCTCAAGCCTTGGGCTCCATGTCCTGCTATGGGACCCTTAGAATAAAGTGAATGTCTCGATGAGCTCTTCTGGTCCAGTTAAGGGGTCTGCTCAGGTACAGAGCAGCTGCCTAGTGCCCCTGGGAGTGCTGACTCCTAGATGGGTCTTGTACTTGAGTTCCCATGTACAGTAGGGCCACACCGCACACTCCTAGGAGGTGTGAGGTTCCTAAGAGTGGGCTGAGCTTGAGCTGAGCACAGACAGCTGGACAGCACCTGTCCAAGGCTAGCTCAGCCCAGTCCCTGTGCTGCTTTCTGGGTGTTTTTGTTGGAACTGGTCCCTAGCAGTATGGTGTTAAGAGGTGGTGACATAAGGGTCCTCATGCATGGGAGAGGTCTGTCTTAGGTTTCTGTTGCAATCTAAACCATCACTAAAGGCAACTTGGGGAGGAAAGGGTTTGTTTCACCTTACAGTTTATACTCGATCTAAAGGAGTAACCCAGAGGCAGGAAAGATTGAAGTAGGGGCTGTGGAGGAACGCTGCTTTCTGGCTTGGATAGCTTCTGGTCTGGGTGCCCCTGCATTTCTGCGCTCCCTCGCCCTGAGGGATGTGATTATTTATGGGAGGGTGTCTCTCTTCTACCTACAGAAGCTGAAGCTTGGGAGGTCATGCAGGTGTATAATGCGAAGAAGCTGAATCTCTTCTAGCACCCCTGCAGTAGACTTTGCCCCTTCCCTGCCCTGCTGGCCCTTGTCTTTCACACTCTTGGCTGCCTGGTGACCAGAGGATTTACATACCATTTGTACCTTCCCTGACTCAGCATCTGAGCTCCCTACTGCTGCTCTGGGACCTTTCAAGTAGCCGAGGCTTGTCATCATCTGTTCCCTCTATCTACATCTCTGCCAGGGGCCACCCCCACCATTGCCGCCATTCCCTACCCTACACTGGAGCCTCCAGAGTTCTCCAGCCCCACTCCACACCATCCCTTGCTCTTCGGGGTCTGATTCTACATCCACTTTTCCTATTCGTTCTTTCCACTTCTTCTATCACAGCCCTTGCCACCCCAGCCAGCTCCTGTTCACTTCAGCTCTTGGACAGTCTCCCTGTGGGTCCTCCCCTCTGGTGTCCACTCAACCAGCTCCCGCTCTATGCCAGCACACACACACATGCATCCTTGGCCTGCCAAAGCAATGCACCCTGCTTCAAGCCCTATGTGGGGAGAAATGTGAGGAGTTGCTACTGTGTGTGGGATTGGAGGACCTAGGACTGGCCAGACCCGTCAGCATGAGTGCAGAGCAGTGAGAGGGGAGGTGTCAGCGGGGTGTAGAAAGGACCTCTGTCTGAGGAGCTGGAAGGGCCACTGTAGAGAGGGGAGGCTATGGGAGGACAGAGGGGCAGCCAGTGGAGTCGGACAGCCCCAGCAGGGTCGCAGCTGCTTAAGAGAGATGTGTCTGACTTGGATCAGGTCAGGCAGAGAGTCCAGATGAATCTTGTTTTGTGTTCTGGGGCAGAGCCATCAACAATAGCCACATGCCATCAATGTGCTATGCTCTCCAGGGCCTGCTGTTTATTCAACACAGTATTCCCAGTGCAGGCCTGCCTGGCACAGAGCCAGCCATTAACTACATGCTGTATCATGCAAATGTGAGCACGGGCATACACATGTGTACATACATGAGGTGTCTGCAGGTGTTTATTGTGTATGTTATGTATGACATATGTTTGTATCCCTATATGCTATTAGCTGATGTAGAACTGGCTTCTGCCTCCACCTAGTCTGTTCTTTGGCTGTCCTTGGTTATGTGTGACATCCTAACCCAGAAAGCACATCCCACAGCCAAGCAGTCTCAGAGGCCCTGTGCACATAGCAAGTTCGGCCAGCTGCAGTGGGTACCTATAGCTCTGCTATGCTTATACTGGAGATGAGCTGGCTGGAAGGCATGCCCAGATGTCTGGGTGTGACCACTGCTAGGGTCAGCACAGCCAGGACAGGGCTCTACCCATGAAGGGTGCCAGGCTTGAACTTTAGAAACCTATCATTTTAACATTTTAAGTAAGCACAGGCCATTGACTTTCCTTTAGCATGTGCCTGGTGTTCTCTGGGCACTTAGATTGTCCACTCTCTGTCTGCAGCCAGCTCTGAGTGCTGGTCCAGAGCTTCATCTCCTGGCTGGGCATGTGGGTGCAGCTAGGCTGTAGGTTTTGGTGATAGGAGATTTCTGGTTAGGGGTGGCAAGGAAGCAACTGCATACCTACCCTCTCTAAGAGATACTTATCAGGAGGGACAGTCCTAGGAGTTGGTGGGCTTCCAAACCTACTGAGTGAGGGCTCATGGGAACCCTGTGTCAATTCAGAGGTGAGGGTAGGAGTAATACTGTGGGAAGAGAAAGGGTGGATGCATCATGAGGGCTGGAGCCAGGCGAGGTGGGAGGTAGTATGGCTTGAGCCTGTCTTGCCTGGCAGGGAAAGGGAGATGTGAGAGCCCTCAGGGCTTTGGAGCTCTGGATATGCAAGCCCAGGGGGCTCAGGAAATTACTCCGGACTGGGCAAGGTTGGATGATGGCAAGGACTGTCAGGCGAAAATGGGGAGAGACCATGTTTGGATGTAGACTGAAATCTGTTGATTATAGCAGCTAGAAGAGTGCACCCCTAGGAATGGCCAGAGACATGCTGGTGGGAATTCCAGGGAGGATCCTGGAGGGCAGAAAGGGCTGAAGTGACCAGAGCTCTTCAGCGTGAGTGGAGGAGGTGGTCATCAGGTTCAGAGTATGTGACGCTGCAGGCAAGAGGTTCTCCAGCCTGGAAGGGTCAGTTTGCAGCACATCTGTCAATCAAAGCTACCATCCCATTCCTCTCAGGTCCCCAGAGCCTTTGGCTTTCTCGGACCATACCCACATCCCCACCCTTCCTGGACCTCAGCCCCCAGTCTGTGCTTCCTGAAGCAGCGGGTCTCCCTTGCCCCAGAGCCTTTGTGCTGCTAGGGACCGAGAGGTGATGGCCCGTGCACAGAGCTAGGTACAGGCCAGGGTTTGGTGAGAAGGTGAAATGGCATCTGGCCTGGTCCTTGAACTGTGCCATCCAGGGCCAGAGAAAGAAGGAAGTATCTGTGGGTGCAGCTATAGACAGAGAACTTGGACCAGCCCAAGATGGGCCCTGGGGATGAAGCTCACCATCTCAAGGTCAACGGCACACTCTGTCAGAGACTTGTAGCTTTGGGAAGAGGTGAGCAAGACAGTCTTGGGGACATCACAGTAAGACATGGAGCAGACTGAATCTGAACCTGGATGTCCCTAGCAGAAATGTGGGCTGCTCTGAAGGAGGGAGCTAAAGGATGACAATCCCTGGACATTGCCCTCCTTGTGTCCCACTCACTTCCAGGAAGAACTGAGGGTCCTGCAGGATGAGGTGTGGTCCTTTCTTGCCCCCAGAACCCACCTCACTACAGCCCATCATCATGGACAAGCTGGTCAGTCACCTTGGGGCTGCAGTGTTTGCTCCCCAGGTGGCAGTGGCTGGAGGGCATAGATGCTGGGCTATGGACCTGGAACTCCAGCTGCAGCCCTGTCTTTAGGACCTCCTCTGGTATCTCCCCTGAGGCTGGAGATAGTCTCCTTTGCCAAGCTGGATGGCTAGCAGTAGGGGTGGGATGGGCCAGAGCCCATGACCATCCTCTCCCCTGTCTCTGCTATGTCCCTGGCCCTGAAGGGGTGCTCACCCTGAGTGGACTAATTATTGTTGGAGGCAGGACAGGATGATGGTACCTGGAAAGAAGAGGGGCTGGGCTGTAGTAAGGCAACTTGAGAGGCCCCGAGTGAGCAGCTGGAGGGGCATGTGCCCTGATTTATGAGCTGAGAAACCCACACCCTCATATGTCCTATGTCAGCCGCGGGGTTGTCTTGCACCAAAGGCTCTCACCAGTGTGCTCTGGAGGTGGACCTTGTTTTTGGAGGCACTGCCTGGGCCATATGTTTCATCTGAGCTCAGCGGCTTTCCTGAGTTGCTTGAGTCTATTGTCCTCTCTTAGGCTGAGCTCCTCCAGGCAGGGAAGGGGACCAGCCAGACACCACCGCTCCTAGCAGTGCAGGTCATAGTGTGGTATGGGGACGGAGACGAGCCCTGGTGCTAGGTGCTAAGATAGCCAGCCTTGTAGACTGGGTGGTGTGGACCACGCTGACAGTGCCTGAGCCAGTACCATGACCCTGTTCCAGCCTACATCTTGGGGGTAGCATCTGGTGTTCAGCCATGTGAAGAGTTGGGTGACTAACCTTGGGAAAGGCCCTGTGCAGGTTTGTGGTCAGTAAGGATGAGACCACCTTGGAGTATAGGTACTACATTTATGTTGAAGTTAGTACCTCAAGCCCTGCTGGGGTCGGGCAGTGGAAGCTGGATGGGGGAACCAAGTGGCAAATGAGTACTACTGGAGGTGAATGTGCCCATCATACAGGCTTTGGATGCTCCTGTGAACTGCGCCAGGGTGCAGCCCACTGTCCCCTTTCCTTCTGGCCCAAGTGGAACTAGGCTGGCCTCCCTACCTGCCCTTGGCAGGGAACAGCCAGTTTCAGATGACCAGAGGGTTTCTGTGCCCTCCCACCCTGACCTAGGAGCCAGTGCCTTGCACTGGGAACGGGGTGCTGAGGAGGGTGTTTTTGGAAGGAGAGGCTGATTTGGCAGAGAGGATGGAGTGGCCCTGGTACCTTGCACAGCCCTGTGGCTTTCTGTGGCAGCTGGGTGGCTTTGACTGTACACTGGAGAGCTCGGGCTTTGAGGCCTATGGGTGTTGGTATAGGCATTGACATGGGGGACCTGACCCTGGGATGGGGCATCTGAGGACCACTGTCCATTTCCTGTAGTCCCGCAGTGTGGACAAGCAACATGCTGTCATCAACTACGACCAGGACCGTGATGAACACTGGGTGAAGGACCTGGGCAGTCTCAATGGGGTGAGTGTACTGGGTTCGTGGTCCCACCCAAACTCTGATCACTTCCTTCCCTCCAGTTCCTCAGCTCTACAGGGCAGAGCTCTGCTGGGCTAGGGAAGTACAAAGCTAGGAAATGAGATGTGCCCAGCCCCACTGGGAGTGCGAGTCCTTCTGCTCACTGAATGTGACTACAGGTGAGAGGAGCTGGTAGGAGGATAGGGATGGCCTCTCTGGGGCTTCGTGTGGCTGTCCTATGTAGACATGTCATTCTTCATTTGTTAGACACTGACCTTTTCTGCTTGTGCAGTCCTGAACAGGTGTCCACAGCCACCTCAGCATGCCTTGCCTACACGGTGTAACCTGGGCCTTCAGCTCCCTGGTCTCCCTGTCAGATAATGCAGCCCTTCCTTGCAGGGCCTGCCACACACTGGGCTTTGGGGGATCCCGGGGGCATCTGCCCCAGTCCCAATCAGGGCTTTCCACCTGGGTCTCTGCAGGGTGTGTTACCTGAAAGGGGTACTCAGTTGTCCCTAGGACAGTGAGCCAGAAGTGCAGGAAGGCAAGGAGGATCTACTAAGGCCTCCTCTTCTCCTTTCTTCCCTAGACATTTGTGAATGATGTGCGCATCCCCGACCAGAAGTACATCACACTGAAGCTCAATGATGTCATCCGCTTTGGCTATGATATCCTTCTCTACTTTGTTTCCTCAGGACCAAGGCCACAGTGGCTCTGCTGTCTTAAAGCAGATTAGGGGATTTCTTAATCATAGCCGAGGCTCTCAGGCTTAGAGGTTACCTGGGACTAGGCATCCTCTGGTATTCTGTGAGACTCCAGCCCCTGCTGCCTATCTGCATGCTCAGCTTAAAGTTACAGAGGGTCTAAGGCGCAAACCAGCACTCTTCAGAACCCAGAGTCCTGGTTGACCTTGAATTCTAAAGCCAGGACCTTCTGTGCTCTTTAGTGTGGTGGGGCATGATTGATCCTCCCCGAGAAGGGCCCTTTTCCCACCTCCAGGAGTATTTGAGTCCACCTACTCACCGCTGATGACAACAGTGCTGGCCTCCATACTCCAACCACAGGCCCTTCCTGCTCCTCCTGTTCGTGTTCTCCTTAACTTACAGCTACATTCCAACATGTACGTGCTAGAGCGTGTGCAGCACCGTGTTCCGGAGGAGGCACTCAAGGTTAGTGTCAAGCAGGCCCAAGGACTAGGAAAGCCCCACGTTGGGACCTCTGGCTGTCAGGGCTCAGCCCCATAGCCTGCCATTCTCTGCTCAAACACAGCCCCCAGGTTCCAGAGCCACCCTTTGTTGGCTGCAGGTGCCATGAATCAGTGCTGCTTGGCCTGTCCTGCTGGATGGCCCGGTCCACAGATGAAAAGTAGTCATTACCCTCAGGCTTCTGTAGCCGCAGATGGTGGGGCAGCTGGGGAGGGCACAGTCACGGGGAGACTGGGTAGTTGGTCTACTGGAACAGATGAGGATTTCTGAGCCTATAAGATATGGCCTTGGACCTTCTAAGTCAGGTAGGGGATGGGACGTGGAGTCTTGGCTGGGGAGATAGCCCTTCATGCTGAGCTGGGGAGCAAGAATGTAGGTGGGGCACTGGGATCACCTAATGGAAGGCCAGGACCACTGGGAGGAGAGTGTACTACCAGTGAGCCAAGCAGACCACACTTCTTCCTTGGACCCTGGACCCTCTGAGTTGGTGTCTTTGAGAGCACTAAGGTCACATCAGTTGGAGTCTGATCCAGGCAGTTAGGGTCCAGGGGGCTATGGCAGGCCAGTGTTTTCTTGTCTGTATGGGTCATGGAGGTTGAGCTCTCATGTGAACCATGTAAGTGGTCTCTCTTTACCCGGTTTCCCAAAGGAATTTGTGAAGTGAGGGGCCACATAGCTAGGCCCCTGAGTGGCTCACCTTCCCAAGGGCCTGCTTCAGGTGGGCCTGGGGATGATGGTCTCTAAGACTCTGCTCTTGTGATCCTTGCTTGCTCTCTTCCTTCCAGAGAAGCAAACTTCAACTCTCTCCCTAGGTCTATGAGCTAGAGGATCCTCCACAGGCCTAGACCCCTCAGCTGCCCACCAGATAGACTAGTCTTAGGTTCTTTCTGTTCTTTTGGAGGAGAGGCGGGGCTGCCTGGGATGTTTCCCAAGGCTGATATGCTACCCCCCACCCTGTGTGCTTGTCCACAGCACGAGAAGTACACCAGCCAGCTGCAGGTGAGTGTCAAGACCTCTGCACCCAAGAGGGGTGAGGCCCTGCCAGAACACACGCCCTACTGTGAGTCCTCACAACCCAGACCAGAGAAAGGGGACCGAAGACATGGAGCAGGTAGGCCATGGGTGTGGGGACCAGGATGGATAGGGGAGGGCGAAATGCAGAGTCACCCAACGCCTGTGTTTCTATTTCCTGTCTCCCATTGCCCCTCTGTATACCGTCTTTACCTGTTTTATTTCCCATGTGACTTCTCTCCCCAGCTTGCACTCCCAGCTTACAGCAAAGCTCAGTAGTCAAGGCCCAGGTCTGCTTAACCCTGGACTTGTGCCCACTTTTCTCAGGTCCTGGGAGTCTCCAACAGTTGAATGATTATCAGATGGCCACCCTTGTGGTCTGCATCAGGACAGAGGCAGGCAGGTCTAAATTGCCTAGTCAGGATTCGGGGCCTGATTCTGCAGATCACATGGCCACTGGGGTTAGGGTGGGTAGTTGAGTGCGAGGTACATTTGGGGGCGAGTGCAAAGGTTAGCAGTGGTACGTAGGTCTCGGTGGGTGCAGGATAGCATAGCTTAGTAACAGGAGGTGTAAGTCCTGCCGGGGTGTGCAGTGGTACGTAGGTCTCGGTGGGCGCGGGATAGCATAGCATAGTAACAGGAGGTATAAGTCCTGCCTGGGTGTGCAGTGGTAGCTGGACAAGTATTTCCAGGAAGCCAAGGTTCATGCTCTTCCTGCATCAGGAAGGTCACCTTGCTGCCCAGCCGTGACCAACATCTGTGCTCTGTGGGTCAGCCCATGTACCCACATGTGGTGTCGTGAACTGCTGGTGCGTGGCTGGGGTGCAGGTGTGCCCTGAATAGTGAGCCATCTGCCTCTGGAGCCTGACCCGTGCTTGTCTTTGGGAAGACTACTGGGAACTGGGCAGGTTTCCAGAAAGTCATCTGACCTGTTCAGAGCACCTGTCAGTGTCCAGGCTGTGCATAGACACAGCTGGTGACAATGGCTTGGAGCTGTCTCTGAGGTTATAGCAGGTGCAGTTAATTGGGCAAGTAGGTTTCTCAGTCCTACAAAGCAGACACAGCACTTCGGGAGACCCAAGATAGGCTCGGAGCCAACAGCTTAGAGAGTACTGCTCAGTGGCAGACACATACTGCTTCAAGGGCCCCTGCATACAGCACTGGGTAGAAAAGGAGGTCCTTAGGCAGTGGTCAGGGCGATAAGAGGAGAGAGGAGTGGGTGGTGGAATAGGTCGGTGCATATGGCGTACCACATAGTGAAGCCAATCTCTGTATAAGGAATGCATGGTGATTTTGTAAGAGTCCCTTGAGGAGAAAGAGACATGTACAAAATATAAAGGCATATTCTCCATTCCACAGGGACTCTCCTTGACTGTCAGGTAACTTCAGACCCTCTTGCTGCCTGCTAGTGTGAACAGCTGGGCCGGTTAACCAAGGCTCTGTTGGCTGTTGGACCCAGCAGAAATCCAAAGGGCTTATGGAGATAGGACTGTTTGTAATCAGAGCCAACACCCTGCCCTGGGGCATTGGAGTTTGCTCTTGCCCAAATAGGAGCTAAAAACCTAGATTCATGGGAGGTACCGTGTTAACCTAGACAAGGATCCAAACATTAAAATAAACTCACCAAAATGTCACACTAGCTACTCAGACAGTGGTGGTCTTCAGCTCCAGGAGCATCCATGGCAGCAGAGCCATTTCTATAACCTTAGAAGAGGCTGGACCTGGTTTATGGACTCTTGTTGCCCTGTATACTGTAAGGCAGAGGGTGCAGCCTCCTTCCCCCAGGACTATGGACTGTGGGACTGTAGGATAAGCCTTCCTTCATTACTTTGAGAGATGTTCAGATAGGGCCAGTGGTCATCTTTGCCCATAGATGTAGAAACAGGCCCAGAGTGGTCAACAACTGGCCAGGGACTTGAGGAGCTGCAGGTCCCAGCTGGGAGGTGAGACTAGGGCCTGGTCCACAGATGGGCCCTGTTCCAGATCTTCATGTTGGGAACCAACTGTAGCCTGAGTTCTGAACTCTCACCTACAGAGGCAGTACCTTACCGCACACCGCTGTACGGGCAGCCCTCTTGGTGGGGTGAGGATGACAGTGCCACTCCACCTGAAGACCGGCACCAGGAGGAGCCCTACCCAGGTGAGTCTCAGTGCCCTGGCTAGGACTGGGTGGAAGGGTGGCAGGTGGGTTTTAAAGGGCTTGGCCTGAGGACCCCTCCCTACAGAGCGTCCCAAGGACCTGGCACAGCAAAATGGTGAATTAGAGAGCTGCCGTGCTTCTGCTGAGCCTCCAGACTACTCGTTTAGACGTGAGCCCAGCTACTTCGAGATCCCCACGAAGGAAGCCCCACAGCCACCACAGCTCCCTGAGGTGCCAACACAGGAAGTGCCTACCAAAGACCAGGAGGCAAGTGGTGGTGGGATGGCCCCTGTGGTACAGAGCCATGCCTCCTTCACCATTGAGTTTGATGACTGTAGCCCAGGCAAGGTGAAGATCAAAGACCACATCACTAAGTTCTCCCTGCGCCAGCGGCGGCCCCTCAGCAAGGAGGCCACACCTGTGGAGATGGTCTCAGCCGAAACCAAGGTGGCTGACTGGCTGGTGCAGAATGACCCAAGCTTGCTGCGCCGGGATGGCCCAGGGGATGACCGTCACAGCACCAAAAGTGATCTTCCTATCCACACCCGAACTCTCAAGGGTAAGTACCCACTGGCACCTGGCTGTCCTGGAATTCGTTCTGTAGACCAGAGTGGTCTTAAACTCAGAGATCCACCTGCTTCTCCCTCCTGAGTTCTGGGATTAAAGGCGTGCACCACCACTACTTGGCTGGGCAAGTTCTTAAGCTAGGAGGTGTCGCCTGTCCTTGCACGCTCACCGTATCAGTGAGGGCCCAGGTGGTTTAGCTGATTTTCATTTTTCAGTGAATTGGCCAAGAACCACCTGCCTGGTCTTGGGGGCAGTGTCTAGTGTCTTCTACATCAGCAAGCCACATATGCTAGGTTTCCAGTGGTGCAGGACTTCCTTCCCCATGCAGTCAGTGTGGATCCATTTCCCAGGGGTAGTGAGGCTCCCCGCGCTGCTCACTGTATGCTGATGAGTAGGGGTTTTCTCAGGCCACAAGCATGAGGATGGCACACAGAGCGACTCAGAGGACCCTTTGGCCAAGGCTGCTTCAGTGTCTGGAGCCCCAACAGAAGCCAGTGGGGAGCAGGTGCGGCTGCAGAGGCAGATCAAGAGGGACCCCCAAGAGTTGCTGCACAACCAGCAGGCCTTTGTCATCGAGTTCTTTGATGAGGACACGCCCCGCAAGAAACGCTCGCAGTCCTTCACACACACCCCACCTGTAGAGCCCAAGGCCGACAAGCGCAGGGGCACTGGGGCTACTGGTGTCATGGTCCGCACAGGAGGCAGCAGCTCAGGACCACAGAGGGCCAGCTCACTCAAGCGAGAGAAGACTGAGGAGCGGTTGGGCAACACTTCTCCCATCCCCCGTGCCTCCACACGCCCCTTTGGCAGTGTGGGGCGCCGCTCCCGCCTGGCCCAGGACTTTATGGCCCAGTGTATGCGGGACAGTTCCCCAGCCACCAGACCTGGCCCTGAAAAGACACCTCCAGTACTGCCTGCCCCATTGACACCCCGTGGTGCCAGCCCTGTGACCCCCTCAACCACTCCACCACCTCCCACTGACCCCCAGCTGACCAAGGCACGTAGACAGGAGGAGGATGACAGCCTTAGCGATGCAGGCACCTACACTATTGAGACAGAGGCTCAAGACAGAGAAGTAGAGGAGGCTCGGAAGATGATCGACCAGGTATGGTATATGCCATATACCCCTATGGCAGCTTGTGGGGCAGGAAGGGACTCCAGGGCTGATGATGGTCGTGTTGGGGAACTAGTTGTTAGCCTGCTGCTATCAATTATGTGTCTAGTCCAGCTGGGCAAGAGGACTTAGAAGTGGGAGGGCCCCCTGATTCTGCCTCTTACCTTGTCAGAATAGGTCCTGTTTCCTACCCACTATGCCCAGCTGAATAGTTGGGACCACATCTGGATAGAAGTAGAGATCCAGGCACCTCTGACCCTTGATACTGTCTTCTTTTGGCAGGTTTTTGGGGTATTTGAATCCCCTGAACTCTCTAGGGTGTCCTCAGCTACCTTCCGCCCAGTCATCAGAGGTGACAAAGATGAATCCAGTGATGGGGGTGTGGCCCAGCGGATGGCTTTGCTGCAAGAGTTTGCTTCCCGAGCACCGGGCGTTTCCCCTCAGATGGAGCAGCAGGTATGAGGCTGGGTGGTCAAGGTAGAAAAGGGCCACAGCTGCGCACCTGGGACTGAGTCCTGATAGACTGATGAAGCTGACCAGTTGGTGATAACATTGGGGTCACACAGGCCTAGGAAAAGCCACAGACCCTCCTGGCTGCTTTTGAAGAGGGTGTTGCCTCTGGCAAGCATAGTGTGAGTGTGTCTCTTCTAGTGCCTGGCCTCTGTTCTGGGATTGTGCCTCCCGTTCTGTGGATATAGTTTCTTGCCCTTCTCCCTGCAGAGTCTCTTGGTCCCAGGCTCCCCTGGAGGTCAGAAGTGGATTTCCCGATGGGCTAGCCTAGCTGACAGCTACTCAGATGCTGGCTTGGCAGGTATGTGAGCCCAGAGTTGTTGTAAAGGGTTGGGGCCATACCAAGGTAGCCTCAGGTCCTGACCATAGACATAGTTTGCCTCAGCCTGTGCCTGGAAGAGAGGGTTGGGTCTCTGTGTGTATGTGGGGCCTGCAGGTCTGTAGCCATTCTAACTGCACTGGCCTTGTGCTTTGCAGAGGATGGTCCTGGACGAAGAACCGGAGAGCCTGAGGGGGCCCTGCCTGTGCGCACTCGGCGACTGCTCCCTCAGTTGCCTAGTGATAGGGCTGACAGCCCTGCAGGCCTTGAAGCTGCTAGGCGGAGTGGCCCAAGTCCACCAGAGCTGGGCAGTGAGCAGACTAGTCGCCTTATAAGCCAGGAAGATCTGGACCCTGATAGCCTCAGTGATGCCAGCGGGTCAGATGGCAGCCGAGGCCCAGAACCAGGCGCAGAACGACAGGAGTTAGCATGGGCCAGGGGTCGGCGCTCACCACGGGCCCCTGGAGAACTAGCCCCCCCCACGTCTTTTTTCATCGGTGATCAGAATGGGGAGGCCACCTTCCCCAAGAAGTCATTTGTGGCTCCTGGAGAGGTGGATGGCGCAGGACGGGTGGTCCAGACCAGCCCTTCAGCAAGGGATGGCCTTTATGTCAGTGCCAATGGGAGGATGGTGGTCCAGTTGCGCAGTGGTCGGTCCCCAGAGCCTGACCCGGCTCCACCCAAAGAGGCTCTGGCCTTTACCCGTCAAGAGAGCTTCACCAAGGAGCCAACCAGCGGACCCCCAGCACCTGGAAAGCTCCCCCACATTTCTAGCCACCCACTCCTACAAGACTTGGCTACAACCCGGGCCTCACGCATGGACTTCCACACGCAGGACACCCACCTGATCTTGAAGGAGACTGAGACAGCCCTGGCTGCCCTGGAGGCCCAACTACGCTCCAAGTCCACAGATGAATGTGAGGGGGGAAGCACCCCCAGGCCTCCAGAGGACTCCCTGTCTGGGGATTCAGATGTGGACACAGCCAGCACCATTAGTTTGCTCAGTGGCAAGAATGGACCCAGCCCAACAACCCCCCAGACTCCAGGGCTGCAGAAGGAGAGCCTGCTGTCTCCACCAGCAGCAGTCGACCCAGGGGGTGCTACCCAGGGCAGTGCCCGAGATCGGCTGTCAGAGAAGCAGCATCGCCCACCAGGCCCTGCAGACTTGGGCCATGGAGAGCCATCAAGGCGCCTGGCTATGCGGCGTAGCCATGGGTCTCGAGGGTCCCTGGACTGGCCCGAAGAGGAGCGAGGCTCTGGCCTAGCCCAGCTGCCCAGTTCTAATCATGAGACCCCTGAGGCCATTGGGACAGGTCGACCAGCACCTCGCCGGAAACCAGTGGCTCCTCCACCATCCCCAGCTGCCAGGGAGGAGCAAAGCCGCAGCTCCACCACTGCTCAGAAGGTACAGCAGGCACTGACCCGCTCCAACAGCCTGTCCACCCCAAGGCCCACCAGGGCCTCCCGACTCAGGCGGGCCCGTTTGGGGGATGCCTCAGACACCGAGGCTGTGGATGGTGAACGAGGGACTGCAGCCAACCCTGAGCCAGCGAATCGACCAGCCCCTGAGCAGGCCAAGAAACTGACACGTTTGGACATCCTGGCCATGCCCCGGAAGCGGGCTGGCTCCTTCACAGGACCCAGTGATTCTGAGACAGCCCCGGCCCGCACTGGCTTCTCTGGCCGCAGTGCTGAGCTCTACAGCACCAGTCGTAAGCCCACGATAGCCGAGGCCCGAGCTGCTGCCAGGAAGGCCGCTGCTACTGCTGCCAACACGGGCCCCCGCCAACCCTTTAGCAGGGCCCGCCCGGGCAGTGCCAGATACTCCTCCAGTGAGTGGGGTAACGGGTCATGGGATGGTGGTTGGGCAGGATGGTCAGCAGCAGCTGAGTCCCTGAGTAAATGTGCACACACATGTGCACTGGCCAGGTGTGCTCATGGCTCCTGTGTGGCAGAAGACCCTCCCCAGGGTGCCTCCCATCACCCCAGTGGCCTCAGTGCCTGGGCCTTGAGGTTGGCACTGCCACTCTTGGTATCTCTAGGGTAGTACTTCTGATGACTGTGTAGTGGCCCAAGTTGCCCACTTGTGAACCCAAAGAGGGCTCTCCCAAAGTTCTCTGCTTCCTGTCCCCTGTACTGCAGCTGTGAAGCCCAGGGAAGGGTATCTATCGAGTGGGAGCCTTCCTGGCATCCTTTGAACGGCCACAGAGCCCCTGGCCTGAGAGGGCTGTGCCAGTCCACATGCACAGTGACCTCGGCCCCATCCCCTGAGCTGCGTGTGTACAGTAAGAGGGACAGACTACCGCAGTGCTGGAGCGGCTGATGTTCTGTCCACGTAGCCTCTGTCCCACCCATTGAGGAAGCTATGCCATGCCCCAGTGGATTGAGTGGATTGGTTTGGGCCAAGGTGCCTCCACCCCACCCCTTGGCTTTGCTCTTCCTGGCTGGCTGGCTCTACTTATCCCCTCTGCCTCCCAGCATCTCCTCATAGACCTCTGCCTGTTGGGCCCACTGGGTAGGGACACTGTGGCTGCCTTGATTAAGGACCTCTACTTGGCAGAAACTGCTGTCCCTAACCTGCCAACACTGCTTAGCATGCAGGCCCCATGCACCCTTCATCCAAAGTGTGTTTGCTATCAAAAGTGCTTGGGGCTCAAAACAGCCCTGAGCCAAGGAGCCTAAGATCCTACCCAGGCAGCCATACCTGAGGATGAGGCTGATTAAGACTGTAGGAACCTGGCATGGACCTCACCCCCCTGTGTGATCCAGCTATGCAGTACCATAGCTGGTCCTTATGTGTGTCTTACCTCATTTTCTGCCCTTTCCTGGTACCCAAGGACCAGCTCTTATCTCACCAGGCACAGGCATCTGCCCCGACCCCTCCTAGCCCCCTGGATGCTGCACTGGTCACAGGAGTGCCTAGTCCCTGACCCTGCATGTCCTCTGGGCTGGTGGTGCTTCTGCTGGAGGTTCTGGTATCAGCTGTGATACAGCATATCCTTCAGCACAGGGCCCTCATCCTGAGGGACCCTGGGGCTGCCAGGCACTGAGTGTTCTCTGTTCTGTTCTTGCCTCTGAAACCAACCCACTCACTCAAGATACACGGCGGCGGCAGCAGGGTTCGGATTACACGTCCACCTCCGAGGAGGAGTATGGGTCCCACCACAGCTCCCCTAAACACACACGCTCCCATACCTCAACAGCCACGCAGACCCCAAGGGCCAGCAACTCTGCCAGGGCTCGTTCCCAGGCCCCCGGCCCCCGGGACACAGACGATGATGAGGAAGAGCCTGACCCTTACGGCTTCATTGTGCAGACAGCAGAGATCGCAGAGATTGCTAGGTGAGTGATCAAGCCGCAGAGTCCCCTTGGCTGAGAGCTGAGCTGGGCTCCTGACCCTGAGTAGGCATGGAGATTGGTGGGTGGGTGGGTAGGTGAGGGTGGTGACCCTGAGTAGGCATGGAGATTGGTGGGTGGTGGGTAGGTGAGGGTGGTGACCCTGAGTAGGCATGGAGATTGGTGAGTGGTGGGTAGTGAGGGTGGTGACCCTGAGTAGGCATGGAGATTGGTG
>NC_022009.1:48411153-48425504 GCF_000317375.1 Microtus ochrogaster
GTAGTGACCCTGAGTAGGCATGGAGATTGGTGGGTGGTGGGTAGTGAGGGGAGATGGGGAGATGGACAAATGGGTGATAAAAGTGGATGGATGAGTGAATGAGTGGGTGCAGGGATGGGTGGGTTAGTCACTAGGTGGTGGCTCAGTAGATAAGTAGATAATTTGGATAGATGGATGGGTAGGTGGATGGGCGGGTGTCTGTCTAGGAGGGTAGGGAACTTTAAGTTCAACTAGCTAGTGTGACCACAGTTTGTATTCTAAATAAACGCCTCACATGGTCATTTTCTGGGTATGTTCTGGGAGAAGTGTGCAGGCATGGATCTAGTTGAGCTATGGCCAGTGCCCTAGTGACCAGGCAGGTCCTGAAAGGTAGAGGACCCCTAGCACCTATGTGGACATCAGGTTTTGTTGAAGATGCTGAACTTGAGGGCTTTTGAGGCACTGAGAAGTGACCAGAAACAGGAGAGTGACCTGTGTGGGAATGGGGACAGTTACTGCAATCTCACAGACAGTGGCTGAGGCCATTGTGGAATGAGGGGACAGGGTAAGAGAGATGGGTTGAAGAAGCAGAAGGGGCCTCCTGAGAAGCAGGTGTGGCCTGTAGGATGATGTATGGCCCTTGGGTGAGAAGCAAAGGGACAGGGGCTCCCCAGGTCTCAGCCTAGTGTAAGGAGAAACAAGAAAAGACTTGACCCTTGTGGGATTCTCAAGTTCTAGCATTCCAGACTACTGGGCCCAGGGGATGGGTACAGTGTGCCTCTGTATAGAACGGGGCCTAACAGTGGCAACGTGGGTGGAAGTGGCAGAGGACTTGGAAATTTGGTATCACAGGGGCCTGCTTCTGTGTTCTTGATTTCAGAGCCAAGGGACCAGTGAGGGGCCTGGGCAGCCCAGTTGGGGGATCATGAGGGTCAAGTGTGGCAGTGGCCCCAAGGCAGCTGGGGCCAGATCTCTGGCCAGGGTGCAGGCCCTAGGTAGACCCATGAGGATGCCATAGGGTACCCCGAGTCTGGTGCTGGGGGTTCAAGTAAATGGACATTGGTGGTGATGAGCCTGAAGAACATCTGAAGCAAGAGACAGGCCGTAGGACTTTAGGGGCTCAGGAGCTTGGGTAGACTCGGGCAGCACGCTCAGGGAGTTGCTGCTGCCTCCTTTGTTTTCTATCTTCTGGCTGCCCAGGAACCTCACTGGGACAAGCCTAGGACTCTTGTCAGCATAGAGATGTGTGTTCCCCCAAGGTGTGGATCAGAACTTAGCTCTCAGCCATATTGGAAGAGCCACAAAGTCCCTCTACCCATCTCTGGCCCTTGGAGTCAGAAGCCCCGTATGCTAGCTCTGGTAGTCTCCACCCACTCCTCCCTGCCTTCATTTCGCCGAGGTGGTACCCATATCTTCTGTGGCTGGGTTGTATCCATGCTGAGAGGGCCCAGCAGCCACCATATCTCGTTCCAGTGTGCAGGGGGAAGAGACAGTTTGGGGGATTCTTGCTCACTCTTCTTGCTGATCCTTCCCCAGGCCCAGCTCTGACAGGCCCAGGCCTTTACCCAGCACTGCCTCAGACAGTGAGGTTGTGCTTCCCCTAGTTGAGTATGCATTGGGGCTTGTGGGTCCACCACCCAGAGAACCTCTAGCAGGGCTCATTTCTTACTGCCGGCACAGGCTGAGCCAGACACTGGTGAAGGATGTGGCCATTCTGGCCAGGGAGATTCATGACGTGGCAGGGGATGGTGACGCACTGGGCTCACCAGGACCTACTCGCAGCCCATCTCTTGGAAGTGTGCCCAGCACCCCTGCCTCAACCATTTCAGCCCGTGAAGAGGTGAGTCCCAGGCTTCTCAGGTGCATATGCTGGGGGGGGGGGATGTTCGTCTACCAGAGTGGAGGTCTCACCTTGTGCTTCTGGACTTGAGGTGATAAGGTCCTCTGGGCTCCCAACAGAGTTCCTGAGAGCCTGTGGTGTGGGAATTAGTCCTCATGCTAACTGTCTACTTCCAAGGGAGTGGGTGTTGGGAGGGATCTTGAGCAGATGGGGCCTGGGGTTTGTTTTATCTCTTGACCATTTGGAGCAGTGGAGGGGCTCTCTCTACCCTCTGGTGGTTCCTCTGCATCAGACAGCCAATAGTGCCTGGCTGTATTCTCTGCAGCTGGTACAACGCATTCCAGAGGCCAGCCTCAACTTCCAGAAGGTGCCGCCTGGCTCCATGAACTCTTACAACTTGGATCAGAACATGAACGACAGCCGTGAGGATGCCCTGGCCAATAAGACAAGGCCACGGAACCGTGAGGAGGCACGGTGCCCCTCCCATACTGTGTAGCTGCGGTTTGGGGCATGCACTGGACAGTGTGTCTGGGTTGTAGGATGGAGGCTGGCCAGCTGGGGGGCTGGGGGATAGGTCTGCAGCCATACTAATGCCCAGGTCCTTCTAGGTGATCTTTGATAATCTGATGCTAAACCCGGTGTCCCAGCTGTCACATGCCATTCGTGAAAACACAGAGCATCTTGCTGAGAAGATGAAGTAAGTGAGAAGTCCCTGGGTGCAGTACCAACAGGGTTCCGTGTGCTGGACCTAGCATCAGTATCAGAATGTGCAGCCTAATAGGGCCACACGTTAGTGGCCTGTTCCTGCATGCCTACACTGCTCCCTGAGGTTGGGACCCTCTCTTCCTCTCTCCAGTCTGCATCCCTATCCCAGCCGCCCCTACCTGACTTCTTACCGTGAGCATTAGGTAGCTAGTTGTGTTCCTGCTCTGGGCTGTAGTTTCCCTCTTAACTCCAGCAAGGGATGACATCAACTTTACTATGGCAAGAGAGGTCTGGGAAGGTACCATCCTGTGTTCTCTGTCTCTGTCCTTGTCCCTGCTCCCCTCCCAGGATCCTCTTCCAGAATACGGGCCGGGCATGGGAGGACCTAGAAGCCAGAATCAACGCTGAGAATGAAGTGCCCATCCTGAAGACATCCAACAAGGTGAGAGACAGCAGGACCCTGTCCTCGGGCCTGGCTCCCCAGCCAGGTGGCCTTGCTGAGCTGTCTGGACCATAACCTCAGTCTTACTCCAAGTCCATGAGGACGCTATGAGGCTCTTGCATGTTCTTACTATAGCCTACCTCCTCTCTGTCCTTCCCAGGAAATCAGCTCCATCCTGAAGGAACTAAGACGTGTGCAGAAGCAGCTGGAAGGTGGGTGTGGCCCAGACCTAGGGCAGCAATGGCAGCCTCGGGCTTGTGTCCAGATTCTCAATGGCCTGGCGCTTTGCTCTCTTCCAGTCATCAATGCCATCGTGGATCCCAGCATGAACCTGGACCTGCTCATGGGAAACAGGGCTCCTGCAGTGTCGGTTCAGCCAGGGCTTGGGAAAGCCCGGCCAGCAGCCCAGAGCTCAGCCTCGCCTGCCTCAGTGGACACCTTGCTGCCAGCCCTGCCCCTCAGGAGCTTCCCACAACGGGCAAACTGCGGGCCCCCTGGCCTCCCGGAGCCTGCCTTTCTTCCTGATGCAGAGAGGTTCCTGATCTAACGTGTGGGACGGGCAAGGCCAGCCTTCTTCTGCGTGTGTCCTGTGCCTGCCTGTGCATCTCGCGGCCCACCTGCCTGGCTGCAGGCAGTTCTCTGTGAAAACCCCATATGTGCCATAACCCCATGGACGGGTGCCCCCAGGCCCCGCCTCAGCCAGCACACCAACCACTTCATCCAGCCCATGGCTACCCCAACTTCACAGGCCTCCTAGCCTAGCCCCTGGGGCGTCCACTGCCCAGGGCCAGCCCTTGAGGCCACATATTCACCTCCTCTCCGTCACTTTTGTTTTTGTCCTTAGCTTTAAAGGAAAGAGTACTCTGCCCCATTGCAGGACTCTACCAGGCCTGACTTAGGTGCAGCTCCAGCCTGAGAGACCCTGTCTATCCCTGTGTGCTGACTTGAGGCCAGACAGAGAAAGGGGCTGGACCCTTGGGCCAGTCAGTGCCAAACACAGAAGCTAGATGGGCTTGGTATGTCCCCAAACTGTCCAGAAAGGAAGCTACTTGCTTTGTGGCTCCTGTATGAGTCCATGGCTGTAGCTGCTGCAGAGTCCATCAGCCTGGGCAGATGAGTGGCTCACGGAGGTATTTGGGGCAGGAACCCCATGGCTCTAAGCCTTTGGTGCCAATACAACTGCCAAACCCACTGAGTTTGGGTACTGTCCCAGCAAGTCCTCCTGAATGGATTTATCCCAACTAGGGACCCTGGGCTTCCGTACAATGGGACTGGGTGTAGCTGGGTGGGCCAACAGCCCGTTTGGTTGTGGTGAGTGCTTTACTGGAGTAGCAGAAAAAGATTTGGAAGCTCCTGGCTTTGTGATCTAAACTGTGTACCCCTGTCGTCCCAGATGCTGTGGGCACAAAGTGGTAACTGCAGGAGGCTCCTGTGGCCTGATCCTCTGTGGGCCTGGCAGGGACAGGCCCACTACTGGTTATGCTTTCTCAGGATTTGTTCGGCTGGGGCCTGCCAGGTGAGCAGAGTGTGGCTGCCCGGCTGCTGCCCTTGCTGATGTTTCTGGAGGCACTAAGCCAAAGAGCCCGTTGGCTGGGATGGGATGGGAGCGTCCCATATCAACCAGGCTGGCATGGGTGTGCTCTAGGCCCTGCTGGATGTGTGTATGGGTGTTGCTCCTGATCAGGACCTATCTGCTGGGGGAGAGGTAACTGCGGTGGGAGACCCAGAGCCCTCAGGGGTAGCATGGGTCTCTCTGTTTACACTTAGCTGATAGAGTGTTATGCACGGGTCCTGTGTGCCTCTGCCCAGCCCACCTGATGTTTACGTGTGTTTTAGAGCCTGCCGTTTGTCTGGAGGAGGTGCCAGCCCAGCCTGTTGGCTGCTCCCCCGCATGTCCCACACATTGCCCACAGCCTGCTCCCATAGTAAATGGCTGTCCTGCCTCCCACCCCTGGTCATCACTGTACAATTTTATTTTTAATGCACAAATTGGTGTTCCTCCTCACATTTAGTTCCTTCGTCCCTCCAGCCTTCGACCTGGCGTTGGTACCCTAATTGCCTGGCTTCTGGAAGGTATCTCTGTACATTGTTCTCAGGTGGTCTTGTGGATGTCTTTCAGAAAATGGTTATTTTATATGATTTGTCATGAAATTCGTTCTAATAAATCATTCTTCCACGTGGCAGCACACCAGCGTCTGCCACCTTAGCTCTCTGGGGATATGGTGTTGGGGTGGCTATGTTGCCTTGGCGCAAGGAGTCTCTGTGAGCTCAAGACACTAATAGCAGCAGGTGCGGTAGCATGCGCTTTTGCTCTGAGAACTTAGTAGGCAGTGACTTTTGTCAGTCTGGGAGCAGCCAGAGCTGCACAGAAATACTCGTATGTATATGTGTGTGTGTGTGTGTGTGTGTGTGTGTCTGTCTGTCTGTCTGTCTGTCTGTGTGTATGTGTGTCTGTGTGTGTATGTATGTATATGTGTATGTGTGTATGTGTGTGTATGTGTATATGTGTGTATGTGTGTATGTGTGTATGTATATATGTATATGTGTGTATGTATATGTGTGTATATGTGTGTATGTGTGTGTATGTATATATGTGTATATGTGTGTCTGTGTGTGTATATGTGTGTATTTGTGTGTATGCATTTTTAAAAATTTATCCTTTCATACAGTAATTCCTACTGCAACCTCCCCCCACTCCTACCATTACCCCCCTCCCCACCTGCCTTCTCCCCCAGATTCATTGCTCCTCCATTTCCCTTCAGAATAGAGCAAGCTTCCCAGGGATGTCAACCAAACATGACATAACAAGATGCAATAAAACTAGACACAAACCCTTATATCAAGGCTGGACCAGGCAACGGGTAGGAGAAAAAGGGTCCCAAGAGCAGGCAAAAGAGTCAGACACCCCCCATTCCCTTTGTCCCATAAAACCCCAAGGAGTCCCACAAAAACCCCAAGCCAAACAACCACGATATGTATACAAAGGATCTGGTACAGACCCACGCAGGCCTCTGGATGGGCTTCAGTCTCTGAGCTTCTATTAGCTCTGCTTAGTTGATTCTGTGGTTCTCATGGTGTCCTTGACCCCTCTGGCTCCTACAGTTCTTTCTTCCCCTCTTCTGCAGGTTCCCCAAGCCCTGCCTAATGTTTGTGGTGTCTGTATCTGCTGCTGGAGGAAGCCTCTGATGACTGGGCTGGGTTCCCGTCTATGTGCACAGCAGACTATCATTAGGAATTATTTCATTGATTTTTTTTGCCAGTCGTTTTTGTTGTTTTGTGTTTAACCTTGTCTTTAAAAAAAAAAAAGACATGAAATTTGCAGGCAAATGAATAGAACTAGGAAAAAATCATCCTGAGTGAGGTAACCCAGACCGAGAAAGACAAACATGTTGTGTACTCGTATGGATAATCATGCTACAATCCACAGACCCAGAGAGGCTAAGTAACAAGGAGGGCTCGAGGGGGTGCATGGCTCTTCTGGGAAGGGGAAGTAGAGTAGATTTCATGGGGAACTGAGGGCAGGTGGGGATGGGAACAGAAGGGATCAGGCTGGGCCAGGAAGGGATGGATGGAAGGAGAATACTTGGAAAGACAATGGAATTGGGCGACGAGGTGGAAACTCCCTGGAATCCACAAGAGTGACCCTAGTGAAGACATAGAAGCAATGGGGACATAGAACCTGTAACCAGGCCAGGCGAGGGACTGGGACACCAACCCAGCCACAAAACCTTCGACCTACAATTTGTCCTGCCTGCTGCAACATGTGCTGGGGTAAAGGTGGTGCAGGTCTTGGAGGAGCCAACCAAAGACTGATCCAACTTCAGACCACACTATAAAGTGGATCCCACTCCTGACACTGCCCAGAGGGCCAGGAGCCAGAGACCTAGGGTAGAACCAAACACAACTGGCAGGGGGAAAAATGATACTCTGTTATAGATCAGAATTTAACATAATCATCATCAGAGAGGCTTCATTCAACAACTCATAGGAGAGACCCACAGCCCAACACTGGGTGCATGCAGAGACCCACAGCCAACACTAGGTGGATGCAGAGACCCACAGCCAAACACTAGGTGGATGCAGAGACCCACAGCCAAACACTGGGTGGAGCTCAGGGAATCCCATGGAAGAAGAGGAAGGATTGTAGGAGCCATGGGGATTAAAGACACCCCAGGAACACGGCTCACAGAATCAACTAAGCAGAGCTCATAGGGGCTCACAGAGACTAAGTGACATAAGACCCATAAGGAAGCCTGTATGGGTCTGACCTAGGTCCCCTGCACAAATGTTATGGTTGTGTAGCTTGTTGTTCTTGTGGGACTCCTAACAGTGGGAGCAGGGGTGTTCCTGATTCTTCTGCCTCATCTTGGGACCCCTTTCCTCCTATTGGGTTCCTTCGTCCAGCCTTGATATGGGATATGGACCTAGTCATATTGTAACTTGTTCTGCTGTGTTTGGTTGATGTCTTTGGGAGGCCTGCTCTTTTCTGAGGGGAAACAGAAGGAATGGATCTGGAGAAGAGGGGAGGTAGGGGAGATGGACTAGGAAGAGAGGAGAGAAGGGAAACTGAGGTCAGGATTTAATATATGAGAGAAGAAGAAATAAACATTTTTTTAAAAGGAAAAGAAAGCCATCATTGAAGTTCAGATGCTACCACCAGGTGGCGTTCTAAACAAGGGTGCGGCAGATGTTTGCTTGGTTTCAAAACTGAACGTGTGTACCAGTGCCTTGCCTACATTTTTTTTTTTTGTGTGGTTTCTCGAGACAGGGTTTCTCTGTGGTTTTGGAGCCTGTCCTGGAACTAGCTCTTGTAGACCAATATGTACTTGTACACGCCAGTGGAGAGCAGAAGGGGCCATTGTATCTTCTGGATCTGGAGTTACAGATGCTTGTTAGCTGCCATCTAGCTAAATCTGGTCCTAACCACTGAGCCGGCACTCCAGCCTGTTTCTCACTTCTGGACAGATCAAAAAGCAGAGACCAGACAGAACCAGGGCTGAGCTGTCACTTCCGAAAGACCCTACTGCCCTACTTCTGCCAGCCGTGTGCCAACAAGGAGGTTCCACAATCTCCCCCAAACAGTCTTACCTGCTGGGGTCCAAGTAGCCAAATCATGAGTCCATGAGAGAACATTCCAGATTCAAGCCATAAGAAGCAGTCATGGGGATGACAGGACAGATCACCCTCTCCCAAACCGTAGCTTTCAATGTGGGACAACAGAGCAGGACGGTCATCCTCCTGCAGGGACCAGTGCTGCCCTCTACTGCATGGAGAGGGGTAGTTACTCCCGACCGTGGGAAAGACAAGGCAACGAAAGGGAGGCAAGAAGAGCGTGGGGGAGAGCGAGCTTGTGGGAGAAACTGCAGGAGGCTATGGGCAGGGATGGAGGCTGTGCATACCTCGAAAATGTTCCAGGCCTCGGACTGTTTAGTTTGTCATCATTTAGAGAAGAAAGAGCTCATGACAGAACACAGGACATGGGCCTTCGTCTTCAGCAATTTAGCGTAGCACCAATAATTAAAGACCCAGAGGCAGAAGTTGGGGCTCAACCTCAAAACTAGAAAGGCAAAGCAGCCAAGCCACTAGAGAAGCCGTACCTCTAGCAAGGCTGGGAGAACACTGGCTCAGCAGACAGCCTCTCTCTCTCTCTCTCTCTCTCTCTCTCTCTCTCTCTCTCTCTCTCTCTCATTAAATATATATTCCCTCTAGTGCTAGGAATAAGGGCATATGCCTCCCTAGTACTGGGATTAAGGGTATAGGCACCACCACTTGGATTTGTTTCTGCATTCATCTTGTGTAGCCCAGGGTGGCCTCACAGAGATTCATCTGACTCTGTCTCCCAAATCCTGGGATTAAAGATGTGTGACACCATTGTCTGACCTCTAGTGGCTTTAGCTTTGCCTCTGGTCTTCAGAGAAGGTTTATCAAAATCCATATAATATACCACTACAACTTAGTAACTGCCCCAGTGACGCTTACAAACAAGTCTCAAAAGAAGAATAACTTTGGTACTATAAAGTCAGTATTCATTCGGGGGATACAACAAAATCCAACACCCAGTAACGTGATGTCAAAAGTGACCCAGCATGCAAAAGGGCAGGATCCTATCCTGACATGAGAGAATACATTAAAAAATGTAGGAACTGTGAGTCCCATAGGGAGATATGCTGGGTGATCCCCCTCAAGGAGACACGCCAGGAGGGGGCGTCATCTTTTGCGACTTTTCATTATGAATGGGAAGCTCATCCTCCAGGATTCCCTGCCATGGGAACAGGTTGGCACAGCACTCAGAGTTTACTTTTTGGTAGCTAAGAAGGCAGCAATGGAGAGTTCACCCTTCCAGGGCAGTGAGCAGATGGAGCCAACTGGCAACAGCTAAGGGCTGTGTCGGGTGTCTGCACTCACAAGCATTTCTTTCCTTTTCTTTTTCTTTATCATTTCTTCTGCCCATGTCCACTTGCGTGGTGGTCTGGGTGGTCTCTTTCTGGAGTCTTAGAAGTCGTCCTTACAACTCAGTTACAATTAGATGCACTGGGTGCAGGGATGTTTATAATGATGTGATGTAAAGACCCCGAGAAGCCTGGTAGAAGAAAAAGCAGCGCCCTTGGTGCTCTCCAGGAAAGGAGCCGTGAGGAGCCAGGTGAAACTTGCTTCGTGGCTTTTCCCAGAGCCCCAACCTTGCTTCTATCTGGCCAGCTTGGATAGCTCTTACTCAGATAAAGCCTTTTATTTATTTCCTCACGCCCCTGACCTTGCTGTTTAACCCAATGGTTACTCTAACTGCAACACTTTCATATATTATTGTAGATAAGACACAGAAACTCAGAGTGTATCACAGAACAAACCAGCAAAGCATTCATAGGTTATGTGATAACATCAAGAAATCCAGTTTAAACAGGACAGTGGTGGCTAGCACTTTTAATCCCAGCACTCATGAGGCAGAGGCAGGTGGATCTCTGAGTTTGAGGCCAGCCTGGTCTACAGAGTGAGTTCCAGGACAGTCGGGGCTACACAGAGAGACCCTGTCTTGGAGAAGAAGGAGAAAAAACAGAAATCCAACTTATAAGTAAACATAGTTCCAAAAAAAAGTCATGACAAAAAATGTTCAAAGAAATAATGACAAAATAATTTCCAAGTATGATGGAAGTTATAAACCCCTGAGTCCAGTAGCCCAACCAAGACAAAGCAAATGAAAATCCTGAGAAGCCTCTGTGGTGGCCTCTGATACCTGCTGATGTAGGCAGAAAGGGTTCCTTTGGTTCTTGGTTTCTCAAGTTTGGCTCAAGGTCAAGCACACACAAGAGTTTGATCTTCTGCACTGCTGAAAAGAAAATGTGAGGCTCAATCAAGGTTAGCTGGGTCCACTGCTTTGGGTCAGGGCCAAGCCAAGCACCATGGCAGTGGGAACTTGTGGTGTTATGCTGTGTCACGGGGGTCACGGGACCCCCCAAACAAGACAGCACAGAGCCGGTATCCAGTGCAAACACATTGGGAGAACGGCCGGAGGCTTCAGGGTGAGGGGAAACTGCAGGCAGGGTGGCACAAGCCTTGGCCCTTGGGGATTGGGTAGACAACTCTTGAATTCATTGGTTAGGATATAGGAGAATTTCAAAGCAGTAGTTAATCAGATACCTACAAGGATGTTTGACACAAGCAGATGTAAACAGATGTTGTTGGGGTACCCTGGTGGGGTCACTTTGACCAAGGCAGACACAGTTTCTTGGGGATGTTTATGACTTTACTGAGCTGCATTCATCCTCCTAGTTAGGTCCTGTGTAAAATGGAGTTCATTCTCAAAATGGAGTTTGTTCTGCTCCTTCAGTGGCAGAGGTGGGCTGCTCACCTCCTAGCAGCCAGGAAGCAGGCAGTGGGAGAGGAATTGGCCTAGGACTACACCCTCTGTGATGGGCTTCCACCAACCAGGCCCCATGTACAGAAGTTTCTAGCCCCTCTGAACAATGCCATCAAATTGCGACCCCACTAGAGGATTAGCCATATGCCGTAATGTCATTCTGGTGGTTCACACCTGTCACCTGACACCTGGGAGGTTAGAGCAGGAGGATCAGGATTTCTGGTCTAGTAAGAGCCTGTCACAAAAGCAAAAGCAGCTGGGTGGGACAGTGCACATCCTTAATCCTTCTTGTGGAAAAGAATATTTGTTTAACTATGTAAAAATGTGCTGCATTTGTTTAATTATATAAAGATGTGTTGATGTTTTACTTTGCCTGCCTAAGGCACCTCATTGATCTAATAAAAAGCGAACAGCCGATAGCTAAGCAGAGGAGGGATAAACAGGGCTGGTGGGTAGACAGGAGAGAAGGAGAATAGAGAGAATAGGGGAGAAAGAAACAGAGATGCCCAGGGCCAGGCAGGCAGGTGCCAGCCAGCCAAGACTCAGAGAAAGCAGTAAAAGTAGGATGTACTGAATGAAAAATAGGTAAAAAGCCCTGAAGCAGAATGTAGATGAAGAGAAACAGGTTAGATTAAGTTATAAGAGCTAGTGGGGTAAGCATAAGATAAATAATAACAAGTCTCTGTGTCGTGATGTGGGAGCTGGCTGGTCACCCAAAAGAAAGCCTGGTACATTTGACATTCACATGGGGCTTGAATTTCCCACCCAGGGCTCCACAGCGAGCACTTGAGCAGCTGCCATGTTAAGCAGCAGCAATAATCTAAGTAAAAATGCTTGCCACAGTGTGGGCACCAGCTTCTAGAGCTGGGCCAGTTAAATGCTGAGATGGACTGAAGGCGTGGCTCTCACAGACCCAAGGAGGGGTGGAGCCAGCTGCCAGAGGTTTGGTTCTTATGGTCAGAAAAGGCTAAAGACACTCAGTAAAGACAGGTCCAGATGTTACAGTAGAAGAGAACAGAAAAAGTAGTTTAAAAATAATAAAGTCTTTAAAGAGACTTTAAAGGGAAAAAGTCATGTAAAGATGGGAAATACACACGGAGTCTGGATCTTGTATGGTGCTGTGTTGACTTTGAATTTCTTGAATACCGATGAGCAAAAGACAGTTGCTGAGAGACATGGGATTGGAAAGGGGGCTGCTGAATTAAACCAGCCTAGATACTTTAGGAATGTCTTAACTTTAAAATAGAATTCAGAAAGTGCATTGCACTGAGGAAGAGGTTATATTTTTGTTTCCACAGGAAATGAAAGATTGGATTCCTTCAAGGTTACTAGAGATAATATTTGATAGGAGAAACCTCCTGAAGATCTTACTGCAAACATTAAGATGTAAACCAAGTAAGTCTACAAGACAGGTAATGTATACTGATTCCTCTGAATGGGAACAGCCTTGAGACTGGACAACAAATGTTATAGCTAGTTTTCCCAGGACTTGACAATTATCTTAATTTTTCAGGGTCTCCTAAAGATGTCAGCACCCCCAGAAAACAGGAAGCAGTCTAGAGATCACATTCCCAAGATGTGGTGTGAGTGGTTTTTGATCATTTGGTTGATTATAGATGTTTGTCATCATTTAGTAGGGGTATGGAAATATAAGATAAAAATACAACTATTAACCTCAAATATTTTACATTGGCATGAATTTTGTATATTAATACAAATTTAAGGTTATTTTTGTTATACAGTATATGTTTCTACATTTGTTTAAAGTATTGTACTTATGCATCTCATTTAAAAATGTAATGTGTAATTAAGAAATGTAGGTTAGTAGTCACCTATAATAATCAAACTTGTAGTCATATAGATATGTTTTCGAGGTTAAACACAGATATAATTTTGATAGAAAGGTGATCTTCAAACACTTCAGAGACCTACAGAACATGGCATTTAAAATGTTTACTAGCCTAAGGCTTTTTATGACAGTGAGGCATGTCAGCTCCTGGCAGCACCAATCTACTTCTTAAGAGGATGATGGGCATTGAAGAACCTCCATGTGGAGTTCACTTTCATTGTAGAAACTGCTCTTGCCTTGACTGCTGATAGTATGCTGTACAAACTGGACATGCAGGACACAAAGGAAAAAGACAATTAAACTTTGCCAAGACAAAGTGGGACAGTCATTCAAAATTCCTGCTTCATAGAAGAGTCTGACAGATGTTCTAGGTCTAGAGACCAAAGAACAGATTCCCAATGTTGCAGAGGAACCTTGGGTGACTGTCCAGGCCAGATGTCTCTGTCAGTTCTATAGTTTTGGGAGCTGCTTGCTCTCCACTTCATGTTTATATGATACTATTGTGTCCTTCTGGGGCTTTGGATGGAGTTTTGAAGATGACATAGCTCTAGTTACAGCTTTTCTTACTTATTATAGAAGGTAAATTAGGTACAAAACTTTGGACTCACCAAGATAGGATAAATAATGCTGTGTTTTCTCTGAATTTGCCAAATACAACTGGATATTATAAATGTAATTCTTGTTTGATAATTGTTCTTATTGTATATAGTTTTACTACATTAAAGTTAAAACCTTTCTTTTTTATTTAGACAAATGGGAGGAATATTATAGAAAAATATATTTGTTGAACTATATAAAGATGTATTGCATTTGTGTTGCAGAATAATTGTTTAACTATGTAAGGATATGTTGCATTTATTTCTGCTATTCATTTATTTATTTCTAAATCTATATTGTTTTTGTTTATGCTGCATTTATTTAATTATGTAAAAATGTGTTGTTTTTTTTACCTTCCCTGCCTAAGATACCTGATTGGACTAATAAAAAGCTGAACAGTCAATAGCTAGGCAGAGGAGAGATAGTCAGGGTTGGGTGTAGAGAGAAAAGGGGAGCTGGCCAGCTAACAAGTTGGGGCCCATGAAAGCCAGACATGGCAGAAGCAGGGAAGCAGGATGTACAGTACCTAGATGAGGTAACTCAGCTTCAGGAGAGCACATAAGTCAATAGAAACATGTTAATCTAAGTTAAAGAAGAAAGCTAGCTAGAAACAAGCCTAAGCTAAGGCTGAGCATTCATAATTAATACTAAGTCTCTGTGTCATGATTTGGGGTCTGGCTGTCTAAGAAAGCCTGCTAGAAATCCTAGCACCAGAGAGGCAGAGGCAGGAGAATCTCTATAAGTTCAAGGCCAGCCTGGTTCTATAGAGTGAGTTCCAGGCCAGCTGGGGCAACAAAGTGAGCCCCATTCTAGAAAAAGAAAATGAAGAGGAGGAGGAAGTCATTGCACTTCAATATTAGGAAAGATGCCTTGAAGGTACCTCAGGAGTTGGCCAGACCTAGACTCAAGAAGGTTGGGGTGAAAATTCATTTGGAAGATGTTGTGTTGAGAAGGGTTCCATACTGCCCTATGACACTGGCCGGATTGCCCTATGGTGCTGTTCTCTGTCATAAGGCCATGCTGTCCTGTGTCATAAGGCCACGCTGTCCTCTGTCATAAGGCTGTGCTGTCCTGTGTCATAAGGCCA
>NC_022009.1:48425604-48430344 GCF_000317375.1 Microtus ochrogaster
GCCACGCTGTCCTGTGTCATAAGGCCACACTGTCCTCTGTCATAAGGCTGTGCTGTCCTGTGTCATAAGGCTGTGCTGTCCTCTGTCATAAGGCCACGCTGTCCTCAGTCATAAGGCTGTGCTGTCCTCTGTCATAAGGCCACGCTGTCCTCTGTCATAAGGCCACGCTGTCCTCTGTCATAAGCTGGACTTGTTTTATTACTGTTATTACCTTTAGCACATAAATAACAGCTAAAACTATTTTGTGTGGTACATCTATGTGTTAGTTTCCTGACACCTGAGTTTATGACTTTTGATTTGTCCTAATGTCAATAAAGTAGAAATAATAATAAAACATTCTTTTATAACTTCCAATACCAAAGCAACCCTCCAAACCTGTTTTGCTTTTTTTTTTTTTTACGTAAATTAACCCATTTATTTAGTTGGCTGTGCACTATTGTGGTTAGTAGGCGTGGGTATCAAATGGTAGCACTTTCACTGGTCTTTCAGTTCCTTCGGTCTTCTGATGGCAGACTTCACTGTGACGGCAGAAGTCGTGTTGTAGGTCCAGGCCCCACCAGCCACTGTCTTCATGCAGGAGCCACAGTGCCAGATGCCAACGGCTCGTCTCTTCATCTTGGCCTTGCCACAGAAGGAGCACGTGTACTTGGCGTGCTGGGTGATTTCACTTTTCTTCACCATTTTCCGGAGGGAGGCACCATAGCGGGTCCCATATTTCCCGACGATCCCTACCTTCTTGGTGCATTTAGCCATGTCGCCGGAACCTAAGCCAAGCACGGAGAGGAAGAGACGCAGTGCGCCTCCAAACCTGTTTGTATAGAAAATGAAAGAATGTATTTTAAGAAGAAAATACTATGTGGCTTCCAAACCACTGGACACACAAGATAAAGAAAGTGTTTAGAAAATTCATTGATTTCAACAACAAAAAGAAAAGGGCATCAGGGAGACTGGGAAGGGGGCTATGTTTGTAGACTGCTTATCCAGGCAGGAGAAAAACTTCTGTTCCACTGACCAATACAAGAGGACACTGAGTTCCCTCTTGCCATGGTTCACCTTATTCAAAATCACCGAAGAACCATCCCTCAGGGTGGGTACCTGGAACACAGTGTTATTCAAGCATGCAATGACTTAACCTGAAGAGATCACCTTCTGTGTCTTAGAAAGGATGGCCAACCCCAAAGCCACGCTAGGATATTATTTCACAGGAAGTGAAGGACAGGACTCTTCCACTCACTTTCTGGACACAGGTCACCAAGGTCAGGCCCCACCCTCAGAAATGCTTCCTACCCTGGGAAGTTGGCCTCCTTCCCCTGAGGACCCTTCGGGGCCAGATCCATGAACAAAGGCCCACTGCCTGCCTAGGAGGAGGGAAGTCAATCTATACCCTATTCAAAGTAGGGGCTATTCTCAAGACCCTGATCTAAAGGCAATGAGGTTTGGTCTTTGGGGTCCTTCTTGGAGTATGAGGGGAAGCAGAATCCCTGCATGGAGTCACTAGCCACCCTACTCTTATGGCCAGGTCAGGGGACAGCCCCACCTGAAGTCCTCAGCAGGGTTAGTGGCTGCCTCCACATTCCAGCTTCCCTTGTAGCGAGGTATGACCCTGTGACCAAATCTAGATCTGTTGGAGGAGAGAGCTGCTTGTTGGTTCCTGGCTTCTCAGCCCCAAAATAACCACACAGAAACTGTATTATGTAAATCACTGCTTGTCCCATTAGTTCTAGCTTCTTAATGGCTAGCTCTTACATATTAATTTAACCCATCTCCATCAATTTGTGTATCATCACGTAGCAGTAGCTTACCGGCAAAGTTTGGCATATCTGACTCTGGTGGCACATCCATCACTCCTCTCTTTGACTTTGCCGTCTTTCTCCCAGCATTCAGCCTACCTTTCCCTGCCTACTTAAGTTCTGCCTTGCTATAGATCCAAAATAGTTTCTTTATTCATTAATGGTAATCACAGCACACAGAGGGGACTCCCACATCACAGATCAAGTTGTAGGTAATAGATCGGTGGAAGTACCTTGTTCAGCCTCTAGAAGTTTCCTCCAGGGCTGCTTCATTCTCTTCTAGTAACATGGAAGTGATGGCTGGTTTTCAGAAGCTATTTGGGACCGTGAAGCTTGGATCCCAGGGTTCGGAGGAAAGCCAGATTCCCAGTGACTATGGTGCTAGTAACTCCCCCAGACATGGATGCAGGGTTTGCTTGGTGGGTCAGTCATTCCTTCACTGTGACACACACCTGAGATAAGCCATTCATTCAGAGGTTTCAACCCACAAGCAGCTGTTCATATAGGTCCGTTGCTATGGACCTCTTGTGAGGTCAGAAATAGAGACAGAAGCAAGGAAGAAGGAAGCAGAGAGAGATCAAGAACCCAGGTGCAAGCTACAGCCTGCAAAGTTCTGCCCCCAGAAACCTATTTTCTCCAATCAGGCCCCACCTTCCACAGTCTCCACCTCCTCCCACTGGCGTACCCATCATGAATGTATTGGTGGATCAATCTGTCAATTAGCTCATGATGCAATCATTTTTCCTGTTTAAACCACTCTTTCTTGAGTCTCTGGTGCCTACACAAACTTAGTTTTGACAGTAGGCATGTGACTGAGGGGCCCTCTCTAGGAGTAGGCAGGGTAGAGTTTCTCTAGAGTAGAAAGTTCTCAGTTCCACCCTCTAGAGGCCCACTCAGTCCTGAGGTGGGGGTGGGGTGCTCAGAACACAGAGGAAGTGGATCGAAAGGGAAGCAACAGACCAGAGAGGAGGCAGGTGCCCGCACAAGAAAAGCCTGCAGACAGTGACTGCAGCCATGATGGACAAGCCCGGGTGCCCAGAGGTAAGTACCAGCCAGGCCAGGGCCAGACAGAGGGCCTCCCACAGCCCCATCTTCCCAGCACTCCAGATCCCACAAACCACCCAGATTGGCCTGCAGACAACCACTCCTTGCATGACTGGACATCAGGGTCTCCAGTAACTAGGCAGCCAAGTCCTATCCCAGCCAGGGGCCTACATCTTAGCCCACAGGGCAGGAACTCCAACCTTAGGGAGGGTCAAAGACCCAGCTCCCAGCTTACCCCACTCCTGAGATGCCAAGACCAGATGTGATTCTCTCTAGACAGACATCCCCATCTAAGGGGTGAAGGGTCCACAGAGCCCAAAGATGGTACAGAGCTGCAGCTACCTAGAGCCGCCCTTCATGTCTCCCCTCCCCCCGGCCTCAGCAGCTCTCGGTGGCCAGAAGGAGGTCAGGACTCTGTGGCTCTTGGAATCCCTCTATTAGGGCCACCGTGTTCTTGCCTTTCTGTCAGCCCAGCTACTTTAGGGGGTGAGAACATTTCTCCCAGAGGAGCCAGGAAGTGGGCCAGCGGCTCCTTGAGGGGTATCCCTGGTGTCCCTGGCCCAGAATCTCCCCTGGAAGGTATAAAGATGGGTTGAAGTCAGAAGCTGGGCTTTCAGATCTGTCCCTGGGAGTAAGGGTTGGGGTTGCTCCAGGAGCATAAGCGCTCCTCGGGGGTGGAAGTGACATCTTGACTCCTTTCTTTGGGAAATTCTGGTAAGAGGGTGCTGGGCCTCTGTGGGTGACTCTGCCTCAGCACCCCCACAACTTCATGCTCTCACTGTGGTTTCTAGGCTCCACTTCCCCATAATACTGTGCTCCAGGGGAGACAGCCTCAGGCCTAGCTCACGTAGCCCACCCCCCATACCGAGCCTAGCCACATTCTCTGTAGGCTGCCATCAGCACAACTCCTAGTGGGCAGTGCCATGGAGCCTACTTATCCACAGAGCTGAGAAGCCCCCAGATTGCAGCACCCAGCCACCTACAATCCTACAATGCCCTAGGCCCCAAGCAGCATCCAGGCTGAGAATGATGTCAGCTCCTGTCCTCTGGGTGACCCATTTGCTGTGGCAGGATTTCCCCGTGTGAGGTGGCCTCCTGGCTCTTTGAAGAGTGACCACCTCGAGAGCACAAAGCAGGTTCTCCATCCCAACTAGCCGCAACATCCCTCCCAGTTCCCTGCCCTGGACAGCAGTGCAGGGGTCCAGACTCAGCTCTTGGTGGCCCTTCTGCCGTGCCCTACTTTCCAGCCAGCTGCCCATCCTGAGGCCAACATAGGGGGCCAGCTGGGGAAGGGAAGCAGATATTCATGGCTAATAAGGAAGAATGGATGAGACGGCCAAAGCAGAAATGGTTCTTTCAGACTTGGTTTCACCATTGTTGGAATAAGGAACTGAGAGTCACACACTCAAGACACCCGCATCAGGGGAGATCAAGGGGAGCAGTGGGGACAAGCAGCACACAGCCTGCTGGGATCCACAGGCAGCCACATCTATAGACCAGATGCCTGGGGTGTGGAGTCTGGGCTGGTCCCATGTCTGAGCTGTGACTGGCATCTGAGTGTTGGAGTGTGCATCTGTATGGTGCAGGGACTGCCCAGAGAGGTGACACCATGGAGCTGGAGCTGCTGGTGACACACATTGTTCTGTATAGATGCTGATACCTCTCCAGGTAGCAGTGGAGGTCTCCGAGTGGCCACACTCTGCTTCACCGCATGGTCCACACAGCAGAGCTGTCATGGTAGGACAGGAACCTAAGGGAGGGCTGGCTGGGAACTCAGCATTCTACAAACAAGTTTGAACCCAATTTCCAATCAGAACCATGTTCAAATTTTTCTTTTAAGTTTCCTGGGGCTTGATTTAAAAGTGCAAAACAGGTCTGGTGTTGGAGGTGGTGATGGTGGTGGTGG
>NC_022009.1:48430764-48436914 GCF_000317375.1 Microtus ochrogaster
GGTGGTGGAGGTGGTGGTGGTGTGTGTCAGGCCAGACTGAGGCCACCTGGACTTCTTAGCTTGTCCATGCCTCATCACTGCAGAGAGGACCATAGGGAGGACCCTGTCTAGACTTTGCTCTCTGTGTCCCTCACACCCTTGCTCACCCCTGATCCCTCCCCAGAAGCCTGGGCATTATCTCTTATAACATAGGGAGGGTTGCCTTGACTGTTGAGAAGGCTGTGGGGATATCTCCTCCTGCAGGTACTGGGGTTGCTGGCTATACTGGGGATCAGCTTCACGACTATCACCTTGTTCCTGGGGCAAGATCCCATGTCTCTCACCAGTCATCAGATGTGCCCCAAGGAAGTGCCCTCCAGGTCTTGGGAGTTCCTGGGAGGAGAAACTGGGCAGCAGAGGAACTCCTGTCGGTGAGTGAACACTAGGGGCTCTCTTGGCGTTGTGGGGTCTGTGTCTTGGCTGAGTGCATCACTGGGTCCCTGAACAGGTGATACAGGCCACAGAGTGACCTTGATTATCCCAGGATAGAACCTGGATTCCCCCAAGGGAATTCCTTGTGGCCCCTTCTAAGTTAAGCATGCCCCCTCCCTCAGGATCCTCTCTGCATATTCTCCTGGTTATCACCACCCTTAGGGTTTGTGGGGCTCAGGCTAACCCTCTCACACCATTGTCCCCTCTCTGTACCTATGTCCACCCTGGGCAGCAGGAATGGGGCCCCTATAGTCATACCTGGGTGCCTTTCGGTTCTGCCCTCAGGCTGGTCCTCGTGGAAAGCCTCCCTCAGGACCTGCCGTTTGCGTCTGGAAGCCCCGCTGCCCAGCCCCTGGCTCAGGCTTGGATGCAGCTTCTAGACTCTGCTCGGGAGAGTGTCCATGTCGCCTCATACTATTGGTCCCTCACTGGACCCGACATCGGAGTCAATGACTCCTCTTCCCAGCTGGTTGGTCCTTGGTTTTGCTTTCTGACTGTGAGGCTGTCTCAGCTCCCCTGGTGCTGAGTGCTCAGAAAGTCAGGCTTCTGTCTACACAGGGCTCAGCCAGACCCAAGGCTCAGTCTGGGCTGGGGGTGATGGAGAGCAAGGCGCTGGGTGGCTCTTGGGGGCAGGGGAAGAGGGACTGGGGATAGAACACTTGGTTGTGTATGGTGTCATTTATTTGGCTTCTAGTCATGGGTCAAGATTTGGCCTACCTTAGACTGTAGGCAGAGGACCAGCCTGGGGCAGCATCTCATTCTGGCCTGGTGTTTCAGGGAGAGGCCCTTCTACAGAAGTTTCAACAGCTGCTGGTCAGAAACATCTCCCTGTCAGTGGCCACACACAGCCCAACACTGGCCAGGACATCCACTGACCTCCAGGTCTTAGCTGCCCATGGTAGGTGTCTGCAATCTGGGGCTCTGATGCACTGTGTGGCTGGCCCCATGGGACAAAGTCAAAGGCTAGCAGGATTGCAAGGGGCGTGGAAAAGCTTCTCTATTTGTTAGGACCCTGGAGGACTTGAGCCCAGGGCCCACAGGGCGGAGAAGGGGCACTTAGATAAAGCCTTGGCATAGCGGCTACAGTGAAAAACACAAGGCAGTAGGCAGAACCATCATCAGGCTCTGGAACTGCACTGCCTAGATGAGTCTTGGGTCAACCTGTGCCTTCATTTCCTCACCTGCAACAGCCTTGGTCAGAAAGGTCATCCTGAGGGTAAATGATGAACTCAAAGGTACATCTCTAAGGTGGTCCTGAAGTCAGCATTAAAGAGCCAGCTCTATCTATCTACCTATCTATCTATCTATCTATCTATCTATCTATCTATCTATCTATCTATCTATCTATCATTTATCTATCTTCTATTTATCAATTATCTATCTTCTATTTATTTATCAATCATCTATCTATCTATCATCTATCTATCTATCTACTATTTATCTATCTTCTATTAATCAATTATCTATCTTCTATTTATTTATCTATCATCTATCTATCTACCTATCTATCATCTATCATCTATCTATCATCTATCTATCTATCATCTATCTATCTATTACCTATCTATCATCTATCTATCTATCATCTATATATCTATCTGTCTATCATCTTTATATCATCTATCTATCTACCTATCTATCATCTATCTATCTATCATCTATATATCTATTACCTATCTATCATCTATATATCATCTATATATCTATCTGTCTATCATCTTTATATCATCTATCTATCTACCTATCTATCTATTATCTACCTATTATCTATCTATCTACCTATCTATCTATTATCTACCTATCATCTATCTATCTATCTATCTATCTATCTATCTATCTATCTATCTTCTATCATCTCTCTATCATCTATCTTATTTATCACAGGTGCCCAGGTCCGACAGGTTCCCATGAGGCACTTTACTGGAGGTGTCCTACACTCCAAATTCTGGGTCGTGGATGGGGAGCACATCTTCGTGGGTAGTGCCAACATGGACTGGCGGTCCCTGGCTCAGGTGAGTTCCAAGACCCAGAGATGGGAGGCCCCAGACACAGTCTCTCCCCTCTCTGTCTCCAGGGGCTATGTTTGTGCCCTCAGGCATCCCAAGAAAGCTGCTATTGTGGGAAGCCAGCAGGCAGAAACTTGGGTCGCATGCCACTTTTGTCATGCCTCCATAGCAGGGACCAATCGCAGAGCTGTCTTCTCCAGTTGTAAGATTTCTCATGGCCCTGCACTCGGGCCCTGGAGCAGCATTTAGGACCCATGTCGGGCATGGTAGCAAACACTTGCATTCCCAGTGGGAAGTGGAGACTGGCAGATTCCTGGCGCACGCTGGCCAGCCGGCCTATCAACAAGCCCCAGGTCCCAGTGAGAGACCTTGTCTCAAAAAACAAGATGGAGGGCTGAAGAGATGGTTCATCAATTAGGAGCACTGGCTGATCTTCCAGAAGGCAGAGGTTCAATTTCCCAACAGCCACATGGCAACTCACAATAAACTGTAATTCTAGTTCCAGGGGATCCGATGCCTTCTTCTGGCCTCTGTAAGCAGCGGCACACACAGACATGTATGTAGGAAAAACATAGTCATACACATATAGTAATAATAGTAAAACTAAGGTGTACCCTCTGGAAGTATGACCCCTAAGGTTGTCTTCTGGTTTCCAACCATGCACATGTACCTGCACACATGGACACGCTTGCTCACATGTACATACACATCCCCCAAAGAAAGTGCAGACTACAAAGACTGAGGCTTGTAAGAAGTGATGTGTTTCAAAGGCTTGAGTTGTGGCTCAGTAGAACAATATGTGAGTAGCACCACACATTCCTCGGTTCAATCTGTATCAACATGTGTGTGCGTGCACACATACACACACAGCTGTTAGTGCAAATGGCAGGTGGAAACCTAGCCTCAGGAGTTACTACCTGACTGAATTGAATGGCGGGTTTCTTTCCTCCGTGCTTTCATGTGTTTTCTGCTGTATTTGCTTTGAGCACTGGAACCGCGTTAAGGAAAACAGGGACCCTGGTACCCTTATTCCACCCTGGAGTTGATGCTGCCTAGTGGCTGCCAGCTGATCAGGAATTGCACCCCGTCTTACACCCCGGGGGGTTCCACACAACCCCAGAAGATCTTTGCTTTCCATGTCTCCTGACCCTGACCCCTGCAGGTGAAGGAGCTGGGTGCTATCATCTACAATTGTAGTCAGCTGGCTCAGGATCTTGAGAAGACATTCCAGACCTACTGGGTGCTAGGGACTCCCCGAGCTGTTCTCCCTAAAACCTGGCCTCGGAACTTCTCATCTCACATCAACCGCTTCCATCCCTTGCGAGGTCTCTTCGATGGGGTTCCCACCACAGCCTACTTCTCGGTAAGACAGCTAACCCAAAATGGCCCTGGGGCTGCTGCCAAAGGCAGACCCCACTCCAGGACAGGAAGCTGGGCCAGCACTGGCAGTGAGAGAGAGGTGCCAGACTTGAGGGCCTAGGAATCTCCAGGCTGTTGAGGGGGTTTGGGGCCAGGAGGCAGTGGCTGGGCTCTGGGGAGGACAGGGAAGCCCAGAGCACTGATTACTCTTTACTCTGAGGGAATGAAGGCAACCTACCCTCTGCCATGCCCAGGAAAGCCCCAAGTCGGCCCAGACACTGGGAGACCTCATCTGGAGAGAGATCTTCTTTCCAGGCAGGACAGCCTCTGAACACTTGGGCCAGCCCCATGGGGCCCAGGATACCTAGCTGCTTCGGCACCTCCTACCCAGGCCGCAGGGCATTGGGAAACTGCCTCTCTCCCCACATGGGATTTCTTAGAGTCTCACAGGGCGTGCAGCATGTGCAGTGGGGTCACGAACCCAAAAAAAGCCTGATTCAAGGGTGATAGTTAGGGGGCAGTCTTCTGAGAGATGCTTCTCCCACGTCAGGCCTCACCACCCTCTCTCTGCCCTCATGGCCGGACCCGGGATCTGGATGCAGTGCTGGAAGCCATGGCAGATGCCCGTGAGTTCATCTACGTCTCGGTGATGGAGTATTTCCCTACCACACGCTTCACCCACCCTGCAAGGTGGGTCTGGATGAGGTCCACCCTCCTGGTTGGCTACTCCTAGGCAAGGCACAGTTCACCTCCATCCTGACTTCAGGCAGAACACTAACCCCCGCCCCCTTCTAGGTACTGGCCTGTACTGGACAGTGCACTACGAGCAGCGGCCTTCGATAGGGGTGTGCATGTGCGTTTACTGGTCAGCTGCTGGCTCAACACAGACCCCACCATGTTCACTTATCTGAGGTCCCTGCAGGCGTTCAGTGACCCCTCAGCTGGCATCTCAGTGGATGTGGTAAGAGACTGACCTTATGGAATGGGGGCAAAGCACGGTCTTTCTCCCACCCTGAATACGCTAACTCGCTCCTATTCCCGGAAGAAAGTCTTCGTCGTGCCTGTGGGCAATCACTCCAACATCCCATTCAGCCGCGTGAACCACAGCAAGTTCATGGTCACAGACAAGGCAGCCTATATAGGTGAGTGCCTGGGATGGAGCATGGGAGGACAGAGGGCTGGACAAGAGAGGTACACTCGAGTGTTTTGGGGAGCACGCATTAGCTCAGCTTGCCAGCTGAGGCTGGTGGAAAGCCGAATGCCCTACATGAGCGGCTGCCCTGACTGCAGTCTGACGACACCGGAGTAGCCACAGTGCCGGGCAGACTGCAGGGGACATAGGCTCAGGGAGCAGTGTCTCTCCCTCCAGGTACCTCTAATTGGTCAGAGGACTATTTCAGCAGCACCTCTGGTGTGGGCCTGGTTGTCAGTCAGACGATCCCTGGTGCCCAGCCAGGCGCGACCCTGGTACAGGAGCAGCTGAGGCAACTCTTCGAACGTGACTGGAGTTCCCGCTACGCTATGGGCCTGGATGGAGTCCCGAGCCAGGACTGTGTCTGGCAGGGCTGAGGCTTGACCCCTTGACTCTGGCCTGTTGCTCTAAGTGAACACCATGCTCTCATTCACTGAGAAAGCAAAAGGCCTGCACTCGGAGCCTGAGATTGTCATCTGGCAAACAGCTGCCAACAGGGCTCTGAAGTGAAGGAGAGGCTGAGGCAGAGGAAGGCCCACAGTGTCATGGAAAGAAAGCAGCTGCACCCAAGTGACCCCAGAACCCAGCTCTCCCTCTCTGGCCTAACCATGATGAGTTGCTATGGCTGTCCCCAAACATAACATTAGTGCTGTCCAGCTGCAACCCCCAATAAAACCCTGCCACTGGCTTGCGGACTTGGCCCAGGTCAAAAGTAGGCATCTCTGTGTCATTTATCCCTACTCCTTGTTTGTGGTGTGTGTATGTATTTATATGTTCGTGCAGATCCACATGCCATGCTTATGTATGGTGGCCAAGGGTTGGCACGGGGTGTCTTCTCCACTTTAGTGTGTCAGCAGAGTCTCCCTCTGAACCCAGGGCTTGCTGGCTTGACTGGACTAGCTCGTCAACAGGCCCCGGGAATCCTGCTTCTGCCTCCCCAACATTAGAATTGCAAGGTGCTTGGCTAAACCTGGCGCTAGAGAACTGAACTCAGGCCCTCATGCTTCCACAGCAGGACCGTTTGTTATCTTCTGAGCCACATCCCTCGTCCCTTGGTCCATCTTCTCCCTGTGAGCGGGACCTGCCTGCCTCCCCTTCCCTTGGTCCATCTTCTCCCTGTGG
>NC_022009.1:48437014-48443498 GCF_000317375.1 Microtus ochrogaster
GGGACCTACCTGCCTCCTGTTTCCCGTGGTCCATATTCTCCCTGTGGGTGGGACCTGCTTGCAGCCAGCCTCCTAGTCCGTGCTGAAATGCTTTGTCATGACTGCACCCGCAGGCCTCGCCTGCCCAGTGTCAGGAAGCTCAGCTCCTACAGTGGACATAAAGTCACCCCCTAGACCCACTTCTATCAGGGGCCTCTCTGGATATCCCCCTATGGATACCCCAAAGCAGCAATGCTATCCCACAAGCAAGGTGTCCTGCCGAGTGTCCCAGCCCCTGCAGCAACCTCTTTCCCTGGAGGGAGTCCCGAAGACTTCATGAATATGGTCACTCCAGCTAAGCCCTGTGTTCATGAAAGGAAGTCTTGTCCAACCCTGCCCCTCAGAACCGGGGCTAGATAGGGTGGGCAAGAGCAGCATGAACAGCAGAGGAGCCCACTTTCCAGTCTAATCATGAGCTGGAACTGTGGCTCACTGTTGTGTGGGGCACGGCTGAGGAGGTGGGATGGGGTGGGGCTATACGGATGGGGCTGCAGAGGTTTGGCTATTATGGGGTGGGGTCAGGACCCTGCCCAGATGGTGGGTGGTGTCCTGAAGACCAGTATTAGAGCTTTTGACATCAATCCAGGACTGAATGCAGCCTGCAACAGCCCACTCTAGCCTGAGTGCTGAGGCAGGACATGAAGTCATGTTTGGGATGGAATTCTGACTTTCTTTTTATTCATCTATTTATTTTACATCCTGGTTGCAGCCCTGCTCCAATCCTCCCCTCCCAGTCCCTCTCCCCATTCCCAAAACTCTCCTCTCTCAATCCAGGAAAGAGCAGGTCTCCTATGAGTATCAGTAAAACATGGCATATCGAGTTGCAGTTACCCATGTATTAAGGCTGGGTAAGGCGACCTAGTATAAGAAGTAGGGTCCCCAAAGCCAGTAAAACTGTCAGAGACAAGCCCTATCCCTGCTGTTAGGAGTCCTACAGAAAGACCAAGCTACATAACTGTAACATATATGCAGAGTGCCTAGGTCAGGCTTGTGCAGATGCCCTGGCTGTCAGTTCAGGCTCTGCGAGCCCCTCTGAGCCCAGGTTAGTTGATTGTGTGAACCTTCCTGTGGTGTCTTTGACCTCTCTGGAGTCTTGACTTTTGGTACTGGACTGTGCGATACTGTGCCGCCTGCCCCAGCACCCAACCTCTCACTTATCTCTGACCCAGACTCAGGTCCACCTGCCCTGCTCCTGTCCCAAGGCTCAGAGTAGCTGGAGCTCAAGGATGGCTGGGCGGTGAAGATGCTGAAGGATGTCCAGGGTCCTTCTCTCTCACAGTCTTGAACACCCTTCTCTGCCTTCTCCTTCCCTCTGTGCTCGGGGAGAGCTAACGTGGTTACACCAAGCAGGGGTCAAGCTCTTGCTGTTTCTTCAGTGCCCTTGAACCACCCACCTGCCTAAAGGACACCTTAGGCAACAGCATTCCCCTCTGTGCAGAAGATCCCTAAACCCAGCCTGCTCCTTGACTATTGTGTGAGGGTCTGGGAGTGTGGCTACAGGAGGCCCCTGAGGCCCCCGGATCCACAGAGCCCTGCAGGACCTGAGAGCTACCGGGGTGAGCCCGGCCAAGCTCTGCCATGGCTGGCAGCTCACATCCCACCATGCTCCAGGTCCCCCTGAGGAGAGCTGCATCTCACTCAGGCTGCCCAGCTCTGCCCTCCAAGAGGGCACACGTAGGTTTGCTCTTTGGGCCCTGCAAGGCTCTCAAACGGGTTTCAGGAGAGATCCCGGTTCATGCGGTCCTGCTGGCTCAGTCAGGAAGGTTCTGCTTCACTCACTGCTGTCAGTGCCAGACTCCATGGTCTGTTCTAAAAGAGACTCAGTCTGGCGAGCTTAGGAGACTCTGGGGGTATGGAGTCATGACATGGCCCTGCTCCGTGGCGCCCAGTTCCTAGCACTCGCACCTTTATGTGTTCTAACCTCGAGTGTCTCTCAAAGAGCACACAAGGAGATGCTGCCACCTCACCTGAGTGACATGAGAGTGTACCGTCATCTGGCTGGGAGTCTGTCCCTTGCTGGCTAGGCGGGTGAGTCCATGTGATAGAGTACCCAGTGGCCTCCAGGCAACAAGAAGCCGAGGCCTGTTGTGCTCACCCAACTTCCAGGCAACGGACAAAGCCAGCAATCTTGGCAACTTCAGTGGCTCCTATCCTTCTATCTGGAGAGGAGACACGGCCCCTGCTTACATCTGATGGCATCCCCGTGGAACTGTGAGCAGAGGACCCACCTAAGACAGGCAGGACACGTGACCCTTAGAAGCTAGGAATCATAATTGTGTACTAGGCAGACACTTTCTATAGTGTCATCAGCACACACCAAGTCTGGTTGGTGTTTATAAGACAGGCCAGAGGGAAGCTAGGTGCCCCTGACAAGGATGACCAGCTGAGCAACTTTTCAGAATCTCTATCTCCTCAGCCACTCTACGATGAATCTCAGCTCTGGTTGCTGGAGTTACGTAGTAGAGATGAAGTCTGCCCTGCGCGGAAGGAAAGCAAGGACAAGTGAGGACCCCAGGACAAAAGACCGCGGCAAGCTCGACCAATAGGTGCATCGTTTCCTTTATTGCCCAGTAGGAGGGGACTGAAGGGGACGGTCTGTCAGGTCTACAATCAGTACCATGAGGTGCTCAGGAGCCAGAGCAAAGAACTCGTACACACTGGGGGAATTAGTTGACACCAGCAGGCAGGTAGACAAATAAACACAACCAAGGTTTGATGGCAACCCCGTGTCTGTGCCCTATCACTGAACACAGTTCGCCACCGGCCAGAACTTTCTGCCACACATACTTCTCATCACAGTCAATGTCTCAAAGCAAAACAGTCAGCAAAGGAGGAAGTTCACGAACAAGAAGGTATGGGGGTGTCCCGGGGCACCCCATATTCTGCCTGACAGGAAAAGAGAACTCACCAGGAAACGGCAACGATGGGGCAGAGATTACACCAAAAGCTACTTCTGCCCACAGATATGGGAACTCCAGGGGCAATGTTGCTCTCCTGACACTGGGTGGCTTCTTGGGACTTACCCCACAAAAGCCAACAGAGTTCTCCAGCAGTAACACACAGAGCTAGACAATTTTGCAGCCTTCGTTGCTTCCAAAGCTTGGAAGAAACTAGCATAATTTTTATTTCCGTGTGGATGACTGTGTTATGTGGCACAGACACACTATTCATCTGTGCTTTGGTTTCAAGTCCGCAGATCAAGGTGTAAAGGTGCATTCTAGGGTAGGCTGCTTTCACAGCGCCCAGGCCCGATGCTCAGCTTGCCTTGTTTATCTCTTCCACCGACTCTGACCTCCGGCTCTCATTTGGCCACAGGCCTAGGTGTAGATTTGTCACCGGTATCTCTAGCCTGTTCCAACAGTACTAGTTCTGTTCTGGCAGAGGATGCCACCATTGCTTTGGAACCAGGCCTGGCACTGGTCACCTCCTGCTCAGCTTCCTCCTCCTCGGGAGAGAAGCTTTCTCGGGCATCAAAAAAGGTGAGGGTTTCTTCCTGGGGCTTCTGCTCCACCTGAACGTCCCCACCTTCGGCGCTTCTGATCTTCTTCGTAGGTGAAGAGGAGAATCCGAGCTTAGGGAAGCGGAACCAGCCCGCCTTCTCCTGTTTCCTGGGCAGTTCAGGGTCCAGTCGAGCAGCAGGCTGCACGTGGACAGGGGCAGGTCTCTGGGCAGCATCTCCGGAATCAGCAGCCGTCTCTTCCACAGAGGAAAACCCAATGCTTGGCAGCCAGGACCACAACAGGCTGGCCTTCTTTCCTTCTGGCTTCTGTTTTGTAGCCATCTCAGGGGTCTTTACCTCCTGGCTGTCCTCAGGAAATTCAAGAATCTCTGCCTGCTCCTCATCAGAGGTGCTGTCTGTGAGCTGGGGCCCAGGAGGCACGCCAGCACTGCAGGAGATCATCTCAAAGGGCTCGCCAGCATCAGGTGGGAAATCAGCAGGAATGAAGTGTCTCCCTGCAGCAGCTCGGGGAGCTCCACCCACCGAGTCCTCCTGTACCTGGCAGTCGGGAGCCCCTGTTTGCACACTAGCCTGCACAGAAGGCTCTGGGATTTTCACTTTCAGCAAAGAAAACCCGTAAGAAGGAGTTTGAATTGTAGACACAGGAATCTCTGATTCCCGTACAATCTGAGTAGAAAAGGCTTCGCATGCTGAGGAGTCAGAACCCTCTTGTTCCATCCTGCTGCAAAAAGCGACTTCTTGACTCTCACCTTGAGAGCCCTGAATGTGCACTCTGACCTTAGAAATAGGGGATGGTTCCACTGATTGCTCAAGGCTTACTGGTGGCCCTCTAGGATCCTCAGCACCTGTCTTTAGAATGCTGGCTACCCAGAGCCCAGGACCATCTTTATGCATGGCACTGTCAATGCTGGCCTCTGCACATTGCACCTTCCTCACCACAGGGAAGAATACATCAGCCTCAGAGCTGGAGTCATGGGAGGAGAACTTGGGTACCTTTAATTTGGGGAATGTTACAGTCAACACAGAATCCTCCCAGAGCTGACTCGTGCTCACCATGGAGGCCTGGGATGGCATATCAGTGACGGAAGCCTTCAACCTCAGAGGTCCTTGGGGCTGAGAAGGCCAGTTTCCTGCTCCAGCCGCCACCTCAGCAAGAATGTGTCCTCCTGACCCAGGATGCTGTTGCTTGCCTGTTCCTTCTGGAGGAAGCTGGAGTTCTGAGACGCTCACACTAGAAGAGTTTTTGCCTGGATGGGTCCCTAACTCATGGGTGGACGGATGTGTCTGGGACATCCCCACAGTGGAGCCATGCATCCTAACACCTGTTCCATGGAGATCACGTTTTACAACATCTGCATACGTAGGGCTTTTTGGAGTTTCCACACTGATCCCTTCCTCTGGTGACCCCAGGGAGACATGTGCCTCTAATTTTGACTCAGGCTCATTGGCAGCTGCTACTTCTGCCTCTAAGGCTATGCCAGCGTCTGGAGTCTGAGTAGCTTCCTGTTCTCCAGCCCCATCTCGCTCCTTGGATGAGGAGCGCCTGAAACCAGGAACTCGGAACTTGGGCATTTTGAAGCGGCGCTCATGTGAATACTTTGTTGTCTCTTTTGCTGTGGGATCTATCTCAGGGCTTTCCATGGTGGGGGCGCTATGTGTTTGTCTACAGGATGGCTGCAGGTCTCCTGTCACAGATGCTGTCAGTTCCCCAAAGGGCTGACTTGCAGACACACCCAAAAACATATGACTCTGGATGTCACCTCTGATATCCAAGGCATCTTCGAGAGGCGCAAGATCAGTTTTGCACCCAGTCACTTCTGCAGGCATGGAGGGGGATCTGATGCTGGGCGCTGTAGCAACATCTTTTGATCTAGTGCCCCCAACATGGGTATCACTGACAGAGGTTTGTACGACTACCAAGTTACCTCCAGCTGTAGTACCGGTAAGTGATGGCTTCACTTCTCCCTCCGGCATGCCAGCTCGCCCCTTAGAACCTTTTATCTTGGGCAGTGCAAGTCGTGGCATGGAAAAGCTCAGCTTCCGGTTTCTTCCCTTCTCTGCTTCCTTCTCGATAGATACATGCTGGTGCGATTCACAAGTCCCAATTTGAGGGTCGATTTCAACTACAGAAAAATCAGGACTATGGATGGGATCCACCTGTGGGGACTCAGAGTCACCTGCAGACTCTGCTTTCTTTTTTGGAGACAAAGTAAATGGACGGAGCTTGATGTGTGGCAATTTGAAGGAACTTCCCTCTCCTTCCCGATCAGATCCATCAAGTGGAGGAGTATTTGCAGACTCAATTGAGGATTCACCAGAAACATAGGAAACAGGCAGCTCTGCAGATAAAACAGGAGAAACAGAGGATTCAGACATTGTTGTGGGACTCACAGAGGTCCTTACTACATGCTCAGAAAAGGGTGGGGAACATCCAGCTGATGACAGTGGAACAGAAATTACAGATTTTGGTTTATGAAACTTAGGAAACAATGTGCAGACATTGCAAGAAGAAACAGCAGGAACAGCAGAGCTCTGAGAATAGTCAAAGGAATTCGAAAAAAAAGCCAGCAGGTGAGTGCAGAAATTGTACACTCTCAAAAGGACATGACTGGGAAAGATGTTGGGAACCACTATAATAACTTCTCACTTTACCTTTGACGATACTAAAAACCACAGAGGAAGGCTGAGTCTGGAGGTCAGCCTGCACACCAGATAATAACAGCTTGACGTCGGGTCCACACACCACTTCACTGGGGATTTCAATGCCATCTGTGGGGCCCTTCAGGTCCAGCTTACTTAGCTTGAAGCTTGGTATGGCCACCGAGGCAAGGTGAACCTTCATGCTGGCTCCAGGTGGCTCCTGTTTAGCATGATTTCCATCAGCCAGCTGAGCATCTTCAATCTTCACATCCACATGGGGATCCATGCCCTCCAGATGAGAGGACGGTAGATGAATGCTGAGGTCTGGAGTCTGAAGTTCACCCT
>NC_022009.1:48444689-48449886 GCF_000317375.1 Microtus ochrogaster
GCTCCGTCAGCATCCTGTGCGGTCTTCTCTCCTTCAGGCAGCTGGACTTCTGCCACCTTCACATCTACCTGGCCAGCTTTGACCTCCAGGTTAGAGGACGGCAGATGAATGCTGAGGTCTGGAGTCTGAAGTTCACCCTCCACGGAGGGCAGGGACACCTCTGCTTCCATCTTGCATGTTTGCACCACCATCGATGCCTGTGTGCCATTTTTGCCTGGTGGATTCTCACAAAAGGATGGTTCCTTGAGCTTGGTCATCTTGAAGCTTATTTCTTTTTCTGAGTTTTCCCCGCCATTGTCTCCAATGTCTGATTCTGTGTACAATGCCTGTGTAGCTTTTCTGCTCTGTGTTTTGTCTGTTGTCTGTCTGTCTTCGTTACATTCCCTTTCCTTTTTCTCTGGTTCCTCTCTCCGTTTTTCTTCGTCCAGTGTCTCATTGTCCTCTGTGCTCACCTCTTTTCTCTCCCTCTTCTGTGTTACTGCCTCCTTAGTTGGAGACCATCCAAAGGATGGTATCCTGAACTTCGGCATCTTCACCTTTATTTGTCCTGTCTGTGTGACCTGTTCTGTGTCTTTCTTCTCCTGTTCGCTCTCCCAGCCTGCTCTTCCTTCCTTTCCTTTTTCTGTAGCATGTCCCGTTCTTCCTTGTGATTCTGCTGGCACTTGCCTGTCTTTTCTGCCCCTGTCTACTGTTTCTCTCCTTTCCTTTTCCCCTATTCCAACTTCTTTACTTCCTTTTTTGGTCTCTTTTGTGTTTTTTTTTGAAAACCCAGTTTCTGGGGTTTTTGAGTTGCACAGTGCAAGCTGTGTGCTGCCTTGGTCAGGTTTGTCTTGCAGGGACAGTCTTGCAATGCCCATCTCCAGACTTTCCACTATCTCCCATTCGCCATCCCAGCTGCTTCCTGGGGCAGGCTCCGCTCTGTGCTGGCTAAATGTCTTCTCCTTGTCTTGTTTTGCCAACTGCTTTTTCTTCCTTTGATGTTTGTCTGATTTCACCACCATTTCTCCAGGGCCTTCTTTTTCCAAGTCGGAATGACTGAGGTTCGTGGGCATCTGTGTAGATAGAGCAGACGTGAACCCAGATGCCTGTGTCTCATCCTCCTGTAACTGGGACTCTTCCAGCAGTCCAGCATGACCGCGCCTGTCCTGTGGCTCTCTGCCTATCTGCTCAGTTATATTTGCGCCCTGCCCTGAGCGCATCCCAAATCTCAGGTTCAGGAACTTCCTTCTTCGTCGTCTTGTCCCTGACTTCTGCTCCTGGCTGTCAGCTGTCAGCTGGGCCTCTGTGTCTGTGCTTGTGGGGGACACTTCATGTGTGTCCCTTTGCTCTGAGGCTTCTGAGGAACTGTGTGAGCGTCGGGGACCTGATGCCCGCTTGCTCCCTAAGGCTTGAAATTTCGGCCAGGAGAGTCTGTCCTGGGGACGCCTCTGGTGACCGTCCCTGGACTTAGAAATAAGCCTTTCTCGGTCTCCATCTACCTCTAGTGTCTTTGTAGGGGTCTCCATGTATCCATCAGCAGTGTCCTTGTCCTGAAACAGGAGAAGACGCTGTTTGGTTTGGGTACAATAACCAGTACTGGAGACACTGTTCACAGGAATGGGGTCTCTGGGGCAGCTGGGGATACCTTGCATCTCTCTGGGCAGGACCTTACCTGCTTTTCCTGGCTTTTCAAGCCTTGCTGAGAATGCAGAATGGCTGACTCCTCTCCCTTGCTGGCAGAGAGCTTCCGTTTGATTCTGAACTGCACTTTGTATGGTTCTGAGTACTGAAGGATCTTAAGAGCATCTTCATATTTCATGTGGTCAAAGAATATGGTTGCACTGAGAAGTTGATCCCCTAAGGGAAGAGGAAACCAAGTTCAGTGCCCCAGTCCCCACCAGAATAGAAATGGCCGTGGGGCTGCATTGGCAAGGGGAAGGCCTACTTCAGCCAGCTCCCCAAAGGCACCTCAAACACCGGGCAGAAAATCAGGGCACAGTGGGCAGTCCCAGCCTAGGCTGGCTGAGCAAAGCCCATGGGGCCATCCAGAGTCTTAGGTGAGGCCCACCCCTTCCAAGTTTCTCCATCCCCCCCATGGTGGTGTTTGATGATGGAGCCCCCAGGATGGGCCAGCTGTGGTACCTTCTCTCAGGCTGAATAGTTTTGCAGCAGAGGAGTCTTTCAGCACTTGTTTGACAAAGATCCCCTGGTCCCCTCCACCTGTGACAGTGTAGCCACTGGCTCCGGCCTCTACCTCAGTGTTCAGGGTCACTTCTGTTGCCTCCTGCATAGTCTGGGCAGAAGAAGCACACGAAAGGATGGTGTGCATTTGCCCATCTCATATGGGCATGACTGCAGTGGGTGGTATCCGTGCTGCCTGGGTAGAGGTTGCAGCACCACCCAAGTGGGCCAGGCTGCTGTGGCCAGCTGTGGACAGCCTCAGGCAGAACCATCTCCCCTTGTCCCCACAGGAGACAGCCTGCCTGTGCAGCCATGTCCCCAGGGGAGAGGCTCTTGCCAGCCTTCCTTCTGCTAATCCTTCACTGGCTCGTTACAAACATGTGAGGATCCATCCCATGTAGCCACCAGTGCTGGCTCCCAGTGGGGACACAAACACCAGGGAAGTCTGCAGCCCACCTGATCCAGCAAAGGATGGCCACCTTGATGGGTACCCACGGAACCCCTCCCATCTCCCTTGGCCAAGGCCATTCCTTACCACAATCTGGCTACTCTCTTCCACAGTGTTGCTCACTGCACACTGAAGCATGGTTGTACACATGTTAGTCAGGAGTCAGACTCTTTCCATTAGAAGGCAGGTACTAGCCTCCGCATCTGCCCCTCCCAGGCCTGAGGCACAGGGTATGCCCCTCCCTCCATCTCCTGGGGCTATTTCCTGGCCTGTCACAGATATGGTACCTACCTCTGGGTGACTCATGCTGGAGAAAGCTGTGGATTCCCCTGAATCCCTTTTCCACCAGGATCTCCGTCTGCCAGAGGAGCTGCGCCTGCCCTGGTTGCTTTCCTGCAGTCAAGGGGTTGGGAGTTACCACTTACTCTACTAAGGAGACGGAAGTGCCAGGGAGGCTCTGGGAAGGGGTGCCAGGGAGGCTCTGGGAAGGGGAGCCCAGGATGCAGGGGTACAGGGATTCCAGGGTGCGGAGTGTATAGGGGAGCTGAGTACCCAGGCCCTCACTAGGAAAGGCAACTGTCAGCCTCCTGTTTTTTCTCTGGGGAACAGGCATGCCCCCACCCTACAGCAGCGGGAAGTACTTTAGAGTGGGGAAGATCCTCAAAGTGTAAAACAGGTCCTTGGCACAGACAACACCATGGCTCCTCTCACGAGGAAGTTCACAGTCTCCTCTCCAAGATGGCATGAGTGTACATGTGTATGTATGTGCCATGAAGGCATATGCCCCTGCCACACCCCACACATGGATTCTCAGAGTCTGTCTCACACACACACCACACACACACAAGCTGCAAGTGTCTCCACCTCCACAGTGGCTCAGCCAGCTAAAGGGAGGGACACTGGAGGAGAAGGCAAGACCAAGTGCATACAGCAGGCAGGGCAAGCGGGTTGCATAGTCGTGAACAGAGAATAGTGGCACTTGTGGGCCACACGTACGCCTTCCTTCTGCCAGTTGGTCTGCCCAGCAGGCTTACCTGGGCTCCGAAGCCAGCACCTTCAACTGTGTATTCATAAACAGGTGAGGACCCCTGCGGCCTTGGCCGAATGATCTCACCCACAGGCCCTTCGGTCACCTGGCAGAAAATAATAAAGTTACCTCCAAGCACTAGCCCTCCAGGCTGGGGGAAGATGGGGTGGGGTGACACTCACAGAATGGTCCTCTTCAGTCTCAGCCCCTGGGTCCTGCTGCTGCAGCTGTCGACCGGACGCTGTAGAGATAAAGGCTGTTAGTGCACATGAGGGCCTGAGGGACGATCCAGAGACCCTGGGTGGGGGCAGTGGGAGCAATTGCAGGAAAAGCAGCAGGGATTTGGGCGCTCAGACATTATACAGATTTGCAGGTTTAGTCCCAGAAAGAAACAGAAACAATAACTACCCTGAGCCTGAAATTAATATCCAGAATTGCTGCAATATGTTCTGCTAGATGTCCAGCATCCATCCAAAAATCACAGGCAGTAAAAAGAAACAAGAAGGGGGAGGAGCAAGGCACGTGATGGAAGAAAGGTGTCTCTGAGAGTCCACAAGTGACGGAAGGTGTCTCCAAGAGTCTGCGATGCTCATTTAACACAGACCCCAACTGACCACTCTGAGAATCCGCGATGCGCATTTAACACAGGCTACAACTGACCACTCTGAGAGTCCGCGATGCGCATTAAACACAGACTCCAAATGACCACTAATAGATTATTTAAAACACTAAAGGAAACCGTGTGTAGATTTGGAGACTGGTGGCAGACCCTCATAAAGAAAATGAACTTTCGGGGGCTAGAGATGTATTTCAGACCGTTTGCCTAGCACATACAAAGTCCTGTTTCAATTTCTAGGACTGCAAAACCCAGCATAGTGGGGCAACCTGCAACCCCAGCACTTGGGAGGTAAATGCAGCAGGACTGGGAGTTCAAGATTATCCTCAGCTATATATTTTCAGGACAATCTGGGATACATGTTACATGTATTACATAAAAATTAATAACTCAACCCTGAATTTTTAAAGCCAAAATTGTGAAAATTCTGGAATGGATTATGTACTAGAGAGACTGAACAGTAGATTGGAGGAACCTACAGCAAGCACTTCAAACTGGATTGCATAAGGAGTTTGAAGAACACAGAGGAGAAGCTGACAAAAGCAGAGCATCGGTAACCTGCAGGGGCAAGAAGAGGAAAAGACAGAAAACGCACTGAAGAAGCAATGGATGGAACCATTTGGTAGAACTGAGAGGCTCAACAAATCCGAGCAAGAGAAACACACAGAGATCTTTATACAACAAACCATGGTCAAATGCTTGAGATAAAGTGGCCTAACACATGGACAGGCACAGAAAGACCACTGACAACCAGCTTATCAGCAACAAGAAATAAAAGTCAGCCCTAGACCTGGTGAGACCTGGTGAGACTCAGCCAGTAAAGATGCCTGGCAACCAAACCCCAGGACCCATGAGACAAACAGAGAGAACTGACCTCCATATAAGCACCATGGCATGGGGACCTGTGTAGACACACACACACACACACACACACACACACACACAC
>NC_022009.1:48449986-48495295 GCF_000317375.1 Microtus ochrogaster
AAAAAAAAAATTGTATTTTTATTTTTCAAGACAGGGTTTCTCTGTAGCTTTGGAGCCTGTCCTGGAACTAGCTCTTGTAGACCAGGCTGGCCTTGAACCCATAAAGATCTGCCTGCCTCTGCCACCCGAGTGCTGGGATTAAAGGCATGTGCCATCACCATATGGCTCAAAGTAAAAATTAAAGAGAAGTCAGGGTGTGGGGAGCTGGTTTTTTAATCCCCACATTCCAGAGGTAGATGCAGGTGGATCTCTGCGAATTTAAGGGCAGCCTGGTCTACATAGTGGAGCCTGGAGTGAGCATGTAAGGAACAGGTAAAGCCCGGAGTGAGCGTGTAAGGAACAGGTGAGGCCCGGAATCAGTGTGTAAGGAACAGGTGAGGCCCTAGAGCGTGTGAGGAACAGGTGAAGTCTGGACTGAGCGTGTAAGGAACAGGTGAAACCCAGAGTGAGCATGTAAGTAACAGGTGAGGCCTGGAATGAGTGTGTAAGGAACAGGTGAAATCTGGAGTGAGCACGTGAGGAACGGATGAAACCCAGAGTGAGCGTGTAAGGAACAGGTGAAGCCCAAAGTGAGCGTGTAAGGAACAGGTGAAGCCCAAAGTGAGTGTGTAAGGAACAGGTGAAGCCCGGAGTGAGCATGTGTTACTGACAAAGACCGATGCCTCAGACCTGTGGAAACTGGCAAGGCCCTCCTCTAGTCTGTGTGCAAACACTGACAGAGGGCACAGAAAGCCCCACTGCAGCATCCTCCTCCCAGATGACTGCGGCTGAAACGGTGCCCTGTGGAGACTTAGCAGATGAGCTAAGCCCTCCTCGTGCTGAACGTAATAAATGCACTGAGGGTTCAGGCCGTGTAGCTGCTGCTCCACCATCAGAGTGAGCGTGGCCTACTCAGCCCCACTGGAAAATGGTTTGCTGGCATCACCAAGGCCACTGCTGTCCACCCGCTGGCCCTGCAGCTTCTGAGCCAGGCACAAGCTAGTCACCAGAGTGTCATCATCCTAGTGACAACTGTGCTCATCTCTACCCTACAAGATTATTTATTTTATTTTTCATTTTTATTTTTTTTTAAAGATTTATTTATTATGTATGCAGTGTTCTGCCTACATGTATCCCTACAGGCCAGAAGAGGGCACCAGATCTCATTACAAACGGTTATAAGCCACCATGTGGGTGAGGGGAATTGAACTCAGGACCTCTGGAAGAGCAGGCTGTGCTCTTAACGTCTGAGCCATCTCTTCCGCCCCAGTTTTGTTTGGTTTTGACATAGGGTTTTTTCCAGGCTGTCCTGAAACTCACAGAGATCCACCTGCCTCTGCCTCCTGAGTGCTGGGATTTAAGGTGTGCGCCACCACACACCCAGCACCCTACAAAATTTTTAAATGATATAAGTCAAGGCACTGTCTCTGTGCCAGATATAGTGTGTATTAGTCAGAAGATAGAAAGGCAGTGAGTAGTCTCTTCTTGTCCCCTGCTTGCCTCTGTAAATAAAGTTTTATTGGGACACATAAGAAACAAACAAAATTTCCCCACACAAAACTCCAGCCTATAACCCTGATTTCTGCTAAATATCCATAGGAAGAACAGCCCTGATGGACAGGGACTGTGGCCGGGCCTGGGCTCCAGGGCTACCTCCACAAGGTGAGCAATGCTGAGGATAAAGCCCCACCCCTGCTTCAGGCTTGTCTTGAGGGGTGGAGTCCCTGTTACTCAGAGGTTGTCTCCCTAGTGGACCTGTGCACTGACCTAGATGACGTTCCCACAGGGACAAGGAGTTCCAGGCCTAGCAGGATTCTGGCTGTAGCTACTTTGCTCTGGCCAACCTGGATTTCCCTAGCATGCAGGGGCCACCCACCAGTCCTGACACACCTATCCCCAGCCGCACCCTGGAGCTATGCCTTTCAGTCCTTGCCGCTCTCCCTTCTTCTCCTGCCTTTTCTGCTGTCCCTCTGCAGAGCAGCTCTGAAAGGGCTGGGATGGAGCTTCCTGGGGTTGGTCCTCCCAAGGGAGGTGGGAGGGTCAAAGTTGGCCTGCCAGGTCCCACCTGTCCTTCCTGCTACTCCGTGGGTGAAACCATGGACTCTGACCTCCAGGACATCAGGAAAGCCACCTTCTCCATTTATAAGACTGACCTTAGGCAAAATAATAGCCAAGGAACCCAATATCCCTGGAGCCCCCATGTGCACGTCCCATAACCCGGTGATAGAAGGGGCATGTGCCAACCATCTGCCTCCATCACCATCCCCCAGTCTCTGTCCATGTACCCATCACTGCTCGGAGAACCCATATTGACTTAGGGGGTCAGGGGATATGGAAACGGGGTGGCTATAGGAGGAACACCGGGTCCACCACCCTTCCTGGAAACTGGGCAAGTGTAGATAAACATATGTCTTCCTGTTTCCCTGCCTGAGGCTGGAACTTTGGCCAGGACCCAGGCCCAGCCCTGGGCCAAGTCTTCCATTCTGGACCCTCATAGCCACGCAGTGAGCTACCCTGAGAAACTGTATTCTAAATCTGTTTCAGGGGAGTCTCGTGGATGTCGAAAGCCTGTGAAGAAAGGTGTTGACACCCGGGACTTGCGCAGCAAGAAGCAGACTGGGGTTTGGGTCCCTTCTCTGGCTTAACAAGTTTCAGTACAGCCAATCCCACCCACACCCCCCTCTTCCTTGTAAGGATGGGGAGCAATGGCTGAGAAGAGGCATGAACTCTGCCACTAGGCTGCACTCCAGGGGTTAGCAGGATCCCCTACCCAGCACCGCACAAAGAGGAGAACAGCAGGTCTCCTGACGGCAGGATGGTGCCTACTCCTAGCAGCTGTGGGAGCGAAGCGAGCCTCAGGGCCGTCTCATCCACCCAAACATGACTCCCAGGGCCCAGGGAACAGGGAAGCACCCTAACTGCCTGCCCACGTACGTCTCTCAAAGGCAGCTCTGTAAGCAGCCCAGCCTTGAACACTGCCACTTAAATAATAACACGGTTGTTGACAGTCACCAAAGCGCCGTTTTATAGAGAAGGAAATGGGGACACACCTGAGCTAAGCCTAGCAGGTCTGGCCACTGTCACCTGATATTTTCCCCAATTCCCTGCCCCCCAGCACCCCAAGCCCTTCACACAGCTCTAAAAACTGCTGCTAACATCCCACTCCTATATGTACAAACCTGAACTCAGGAAGGGACCCCAGGACGCTACAGAAGCCACTGGCTCACCACAGCACAAGGACACAGTTGGCGCACCATGGGGCAACCCTGGTTTGGAGAAGATGGAGTTCTAGGAACTGAAATATTTTAGGGTAAGGCTGAGCAGGACAGCCTGGGGGACAGACAGGAGGCAAGCAGGGGCTGCATAGAGGGGCATGCTGCCCCCATGATCCATGGTCACCTTCATCCCAGTAGGGCAATGGAGGCAGGGTGGGGCATTCACTTAAACAAAACTAGAGTTTGTATTCAGACTGCTTTGACTTTCATGTGGGGCCTGGTGTGGCAGCCATGTTTTCATGTCACCAGGGCAGCGGGATCCTTAGGAAACTGCCAAGAGAACGCAGCTCTGCAGTCGCCTGTGGGTTTGTGTGTATGGGTGCACCGGCGCACATGTGTCTGGTCAGGGCTGCCCCTCTGAGCACCCAGGGACCGCCCGACATAAAGCACTGGCAGTGGAGGCCCAGGGCAGCCCACGCTATGAAAGCTACTGTCTTCAGACTGGGATCCTGGTGCCCTCACTGGCTCACACCGGCCAGATCCACCCCACCTCACATGTATTCGGGCCTCACCCCATCTTGGAACTCCATAAAGCAAGTGCTAAGCTGGGCTGACTGTCATGAGACCTTCAGACCTTGTGAAGCAACACTCCAGGCGGTGGCGGGCCTGCCCACTCCATCCCCCAATGCTCTGTAGATGAGGCTGAGGACTAGGGAACAGTGCCAGCTCAGAAGGGTTGAACCACACCGTCCAGGGCCAGAGCTCTTCCCCACATAGGCCAGCTACGCCCTGGGGGATGCTCTCATTTTTCTCTCCCAAAACAAGCTCAGCCTCTCCACCTGACTCAACTCATTGCTTCCTCCTGTGTCAGGCCCTCTCCAATGCTGGACTTTTCACTGCTCCCCCACACACAAACTCCTCCAGAGGCAAACTCACAGGCAGTGGGTTGGGTCTTGGTCCTGTTGTCTCTGCATCCCAAGCACTTGGAGCTTAGTATACAGTAGGCACACAATAAATGCTAGCACAAGAAAGGGCTGAGGAAGGGAAGAGAATGAGCTGGTCAAAACTCCTGGCAGTGCTGAGTGTGGTGGCATGCGGCCATTAGTCCCAGCACTCAAGAGGCAGAGACAAGAAGACAGGAAGGAAGCTCCAGGCCAGCCAGAGCAGCAGGTGAGCCCAGGCCAGCTCCTGTGTCTGGAGAACCCGAGACATGGAAAAGTATACTGACCCATCAACCCAAAAGATTCAGAAGCCAGCAGGAATGGCCACACCTTCAACCATCCATGAACAGACTGACCACCCTGATCCTTTGAGTAGAAGGGCAAAACCCTGGACCCCATGAGCAGTCCACTGCTCCGGTCCCACCTCAGGTAACCCCAGTGAACGAGTCAGGTCTTGTCTGAGCTACCTTCAAAACCATCCCAGGCCTCTGTACACCAAACCAGGTCAGTTGCCACCATCTGAGGACTTCTCCCTAGGCCACAAGGCCCAACCTTGAGGTTCTGTGTCTACTAAAATACCTTTGGCACCAATGTCCCTCACAACCTAGGCTGTCTCCAAGCAAAAACCACTAGTCACACCAGACAGGGCAGGGACATGGGCAGTTGGGAATTCTGTGGCACCCCACAGCTGGGATGAAAACCGGGGGGTGGGGGAGTTGGGGGGGCAGTTGGGAGTTCTGCAGCACCCCACAGCTGGGATGCAAACCGGGGGCGGGGGCAGCTGGGAGTTCTGTGGCACCCCACAGCCTGGGATAAAATCCAGGAGGGGCAGCTGGGAGTTCCATGGCACCCTACAGCCTGGGATGCAAACCCGGGGGGGGGGCAGTTGGGAGTTCTGTGCACCCCACAGCCTGGGATGCAAACGGGGGGATGTGCAGCTGGGAGTTCTGCGGCACCCCACAGCTGGGATGCAAACCCGAGGCACCGCTCCAGGGCCTGCTTGGTTCCAGGCATCTGGGGTCCAAACAGCTCCTTGCTAGCATTTTCCCAACCCAGCCTGGTTGGCCCTGGCACAAGTTAGCTGGAGCCACAAAGAACTGATACCTCTATCCTTCAACAAGGAAGACGCCCAGCCCAGCGCCATCCCTCCAGCCTCCCTTGCTGGCTGACCATTCGGCCCCTCTAACCTGCAGAGTGGTGGGAGGGGCAGGTGTTGCAGGGCTGAGCCCAGAAGGGGACGGGGTGCAGAAGGGGTGCAGCCACTTCTCCGAAGAGGACTTCTTCCCAAACTTGTCTAGAAGAAATCCTGGGCTGGCTGCCTCCCACCAGTTCCTCCCCTCCACAGCCCCTCCCCTCACTGTCCCTCCTCCCATGTCTTCAGCCAGGCTCAGTGCCCTGCCAATCCCCCCCACCCCACCCGCTTCCCTGAGACACACACACACAGACACATACACACCCTACCAGAGGGAGTGGGCGGTTCCCCTCACAGGCTCAGTCTCTGGGAGCCAAGGACCCCACCCCAGCTCCCCACCCCCACCAGCCCAGGCAGCTGACCTGGAGAGGAAACGCCTGCCATCTGACTCACAACCACTAGCCCAGCCAGCTACTGACTGTGTGAGCAGTTGCCTGCTGTGTGGATATTCAGATATGAAGCAGGTTCTCCCATTCCCAGGCCTTGGGCCTCGGTTTCCCTGTGGTATCTCGGGGTTCAAAAAAGGGAAAGGGGCTGGATGTGGTGGTTCATGCCAGCACTTAGAAGATAGAGAAGGCAGATCTATGTGAGTTTGAGACCAGTCGAGTATACGTGACAAGTTCCAGAACAGTCAGAGTTACAGAGTGAGACCCTGTCTTTAAAAAAAGAAAAGAAGGAGAAAGGAAGTCTGAAGAGGCTAGCTTGACCCCCAACACACCCAACATAACACTTTCTAGTCGTCTGGCAAATGGCATCTCCTGAACTAGAGAAGAGGGTACTCTATTGCTGTGGCTGCACCTCAAAACTGGCATTTGTACTTCACTCCCTTGGTTTTCAGAGGCTGGGGAACCTGCCCCCTTGGGCTTCAGACCTCCAGTCACCCACTGCCCAGAGCTGTTCCCTCGCACATGCCTTCTGCCATCTCCACCCTCAGCTCCTCTCTTCCAACCCCTCCTTGTTCTAGGTAACCAGCATGCCTGGGCAGGAGCCACAGATGTACTAGCATGGTACTGCAGGGCCCCCAGGGTTGGCTGTGGGCACCTGAACCTAAGGGCAGGCTGTAGCAGGCTCACACAGCTAACGGGTCCAGCCCAGGGTTCCAGGACAGGAAAGGGTTAATATGGGCAGTCTTGCCAAACATCGGCCCGGCCCGGAAATGAGAGCCACTGGGAGCAGAAGAACCAGGCCCTGTACTGGAATACAGAAGCCAAGAGCAGCCTGAGGTGGAGACCATCTCAGAGAGCTCCAAGGAAGGGAGAGGGCAGAGGTCACTGGTGAGCAAATAGGCAAAGTGATCCCCAGTCCTGGGAGGGAAGAACTGGCAGGCTTCTCCCTACCTGGCCCTAAAAACCTAACGGTGAGAGCGGAAAACAGCTGCTTACAGAGCACAAGGAAGCTGGCGAGGTCTGCTCCCCACCTCCGGCTCCAGGGCCCCACTCCCAGGCAGCTCTCACCTGGGAACTCTGTTTACTGCCCAACACCAGACCAAACTGTCAACTCTAGGTGGGGCGAGGCTGCCTGAGTCAGCCAGGAGCTGCAAGCTGGGGCAGTGTAGCTAGCCTGAGGTGGGAAGGGTGCTGGCAATAAACAGGTCTTGCTGCCACCATGCATTCTCCTGAGCCTGGCAAGCAATCCAGTCAGACCCCTCTGCCCCCAGGCCACTGCACAATGCCTTCTGACTCCTCCTGCTCCTTCTGTCCCTTGCCCTGCTCGCCTGGGGGCTCTGAGATCACCAAGGCAATAGCCTTAGCCAGAGTCCCATCTCGCTGTAGCCAGAGGGATGGTCCCTGCCAGGGGACCTGCTGTTGGGTGGCTGGGTCATCTTCCCAAACTGAATGGGTCGTGATCCCCCAGCACAGGCCCTGCCACAGAAGAGTACACTGCCATCTCCACCCCCATGCTCTTAGCTGAGGTGCACGGCTGCACCAATATCTCCTGAGGTGACAGGGATTTGGTCAGGTGACAGTAGGATCACTATGATTCTAAAGGACCTCACGAGCTGCCCCTGGCCCAAATCCAACCTATAGGGGCTCACTTGACTCCGCAGGCTTTGCCTACCTCAAATCCCAAGGATGCACACACACACACACACCCTGCTCCAGAGGCCAGGAGTGAGTCGGTGGAAGGCAGTGAGCATCTGCTGAGTCACGGATCACAGACCCTAAGACCTACGTGTCTGGAAGTGTCAAATGATGCCCACTGCACAGGCACGTCTAGCTTGAAGCTGCCAGGACCCCAGCCCAGCTCTTTGATGCCATGGGAACTTGGCAGTAACAAGATGGGGTGGGGCCGGGGGCAGCTGATAGTGACTCAGCTGAGGGCATTCCCAGGGGATGTGTCACGGCACAGCCTGGGTGCTGCTGCCACCCTCCCACCCTCTAGCAAGGCCTGCCAAGGAAGGAGCCACCCAATAGTGGGCTGGCCCCAAGCATCTGTGGCAGGCTGTTCTTCTTCCTCCCACAGAGGGTCCAGCTCTCAGGACAGAAGGACCACTAGGACATCAAAGAAGACATGGGAGAGGGACAAGGCAACTCGAGCTCAAAGCCTGCAGGCTGGTTCCTGCTCTGATCTCAGCTCAACGTAACAGGGGCCATGACTCGGCTGAACTTGCAAAACCCAGTGCTGGGCAGTTCCCAAGGGGCAGGTGACAAGCCTGTGGACAAGGAGACCCAGGTCCGGTTGAGGGCCCCGGGCTGTTTGTGCCCTCACTGCCAGCACTGCCTCCAAGCAGGAAAGAGGAAAGATCCCTTCCTGGCCTGCCTCACAACACCCAACAACTCTGCCCACCACTCCTTCCTCATCATTGGGATGCAAGGACCAAAGGTACAGCCAGGACCCTGGTGAGGCACCTCAATGCTGTCTTCTGTCCTCACCCATACAGACCGGGGCCAGGTGTGTGTACTGCAGCATGCTGGGCAGGGAGGAGCTCAACAGGAGTGGCTCGAAGGGTTTCTGCCATGTGTGGGGCGTGGGGAGTGGGGAGAATAGCCTCCCGCCCCAGGCCTCCTGGGCCCAGATCCAATTTTCCGTCTGAGAAAGTGCTTCTGACTATTAAATATTTATCCCAGCAAGGCAGGCCTTGGCTCCCTTGGCCCATGACTTCCAAAAAAAGAAAAACAAAGGGAAACCCGGGAGGCAGAGGGTTAACAGGAAGATGAGAAAGGGCCCCTGGAGAAATACCCTTCTCAGGACCACAGCTTCCCTTAGAGTGGGGTCCAGGATTGGGAGCTCAGTGTGTCCACCAAACTAAGCCTGCCTGAGCTCATAGGTACACCCTCCCCTCTGTCCAACTCCATTTCCCCTGGCCCTGGCCCCTGCCCAAGAACTACGCAGATCCAGCCTGGTGAACATGGTTACTATTGCTGTGGCCTCCCTCCTCATGGACCCCAGTGACTCCTCTGTGTGCCCAGGCCACTTCCCTCTTGCTAGACAAGCAACGGATGAATCTCTGCTCTCCCTCCTAAGTCTGGGGCATAGTGGTACTAGCGCTCAGGCACAGATGGAGCGGCGGACAGGCAGAGATGAGTAGGTATCTCTCACCCTTGGCTCCATCCCTCAGTGGGCAGAGGACAAAGCCAGTGAGAGCTTGACTCTTTGTTCCCAGGTGACAGTGATGCCCAGGTAGATAAGAAGAGTTCCACTCTTACTGCCAAGGCTCAAGCCTCTCCTCCCTAGCCAAGCTGGGCCAAGCTGCACCTGAAACACAAACATCTTCAGCAAAGGGTGTGGAGGAGGTCACAGATAGCTAGAGTAAAATGTTTCCATTGGGGCAGCAACTAGTGTGCCCAGGACAGGAGAGCCTGTCTGAACAGAGAGAATAAAGGCATTGCTGCAGGCCCAGCCAAGTGGAGATGGGCACAGCTGCCTGGCACAGGAGATTGGGAGGCTAGGGGACCTGCCAACTTGATCCTCCTGCCTACTCTCAAGCCCAAACTACCCCTTTCGTGGCTGACAAGAAAAGGCAGATACAACCTAGGGTTTGGAGAGAGCAGGATGAAACACTGTCCTGTCCCCTAAGCCATCCAAAGCAAGAGCCTTGCCGGGTGGTGGCGGCATACGCCTTTAATTCAGAACTCAGGAGGCAGAGGCAGGCAAATCACTGAATTCCAGGTCAGCCCGGTCTACAGAGCAAGTTCCAGGACAGCAAGGGGTAAACAGAGAAACCTTGTCTCAAAAATAAATAAATAGAGGAGGGAAAGAAAAGAAAAAAGAGCCCTGGGTGTTGTTAGCAATTGATACAGCCCCAACAGTGGCTTTTAGACGAGGTCGGGTGCATGCAGGGTGGTATGGCCGTAGACAACAGTGTCTTTTAATCCCACCCATTCAGGTAGGGAAGTGATTCAGGGCAACCCCCACTACTTAGGAACCATCAGAGCCCAGCGTCTTTTGTGCCCTTCCTGGGAGAGCAGGACAGCTATTGCCTTTCAGAATCGCCCACCTCTTCCCTCTGCTGGGCCCAGAGAGTTCCACCAGGACACAGGGCTCAGCATCCCTGCTTCAGTATAGATTCCTACCAGTATGAACACCCTGTCCAGGCGACCCTCGCTGGGGCACAGCTCGCTCTCATCATGGCAGCCCAGGCACTCCTGGGCACAGATGTTAGGTCTGGACCTACACCCTGACCCCAAGGCTGGGCACCTGAACAGCTGCTCTGGCCCTATTCTCTGGGGGAAGAAGCTAGCCCCACCACGGTCCCCGACACCAAAGAAAGAATATTCAGATGCCTCTCATGATGTCACATCACTTGGGGACTCCCCAGATCCAGCTATAGTTTCTTGAAGAATGCTGGGAGTTAGTGCCTAGGCCATGCCAGGCTCCTGCAGGTGCAGCGCACAGGCCACTGCCTGGAAAACATGACTCCCAGCCACTCCAACTCTCTGGGATTCAACTATACCTCCAGGAAGAAACCCACATACATGCCCTGAGGGGTATGACATCCAGCACCTATGGGGGTAAACTCCTAAGTCAGTCAGGAAACTTGTGTAAGGTCCATCTCACAGTGGGTGAAGGTGTTTGAGCATTCCTGCCTTGGGCATATCCCTATACAGCTCCAACCCTCCCCACCCTCGCCCAACCTTGTGTAGGTGCATTCCCAGCACATCCACCAGGGGGCAGCGTCTGTGCTTGGAACAATGGTGGCTCTGCCCTGGGAGATTGCCAGCGTTGGGCACCAGGGCTTTAAGAGACCAGGTATGACTGGCATAGGAGGGCAACTCTGCCTTGTGGGGAGTGAGCTACAGCTGGTAAAGACCTAAACCCAATCCTCAGGGAGTGAGTGTCCTTATGAGGCCCTGGGCCCTATGAGGGGCTGAGGACATCCTGGGCAGAACCATCCAGGCCCTTATCCTGAAAGTCTCCTATCAGAGCTGCAGTAGAGGCCACTGCTCTCACTCCCTAAGAGCAGGTGGACATGGGAGAAACTGCTCCAGACAAGCTAGGGAACCATCAGTTAAAGGAGGGAAGAAACGCCCTTTTTTTTGTGGGAGAGGCACACCAGTGGAAGGTGGAGAGTGGAATGTTAAGAAAGGTGGTCCCTCAGCCTGAACCTAAGAAACTGGAGACAGAGCAGCCTTATGTCCTTGGGCCTCTTCTCTCTGGGGAGGCCAATCCGCAGTGATATTTTCCAGGACCAGTAATGAGAAAAGAGGTGGTGGGTGGTCATCATCCTCCCAACTGCGAACTGGCTAGTCAGGGCCCTTGGGCTCCCATCAGTGTGTGAGAGTCCCAGCCCCAGTCCAGCCTCAACCCACACCAGACAAATAGGCCACAGGAAGGGCGATGGTAGCTCCACTCTGGGTGGAGAAGTAGCCAGGCAGGGCCACCCCTCTGCATTGCCCTCGGCATCATGAATGGCTTCATCAGTATAATTGTCATCAACTTGTTTTCCCCAAAGAGAGGGGCTCAGCCTGCACCAATGCAGCTCCTCTGTCCCAGTTCCCTGGCCAGCTGCTGGCCAGGTGCCCTGGGTGTGGCCAGGCTGCTGCATAACTGACCCAGAGTCCGGGTCAGTTTCTTGCTGCCCCACCCCGTCCTCCAAGACACCGGCGGTCGGCCCAGGCCAGACCAAGGACCATCACATAAAAGCACTAGGAACCCACTCTGCAGCAGATGCCCACAAGAAGCACTGACCACGGGGGGTGGGGACATCATCCCCTTGATCAGAGCTACAGGACTCTACTCCGGCTCTTAGGAAGGAAGTCCCAGACCTCAAATCCAGCCTTGCCCCAGTTACACCTAGTTGGTCACCCCCATACATAGTAGCCGCACGGTGGATCCAGCACAGCGCACAGCCTGGTAGCCCCAATCTAAGTCCTGGTCTAGCCAGGATGCCCCCCCCCCAAAAAAAAAGCAGGTCAGAGGCTAGATCTAGCATAAGATCTCCTAGCCTACAACTGACGGCTGTTCACCCTGGGCCTGTTCCATCCAGTATGAAGCACACATGCATCTATAGCCGCCTTACTGGGCAAAGCAATGTCCCAGGGAGGACCACGATGAAAAGGTGAGAGGGACAGCGAGCGAGTCCGGAGTGCAAGGAACCACACAGAGTAATGGAAACCCGAGAACCAAAGTAAGCAGCAGAGAAGGGGAAAGGAGTGAGAAGCACGAGTCAGGCACAAGTACGAGCGAAAAGCAGAAACCCACAGAGCCAGCGAAGGACCGAAAGCACAGGAGACCCGCCCACTAGCCCCATCCATCTCTCCTGCCCTTCCTCCCGCGCGTGCAGCCTGTCCCGCACTGCGCGACCCCGTTAAGCCTTGGCGCGCCCGCAGAGCCCACCCGCCCGAGGGAAGCGGGCTGCAGGCGGGAGTGAGGCGCACCACTGCCGGGGGCTCCGGGCCAGGTGGGCAGCACCACGTGGAAGCAGTCGCACATCTTGGCGGCTGGTGGTGCGGGCCGGCGGCGGCCCTGCGAGTCTAGTCACGGCCGAGAGATGATGCGCCTGGAGAAGGGCGGCGCCCACAGCCCCGTTGCCTTGTGCTGCCGCGGGCAGCCGGGCTGTGATTGCAGCTGAGGCTTGGGGTACCTCTAGACCTTGGCTACGGCCCCGCCCTGGTCCGCCCAGCCTGCGCTGACCACTCTGCAGGGTCGACGTGGGCGGTGCCGGCGGCCTCATTCAGCCCATTGGTTGTGGGAAGCTGAGGCTCCGCCCCACAAAGGACCCAGCCCTTCGGACCCAGGACCCTGTGGTCTGCCCTACCCACGACTGACCTCACCCCCACCCTCTTCCAGATCGCGTTTCTGAGGCAGAGATTTGAGAAGTTCCTGCTGGGGCCACCAGATCCCTACACCCGAGATCTTCCTTACCTCCAGCTTGGAAAAGTGACGGCGTAGCACAGGAGTCCTGTGAAATGACTACTTGAGATCTGAGCTTCTCAGAAGATGGGGTTCAGGGGCAAGAGAAGAGAGAGGGGCAAGCAGATGACAGGCTAGAAGCCGCTAGCTTGGATAGGGTGCCCTGCGCAGATCCCCTGTGGGCTGTCCAGAAGGACAGGACCAGAACAGGAGTTATTATGCAGCCCCAAGTCAGGATTTGTTCTTTCAGTGGTTTTTGTAAAGAGCCTGGCAGCTAGGACCTGGGTATGACAAGACTCTACTGACTTGTGCCCTCTGACCCTGAGCTGTACGACAGCGAATGTGCAGGTGAAGGCCTCTGTGGGATAGTACTGGACTACTAGGGAGGGTTCCTTAAAAGTTTCTGGCAGCCTAGGATCAAAACAGTGCAGGAACTATTCCTGTCAATGGAGAGATAATATGGGTTCTCAGGGTGGGCAAGAGAGCAGGAGCTGAAAGTGGTCTGCTGGGACTGGGCTTAGGAAGACTGCCAAAGGCTCCAGGAGGAAGCTTGGGGGAGGGCATTCAGTAAATCAAGAGCAGCTGGACAGGGGCAGTGAGGTTGGATGGGATATTCTGGGTGTTAGCAAAGGGGACTGGGTAAGGCCTTGACAGGAGAGGGCAGGATCCCCCTGGGCTCTACCTGCGTACCATGCAGAGGGAACACATCTGGGGAAGTTCTGTTTCTGGCAGAGTTGGCTAACCCCAGCCTGGTGCAGGTCAGAGGGAGAAAACAATCCCTGGCAATACGCTGATCATGCTAGGTGGACAGAAAGGGGGTATGTACACCCCGTTTTCTCGGGTAAGAAGATGGGGTGGGAGCCAAGGGAGGCTAAGCCACAGCAGAAGAGCCACACAGACACAGGGACAAAATCACACACTCACACCAGCACACACATCACAGGCCACCATGAGTGTGTCCCCATGTGTCAGACATGCACACACATGCAGAACACACACCTGCATAAACAGAGAAGTGTACAGGACATAGATGCATGTGCACAGGTGCACAGTCTTAGGTGCAAGCGGGAACTTGGCACAGAAGTGGGGCCAGGTGAGCCAGTGAGCAGCGGGATGACTCACTCTCGGCAGTTCCCGTTAGCTGGGCTGCAGTGCTGGGCAACCTGCCAGCAACACACAGGTCAGACAGACACCAGTCACTGCTGGGAAGCAGCCTGCGCAGCCTTCTCCTCCAACTGAATAGGCCACAGCCCTGCCTTGGTGGGGCACAAGTCTCACCCTCTCCCTGGGAAATGCCCTGGATAAAGAACACTACCTTGTCTCTGGGTATGTGGGACTCTGATCTGGGGTACATCTCTGTCTGCTGGGTAGGCTGGAAGGTCTCAGCCTGCCAATCCAGTGTATTTGAATCTGGTTTCAGGATCTGAGAGCAAGGGCCTGGGAACAAGGTACGGTTTTGTATACCCGAAGACTTTTGGGTACACACAGACCTAGCTGTGCCCTTTGTCTCTGGGCAATGTTCAAGCAAATGGCCTCAGATTGTCTAGCGTGATCCACCTAGGACCGTGTGGCACTCATCAGCGTTTCAGGAAAATGGATGTTATCCAGGCTACCCAAGTGCAAACAGGGCAGGTGTAACACAAATTCTAATTGTTCCTAATAAAAACCCGGAGTCAGATAAAGGGATTAATGCTGAAAGATTAGAGAAGCAGAGTAGCCAACCACTAGAGAGTTCTTATCTCTACCAATGCTCAGACCAAAGGGGTGCTCCTATCTCTACAAAACGTGTGTCTGTCTCTATGAATCCTCAGACTGTATCTGAGCTGCTGGCTCCTCCTGCCTTGTATTCTTTTCTCCATCCAGCCATATCACTCCCATCTCCACCTCCCTAGTGCTGGGATTAAAGGCATGTGATCCCAAGTGCTGGAATCACCTTTGTGTGAGCTCTGTTCCTCTTTTAGACAGATTCAAGTTCATGTAGCTCAGGGTGGTCTTGAACTCACAGAGATCCATCTGCCTCTGTCTTCCAAGTGCTGGGATTAAAGGTGTGTGCCATCACTGCCTGGCCCCTATGGCTAACTAGTGGCTCAGCCCTGCACTCTGATCTTCAGGCAAGCTTTATTTGTTAGATTACAAGCAAAATATCACTACAGACAGGCCTACGGCTGTCATGTTAGGAACATGGTACTAGGTAAGGGGTACCTAGGTGTGCCAACACTCTCCCATTTGCCATTGGAGCTGCAGCATGACTGATGTGGGAAGGTCATCTGTCTATGTGTTACTTTCATTGGTTAATAAAGAAACTGCCTTGGCCTTTTGATAGGACAGCAGCTTAGATAGGCGGAGTAGACCGAACAGAATGCTGGGAGAAAGAAGCAGAGTCAGGCAAATGCCATGATTCTCCGACCCAAGATGGACGTAGGTTAGGATCTTTCCCGGTAAGCCACCACCTCGTAGTGCTACATAGATTATTAGAAATGGGTTAATCAAGATGTGAGAATTAGCCAATAAGAGGCTAGAACTAATGGGCGAGGCAGTGTTTAAATGAATATAGTTTCCCTGTAATTATTTCAGGTGTAAGCTAGCCAGGTGGGACAGAACAAGGGGCCTGCGCTTTTCTCAGGCGGCAAAAAGCAGCCCACCACTCCTTTTACAACACATGACTGTCAAGGCAAGGTAAGGGCCCAACATGGGAGTCCAGCTGCCATCTCCTGGAAGATTCCCCCTTAGATTGGAGGCCAGACTAGACACTCTGAGGGAAAGACCCCTTGGGATACCTGCCTAGAGAGCTTTTCCACCCCCGGGAAGAGCCGCAAGACAGAAAAGCAATACCATCCACCCACACCAACATACACGCCACAAACCACCTTGGATTTGTCCCAGTACACACAGACACACACACATACTCCTGTGCATACACTCAGATTTGTGTGCACAGATATGTACAACAGAATACAGGTGCCACCTGCTCGGTCCTGAGTAGAGCTCTTGAGGCCTCATAGGCTGTGGCACACTCACTGTGCCTTTGGAAGACCCTGCTACAGAAGCCAGGCTGCACCTATGTGGGTGGACCAGCCACAAGCCAGGCTTTTCTCCCCAGGGCCCAGATAGATCCTTCCATCACTACCAGTATTCTGAAGCCTAACCCTAGGCCTGGGATCACAGCAAACAGGAGCAGGGGAGAAGAGTGTATGAGGTAGGGGAGCTGCTATGCTTCATGGACTGTCCCTTTCCCCAGGCTGAAACCTGGCCATCTTCTGCTGCAGAGCAATGCACTGCCAGGAGTTCCAGTCACCACGCTCCAGTTCCAGCCTCCTCCCCGCGTCCTCCCCTGGGGACAGATGCTCTGCTGGGGAAGGCTCCTACAGCAAGGTCTGGCTCAGGAATTGAGAGCCCCTCTCCAGCACGTGGAGAGATGACCCGACCCACAACCACATCCAGCACATACACAAAGGATGCTAACCATCAACTCAGGGGTGTTGTGCAGTGGCTCCCAGGGTCTGGAGGAACAGAAAGGATCGGACCCGAAATGATCATGGCTATGTTCCTCTCTGCCCCTCCCCACCTGCCTGACCCAATGCTCCACTGCCTCTCCAGGAAGGCTGGCCATAACGCCCAGATCATCAATGATTGATGTATCCTGCAGCAGCCGCAGCAACATGGCAAAAATAGTTTTGCTATCATCATGGTCCAGCCCCGCCCCAGTCCACAGGCATGCAGAAGGTGGTGGCATCTGTGACCGCTCTCCACACAGCCACCCTACTCATCTCAGTCCTTTGTATAATTCTTTCTTCAGACAATGGAGAAAGTTCCAAGCCTGCAGATGGGAGCCCCTTGTCCACAACCCTCTATTTTCCTGACCACAGGCTCTGCTTCATCTTCCTCAATGCTGAGGACTTGTTAGGTCTGGGCATGGTCCCCAGGTCCTCCCAACCCCTGCATCCATGCAGCTCAGCACACGGCTGGGATTAGGAAGTAGGGAGACGGTGGGGCATATTCGGGTGTTCTGCTGCCCCTATTGCAGTAAACCAGGCGAGCTGACCTGGGACTTGGGGGAGCTCTGGACTACACAAACCACAGGCACAGAAGCAGGGATGTGACGCTCCCACCTCACTGGAAGACACCAGTGGTTTCTGTGACAATCTACTCAACCCCTCCTTACTGTAGGTGACCGTGAGGGCTGGCTGTAAGCTCTGGGCAAAGCAGCACTAACTACCCCAGGCAGAGGTGGGGGCTAGAGGAGGAAGGAGTGGGAGAACGAGGGATTCTTAGGGCTCTTTCCCATGGCTCACTGGTTCTGCCCTTCCTCTCTCTCTCTCTCTCTCTCTCTCTCTCTCTCTCTCTCTCTCTCTCTCTCTCTGCCCATTCTCTCGCACCTTAACTTTAGGGACCCCCTTACCCTCCAGCCCAATCTGCCCAAAACTAACCAAGTAGAGCTTCTGCCTCCCTTGTCCACCTACCTGGATGGTCTGACCTCCTTCAGCCTGTAATATGCCCCTCTCTCAAAGCAGCACGTCTTTAGTGGGGTCCCTGGGGTCCCCTAGGTCTGTTGGTTCACTGTGTTTGCTGCAGAAATACCACTAATGGCTGGGCTTAAATGACACACACTTGTTTTGCCTATCCTGGGCATTTTCAGGGCTGTTTCTTTGAGGGGGGCCTTGAACAGCTGCACTCCCAATGTCCAACAACGTGTGCTTTCACACGCCGACCTCTCTCCAGGCCCTCTTGCTTCCTCCCTCCTGCTAGCTAGTCTCGCCATTTAACTGAGGCTAATCTCAAATTCACTATGTAGCTTAGGCTAGCTTCTAACTTTTGATCCTCTTCCCTCAGCTTTCCCAGAGCTGATGTGACAGCTTACCTGAACCGGGACTATCTCCACATCTCCAGATCCTCATTTAATCTCATTCTGCACTCCCATCCATTTTAGATTTCATATCCGTGGCTTCTTAAGGTTAGAATGTGGACATCTTTGGGGGGCATCATCCAGCTGACTCAGTGGTCACACAGGTCACCCCAACCTGGACCTGTGACCCAAGAACTAGAACCTTGTGTCTTCTGAAGTCGTTCCTCCTACCTGACAAAGCTGGGACCTAGATAGACTTGGGAGGTGCTGGGGCAGGAGGATTGCCCCAGCTCCACTCCTTTTCCAGTCTCCCTGTCCCACTTTGAGCCCAGACCTCAGTCTTCCTATCTCCTTCCAGCTCCCTGGAACTCAAGGACAGCAAGGGCAGCGGGTGAGGGGAACTGGAGCAGTACCAACGGACAGAGGACTGCTGGGTCACAGTGCGGTGAAGAGAAGCCAGCGACTGCACACACAGACACTGTCTGACTGACACCAGCCTACCGGGCCACTCTGAGAGCTGGAAGGGCTAGTTCAGAGCTCTCCGCCTGCAGGGCTTAGAGAACAGTGCCAGGCTGGTCTGCCCAAGGGAATGGGGAAGGCTGTGGTCCAAGATGCAGAGAATGATCTCATCTTGTCACTTTTAAATCAAATTTTCCAATAGTTCTTCTGAGGAGGCTCGGGATGAAGGACCGAGTAATCCACACAAGGGCAGGGCCCAGGGAAGTCCAGGGGAGGGGGAAATCTGGGTATGGAGGAGGGGACCAGAGTTGGGTTTAGATGCAGGCCTGACCCACCTGCTCCACAGGGAAGGTTGGTAATGGCTGCTAGTCCAGGATTACTAGGGTAGAGATGTGACATGCTGCAGGCCGACTTCATGAACCTCAGAATGGGGACAGATGGGAAAGGGCCAGGGATTTCTGTAGCTGGGGGCTGGGAGAGAGGGGCAAAGTTAGTTCATCAGGGCCCTTACCCACACAGTTGGATGCAGGAGACTGTGAGATTGTCCATGACCAGGACTGGCCCTGCTCTGCCTTAGGACTGGCTGGTGACCGGGCTCAGAATATGAGCACATGAAGGAAGACAGTGGCTCTCCTGCTCTGCAGACAGTAGACCCTCATCTTCATTCAAGCGAGAGTGGTCTGGGATTGGGTCAAATCAGCGAGACAGACTTTTTTCATTGTACCCATGTGGCCACCAGTCTGGAGAAACCATTCAATAGGAGCGCAGGAACCAGGGCTAGGAAGGGTGGGAGGGTGTAGGCCAGCACCATGACAGTGGCTTTACTCTCTGGTCAGGTGCGACTGCGGGGGACACATCGTAAACACAGTCACCAGCGCCATAACGAAATGAGAACCCCTCATTTGCAGGGCAGAGGAGGCAGGAAAGCCAGCCCGGATAACAGGCTAGGTCCCACTAGCTGCGTATCCTCCACTCTGCAAGTACCGACTGACAAGGGACTAGAGAGGGCGGGGCATGGGCAGCGGAGCTGTGGGCCACGCCACGCGGTGGCGTGCTGACGCCAAGCGAAGCACGCCGGAAGCCTGCGGGCGCGCACCGTTGCCGGGCAACCCGCGGCACAGGCTGCGGGCTGAGCTGGCTGTGGGTATCTCCCGGCCGGGCGCCGGGAGGCGCGTCACGGTGGCGAAGGTGGGTGTGCGCCTTGCGGGCCTCTGGGAGCCCAGGACCCCCTTCTCCCGGACCTCGGACCTGGTCCCGGACTCCCGCCTGGGACGCGATCCCCGAGCTCCCTTCCCTCAACCAGCGTCCTCACAGACCCAGTTCTGTGGCCCGTCCACCAGGACGCACGTCTACCCACAGGCCTTCCTTCGCCTCCACTTGTTTGGGCCTAGGACACGCCCCCGTGCCGGACTGGCCACCCACGCGTGCCAGGAGGGGTCGACTCCCAGGAAGCCCTGGGCAACTCCAGCTCAGCAGCTGCATGTCTTCTGAGCAGCTTTCCTTCGGGTCGGCTGGCCTGGCCATACCAAGATGCAAGGTGGGCAGGAGGTGAGGAGAGAGTCAGCGAGTGACCTCGTACAGGACCCTGGAGAGGGGTCCCTCCACCAAACAGCTGGGAAACAGAGTGGTGACGATTTGGAACGGAGGAGACTCTGTTGCGATGGTCCCCTGACTCTGCCTGACGCGAAAGCTAGCGGCTCCAGGCTGGAAGAGGGTCTTCCCACCTGCACACTCAGCTGTCTGCACCCAGGGGAGCTCAGCGGCGGGTGGGGAGAGTTCGAAGGCTTCAGGGAATCTTCAGCTAAGTCTGAGCAGTTTGCTCAGTCATTTGAACTCCTAGGGAGAGCTGCAGAACGCCAGTCACTGAAAACCCCTTCAATCCCAAAAGAGCATGGTTCTTGCCAGATGCAGCGAGGTGGACCCTGGGTGACAGGAACTGCTGCTGGCTCATCTTCTGAGGTATTTCTGTGGTCGAGTGGGAGGTATTTTGTATAGCCATTAGACTTTGCCCAGGCTTCTGTGCACTGCGGGAGGGCTGGGGGTATTGCCAGCTTTTGAGTCCCCTCTCCTGGTTTGTCTTTCGCTGTGTGGTTGGCTGTCCTCTTCTTAAGAGGAGGACAAGGAATGGAGGGCTTGACTAGGGCACTCTGAGGAAATGGATCTGAACAGGGCATGGTGGGGGCCCAAGCTGGGCAACTTCCTCTGAACTCTTCTCCTGAAGTCTGAAGCTGCACTAGTCCGGTCCTGTTCAGGGGACATGGGGGATCCTGAATTGTAGGTTTAGAACGCCTCAGATCTGAAACTCAGATATCACAATTCAGTTTTGAGTACTGAGCCAGGTCATGCCAGGACAAGGGTCCTGCTCAGCCCTCAGAACTGACCACACCTTTGCCTCCTTGACTGCCTCTGAGCCTCGCCTGTCAGCCATCCTCGCCCTATACTGGGCAGACTGCTGGTGAGACCTGTCTCCTCATGCCTCCCACGAGGGCCGCTCTGAGGCACTCAGCTGCACCTCCACGTTTGTTCTCCACCATGTTTGCAGTGATAGGAAGCATTTGCACAGGATGGAAACTTTACATAAAACACTGGGTGAGTATAGGACTGTGCGCCCAGCCGGGCTGCAGCACACGGGCCTGCAGAACGCTCACCCCGAACCTCTAACACCAGCCCCCTCTCTGCTAGCACCTGGCTCAGACCCTGTCCACATTGCCCCACCTAACTCAGAGCCCGTGTAAGGTGAAGTGACATGGAGACAGGGACAGTGCTGGCATCCACCTTCCCCACGTGTCCTGACAGAGCTCAACTGTGCATTCATTTCCTGCAAGCCCATGGCTTTCACTGTACTTTTTTTTAAAAGCTGCTTGGAGATTCTGAGGAAAATGTCGTCAGTCACGGCCACACCAGCTGAGCATGCAACCAGGACAAAATGCACTTATAGTAAAGTCAATTATTTGGCATAAAGTTACCTAATGTATACATTGCTCCTAACGGTGGGATCTTCTTTCTTTGCAGTCCATTCTCAGCTATGAGAAGGTTTTTAGGTTTGCGTTTCAGGAAGTCCCAGTGGAACGGACAACTGAAGACATCTGTTCTCTAGACCATTTCTTAGAAGCAAGCAGTGAAGAAAATGGTGGCCTTGCATCTGTGCCCAGACTGTGGTAATGGAACTTAGATTGGAACCAAGGGTGGCAAAGCAAACTTCACTTCTGCTTGCAAAGGTGGTTTCACATAGCTAAAACGATTGTTCCTGGGGATTACAGAGTCCCTGTAGCCACCTGTGGGCCACAGCGTGCCAGAGGGACCGGCAGCACAGACGGATGCTCCAGTAGTGTTCCTCCACTAGTAGGGCTGTTGCTAGGGACTTGGCTTAGTGGGACCAGACACCTTAAGCTCCGCAGCCAGTTATAGGAAGCACCCCAAGAGCAGCCACAGACCTTCAGGGTTACCTTGTGTGTGTTTCTAGAGAAAATGACACGTAGGAGTGTCTGGCCAGCCATTTGGTAGGGATGTGCTCTCAGCCAGCAGTTACAGTGGTAAGGGGCCGAGATACCAAATAGACGCTGATTGAGGAGAAGGTGGGGTGAGCAGGCTCTGTCACCCGGGACTCAGGGGAAGCTAGATGTGTGCCTCAGGGATTCTGCATGCCTGGGCCAACCCAGAACCTGCCCAAAAGGCCTTCCACAAGAGCCTGGGGATTTAGGCCTGGTGCCCAGGGGCCATGACCAGCAGGGCCCCGCTGCCTGGCGCTCCTGCAGAGTGTAGCCTATCAGGAACGCCTGCCTCAGGGCAGCCCCAGCAGGCCACTGTCAAGTCCAGAGGCCCAGGTGGCCCAGGTGGCCCAGGTGTCAGGTTTGGCAAGGCTAGGCATGCTGGGACAGGAGGACTGGTATTGCTTGAGGGTAGAACACAGTGTTCAGAAACACGTGAGGGTTTGGAAAAGATGGCCCAGCATTGGCACATCCTGTATGGCCTTGCAGCTCTTGGGTGCCATTTTAATCCTCAGGGCTCAGCACACATGGCACACAGCACTACCATGGCCACAGTCAACATTCCCTGTGGATTTTTCCACTGATTCTCCGGAGTGTGCACCCTGTATGTGTGCATCTGTAGGTAGGGAACGTGTGCACCCTGTATGTGTGCATCTGTGGGTAGGGGACGTGTGCACCCTGTATGTGTGCTTCTGTAGGTAGGGAACGTGTGCACCCTGTATGTGTGCATCTGTGGGTAGGGGACGTGTGCACCCTGTATGTGTGCGTCTGTAGGTAGGGGATGTCTGCACCCTATATGTGTGCATCTGTTCTGTGACCGGATGGTTGTAGACACTTGTGCAGATAACACCAGTAAATCTGGCCTTGGGGCTTCTCCAAGAAGATGCGTAGGTAGGGAACGTGTGCACAGATACGAGGGAGGACAGCTGATAGTGAATGTTTGGGTTTATGAGGACAGCCCTGTCCTGAGTCCTCACGGGGGGCCATGTGCTATGTGCTGTGGGACTGAGCTTCAGTAGCTGCTGGGAAGCCTTCCAGGTCTCCTGTTGTAACTGCATCTTTCTCCCAGTTTTGAATCTAGAAAGCTCTGGAGAGCCCTTCAGAACACTGACACTGTGTCCACTTCACGGTATCTCTGGAGTGAATCTCACTGTCGGGAGAAGCTCCTTCCTGTCCTTGGTGTAGACGCTACTCAGAAGGTAAGGAGGCTTGGGGGGGGGTGTGGAAGGCAGACTTTGCTCACAAGCCCAGGCATAATACCTGCAGGAGAAAAAAGATTTATTTTAGCTCAAATTTTAGCTACTTCAGCCTATGGTGAGCTGTTTCCGTGTCTCTGGGTCTGTGGTGAGATGGTGTCTCAGAAGAAAACTGTCATAGTGGGCAGGCAGGAACAGAGACAAGATACAGCCTCAAGGACGTATCTCCAATGACCCACTTCATTCAACCAGGCCTTACCCCTAAAATGTCTGTCTCGTCACAATGATGCTGTGGGCTTGCACCCACTGGTGGATTAACACAGGCATGAAGCCCTCAGGATCCAATCACTTCCAAAAAGCCAGCACCAGCACCCAGCCCCAGGACAGGAGCCTGTGGGGATGTCTTCATATTCAGGGGAAGTGGAGACTATGCTGTGGCCAGTAACACTGGCATGGTACACTTTGGAGACCACTGACCAGGGACAGCATGGGCTGAATGCAGATTTACCTGCTGTCAGCACTGGGAAGACCATCTTCCACAAGACCTTGGTGTACTTCTCAGAACGGGACTGGAACAGGGCAGAGTTGGGGAGGGCAGCGGATCAGGGTGTCCTGTCTCTCTTGGGTAGCATGCTGCCCTAGATGCATGTGTGACTCCAGCAGGGGTACACACCAGCAGGCATGAAAAGACAAGGTGTATGTGGGTCGGGGTGAGTGGAGGAGGAGGTGATGCTGTGCCTAGCAGAATGCCATGCAGTGCCACCCTGTTGGTGGTAGGCCTCTTGGGAGCTGCTAACGGGAACAGAAGCCGGTGAAGAAGGATGGGCAGGAGCCAGGTGCTGCCAGTGGGTGATGCACGCAGACCAGGGCTACAGCAGCACACAGGAAGGGTTGGCAACGAGGGCAAGTTCTGCATGAACATGTGAAATGTGTGGGATCAGCAATCTAGTGGGTTGACTTGGTGCATACCTGAGAGGGGCCTTCTAAACACATGGTGGCCCCAAGAAGAAAGCCTGATATCTGAGGGGGGAGCCAGCTAAGTCCAGGGAAGAGCAGCAGGAGAAAAAGGCTCAGGCGGTGGCTGGAGAACAGCAGTGGACAACGCCCAGTGAAGCATCAGTGTGCACGGGTCAACCTCAGAGTTTTCCGAGATGTCACACCTCAGAGCGAGGTGCAAAAGGCCTTTTCATCTTAAATATTACTCAGAGCTTTAAATAAAGAGGTCAAGAAGAAAGGCAGCTTGGCCCTGGTGAGGGCCATGATGTGGGCTGCTTACTTTATCAGTGCAAGGTCACCAGGCTGATCAGGAAATGAGTGAGGAGCTGGGAGGAAGAGCACCCTCCCAAAGCCCCTGCCCACCCATATCCCACACAGGAGGTCAGCCTGGCCTTAGGATGCAGGAAAAATTGAACCTGAAGGCTAGGAAATAGGACTCCTGGGTATCAGGCTCCAGGGGACAACTCCAGGCAAGGCAGGGCAAAGGGGACTTCCTGGAGGTGCTGTAAAGCATTCTTTTTCTGTGCTATAACGGAGCACCTAAGACCACTTAGTTTATAATATTTACACATTCACGTGAACTCCAAAAGCATGGCGCTGGTACCTGCTTGAGATCATGAGGTGAGACACAGCAAGCATGCAAGCTCTAGTCTCTGCTCTTAATGCCACTAATGCCACCATGGAGGCAGCATTCTGATAACCTCCTCTAATCCTAATCACCTCCCCAAGTTTCCCTCCAAATGCAGTTAACATATGGACTTTGAAATTCACTTTGTAACACCTACAAGTTAGAGACACATTCGAGCCACAGCTGGAAGGTTGAGCACCCCAGTTCTGGAGGCTCGTGAACCAGGTGATGTTCAGCAGGTGACAGGCAAGGGAGGAAGGCTATGGGCCTGACCCTTAGGGGACCCAAGGCATCCAGAATTAAGATTACTGTGATTTTAGAATGAAAATGGCGATGCTGTGACAGAAGTTTCTTTCCGTAGAGCCTTTCTGAAGACCAGGGTCATATTCTGGAAGGTTCTGATCTCAGAAAGCCTGAAGAGCTGCTTGAAGTCAGCAGCTTCCACCTACACCACTGCAAAGCCCTGATTCAGACCAAGGTGAGCAGAGTCAGAAGCCCCATCCCTCTGAGTGTTCATCAAGAGTACCCAAGGTCCGGGATGGGTGTCAGGAGGCTGGGATGGTGTAACTGTTGGGTCAGAAGCTGGCAGAGGCGCCTACAGGCCCGAGGAGCAGCACTTCTCAGGCTGAGGGTCCTTCTGCAGTCAACCCAGCAATTCATCACAGCAGGCCCAGCAGGGAGAGGTGTGGACAGGAAGGGGCCTTATTCCTACCCCTCTCTCTTTTACCAGGGAGGGAGAACAGGCTGTCTGGGCCTGGATCTTGTGCTCCCCTTTAACCAGGCATTTCAGGACGGGCTCTTTATGTGTGCCCAGGAGACAACAGTTAGGCAGTGACTGGAGTATGTGCCACAGAGATCTGCACTGTAGTGTTGGGGAGAGGTGGCAGGAGGTGGGGGTGGAATACAGCCCTGTGGCTCTGTGGAAAGCCAAGCATCAGGGCACAATGTGGTGCTGCCCAGCTAGGTTGCAGCCTTGGTTGATATACGGGGCAGGCAATGGGTTCTATGGCACTCGGGAAAGGGAATTATTATGAACTAACAGGGCATGATGCCAGAGGTCCCATAAGACTGTCCCTCAGCTTTTTGGAAGGACAAACTCTGAAGGAGTGCTGCAGTTCCCTTTGAGCAACAAGACATTTAGCACGTTCATCCTTCACCATAGCACTTGGAGGACGCCCAGCAGCAGCTCTGAGGTAGAAATCTGTGGAGTCCACCAGTGGACACTGAAGTCAGGAGTCCAAGGCCTAGGTGACCACACCCAGCACAAGGGCCAGGAACACAGGCAGGAACAGACCCACGCTGCTTCTGGACTGCAGGGCAGTCACAGAATTGTAAGACACTTGGTCTGGCCTTGTGGGAAGTTATGTGGCAGCGGTGCAGGGTGGAGTGGATGACTCTCGTAGCCACTGTCCGCATCCCCTCTCCACCTGGATGGTTCTCTGGTTGCACTGCACATTGAAACCAAGGAGAGAATCTGGGGTGGAGGATGGGGAGTGGGGGTTCCAGGGTGTGCTGGGAACCTACCCAGGCTTCTCTAGTATCAGCTCTAATACCCGATCACCACTTTGCTCTCAGCTCTCAGGGACGTCTGGCAGCAGACAGGGCAGCCTGATCACCTACAGCCTGTTTCTGAAGACACCACTACAAGGAAATGGACACTACATCACCATTCCACAAAAAAAGATCTTTACTCCACGCAACCTAAAAATGGCACTCTTTAATAACAATGTTTGCTAAAAGCAGGAGTACTTTGTACCTTTATGAAATATTTTACATTCTTACTGGTTTTAGTACTAGCGTCTGAGAACTATTCTGTGGCACTGTTTCCCAGATCCTTGTTAGTTTCCCAGGACCTCTGTCAACCTACTCTATACCTCAAGCACTCAGATCTTGTGGGGTGCAGAGGAAATGTCCTAGGGCACAGCCAGTCTCCAGAGAGTTTCTGGGGACACTGTAGACTGGCACCAGGAGCCTGGTGACCCCTGCTTGAATCACATGAGGATCCATGAGTTCAGGAAGCAGGAGACAGCTACTGATCACTTGCAGGAGCCCACCCTGGTCCTGGCTCCCCTAAGATGCTAATGCAAATCCCTGTGCTGGATCCTGCCCTCAGCCAGCAGCCTTGAGACAAGCGTTTCTGAGTGGGAGGAGGGGTGGGGAGCACACTGGGTGTCCCAGAACAGCTGGATGAGCATCTGCTGAGACAACTGTTTTCTTCTAGGGGCAACACTGAATTTTGTAAACTTTTATTAAAAAGAATACTGTGTAATACTGTGTTCTTATTGACTCCTTAGCTCTTGGAGAGGCTACTGTGGGGCTGACCTCCTCAGGAGACCCTAGCTTCCCTATTGACTGAACTGACCCAGAGAACAGTCTAGGTAGGAGTATTGGAACTGCTCCCGTCAGGAGGGAGAAGAAAGGTGCAGTTGCCATGTCTGACCCCTGTACTCAACCACCACTAGGTGATATTTAGTTTAGGATTATAACAAAAGGATAACTCATTGTTTTTATTTTACCTGGGGGGAGGAGTGTAAATGGCCAGTAGGTATATGAAGAACATGCGTGCCAACACTGACCATAGAGAAGTGCAGTCAAGCACAGTGAGGCACCACCGCACTGCTAGGATGAAGATGAGCTGGCAAGGACATAGAGATGAAAATGAGAACAACTATTATGGGAAACAGTATAAAGATTCTCTCCTGAAACTAAAACACCTGCCATGTGAGCCAGCAACGCCACTGCTTGGGGTTATACCCAAAGGAAGAACTGTCTGTGGAAAAGCTGTTCGTATCACATTCACTGCAGCGCGTTCACAATGTCCAAGGTGGCGCCATCTGGGTTGTCCTGACCCAGGATGAGTGGATAAAGGAAGAATACTGTATATCCAGGAAAAGATGGAACCCTGATACCACAGCAACAGGGATGAGCCTGGAGGACATTATGTTGAGTGGAATAAGCCAGGTGCAGACAAGCAGATGACTCTTTCAGCGGAGTCTTAAAATGTAAAATTCCTAGAGTCTGAGTGGCAGTTAGCAGGGCCCGATGGAGATGGTGTCAGCCAAGGGTAGCCTCAGGTCAACATTCAAGACCCCTAAAGTGTAAACTGGCAACATTTAACCATGAATCACAAAGCTGGGAATGGTGGTGTATGCCTTTATCACAACACTGGAAGGCAGAGAGGTGGATCTGAGTTTGAAACCAGTCTGGTCTACAGAGTGAGTTTCAGGACAGTCAGGGCTATGCAAAGAAACCTTATCTTGGGGGGAAATGAACTATATTCTCAGAAATCACTGAATAGACTTAGTATTCTCATTACTCAAATGTAGCCTTCGGCCACAGCTCCATTTAACCATCCTAGACATCTGAAAACATCATATATGGCTAACTGCAATTCTGTCAACTAAAGCAGGAATGGACAAACAAGGCAGCGCTCCTACACATGCTCTGAAATACACTCTGTTCTTGGGCCCCCAGCAGCTGCATGCGAGGTGAAGCCACCAGGAGCCTCTCAGAACACATGAATGCTGAGAGCCAGGGGTCCAGCCGCCTGGGACAGCCAAGCTGAACTGAGTGCAGCACCTGAACAGCTCAGGAGAACAAGTCCTCAGCAAGCTCCTTGCCCTTCCCCACCCTCCAGGACACTTATTTCCACCCCCTTCCTCACAAGGAACTGGGCTGTGAGACACAGGCCCAGGCTCTGGCCAAACTGAAGGTAAGGGGCTTAGGTTTGAGGCTTACTTGCCTATAGTGGCTTTGCTTTGGGTGGCGGGACCCTGGCAGAGCCTGAGCCTCCTGGAGGCTGGCTTCAGCTGAGCAGTGGCAGAGGCCCCACTTGGTTTGTGTCCTGCACTTTGCTGGTGAGGTCAGCAGTGAGGAAACATACATGGAGCACGTAGGAAGGCAATGTCTCAGGCAAATGTTCTCAATCTTTAGCTCACCTCACCACAGGTGCATAGACGCCTCCCTCACAAACTTCTGACCTCTAAAGCAACACGGTGACATTAACCATCTAGAAGGATGCAGATGGGAACTGAAGAACAGAGGATGCGGCTCATATATTTGGGATTTACACGAAGTCATTTCATCCCTTCTTGCTCTGAACCCTTCTTTCCAAATCTCCTTACCTCCATGTCTTTGTGTGTGTGTGTGAGACTTAATTAAGAGCACAACTGTGAGAATGTTTATTTTTTGGAAAATGGGGACCACCATATCAAGAAAATGACATTCCCTCCCCCAACCTTTAGCTGAATAGATCCTCAGAGAGGGATAGAGCCTCATGGGCCCCACCCTATGCCTGACGGAATGTTGTTGGGTCCTATCTTGTACATATTTGAGATACTTCACAAATAAGGATGAGGGACATGTAGTCCTAAGCATGAAACACTTGGGACAGCTCTGACCCGAGTGCCTTCTGTCCACTCTCTGCACAGAAAGCAGCTATGGGCGAAGGCTGCAAGGAGCACCTACATTCTTGGCCTGCCATTTGGTAAATGGTTACTCCAGGGGCATAATGACCAGTGATCCCCACCACAGGCCTGGCCTGATACTACCTAGATGGCAATCCTCAAGTGCTGAGATTTTTTTTTTTAAAGATTTATTTATTTATTATGTATACAGTGTTCTATCTGTATGCTTGCTGGCCAGAAAAGGGCACCAGATCTCACTACAGATGGCTGTGAGCCACCATGTGGTTGCTGGGAATTGAACTCAGGACCTCTGGAAGAGCAGTCAGTGCTCTTAACCTCTGAGCCATCTCTCCAGCCCAAGTGCTGAGATTTTAACGACACATCCTTAGTTACATATTTATAAACACACGGAAAATGTGCTTCCAAACAGTCATCAAATTCATATCTAATCTGAAAATGTCACATGTGCATGATCAAACCCAAAGGAACCTACGAAATTTCAGCAACTCCATCCAGGCAGAAACAGAAGGCAGCAGGGTGAAAAGCCTTGGTCAGGCTGGTCACTCAGTCTCAGGGCTCCCAGCAGCTCTCTAAAGACAAGCATCAAGGCTGACACACACCTGTTTCCAAAGATCTTTTTTCTTCTCTTTTTTTGGTTTTTCAAGACATGGTTTTTCTGTAGTTTTGAAGCCTGTCCTGGAACTTGCGCTGTAGACCAGGCTGGTCTTGAATTTTGAGATCTGCATGTCTCTGCCTCACAAGTGCAGGGATTAAAGGCATGCGCTACCTCCACCCAGCCAAAGATCTAGCTTTTTAAGGCTGCGAAGTAGACACTGTAGCTACTAGGAGGAACAGAAATGCTTTAAACAAGCAATTCCTGTTTTAGGGACTGACAGGGCACCTCAGCTGTCTGTGGACCTGCGTTGCATCCCTGGGCCCAAAGGGAAAGCTGATTCTGAGAAAGTTGTCTTCTGACCTCCACATGGGCACTGTGACATAAATAAAATGTAAAAGAGAAATCCTGCCTTACGATTATTTAGTAAAGCACACCCTTTAAACTAGCTTTTATAAGGAGACACATGTAAGATCATTGTCACAGACTGGGGCTCAGCTGTTCCTACAGATTACCTAGAGCCCTTAGGCCCAGGGAAGGTAGCAGGAGCTGAAAGGTAAGGGAGAGTTTTCCCTTGGTTAAGAAAACAAACTTATTGCCTATTTAGCACAAAAAGAAGTTATTTGCCTATTATAGAAAGCATATAAAATGCTGAGACCACCGAAAGCAAACTTGGTTGAAGGATTAGGATAGAAAAAATTCATAACACATTCCATTTGCTGGATATTTTTAATAAAGTGAGGTTTACATTGATGATATTAAAGAATAGTCATACAAATACAGGAAAAAAAATAAAACCTCTTAGGTTCAGGTGGGGAAGACCAAAAAAGCACATAAAAGACAGAAAAAACATGCATGGAAGAAGAGTCTGACATGTGATCAGGTAGCAGAACCTTGAGATCCAAGCAGACAGCTTAGGGGCCACCCCAGGATTAAGGGGCCCTAAAATTAGATGGAGTCAGATTGTTTTGAACCTTAAAATGTTTGAGCACCATTTTAAAAGCAAGCAAGCATGCATGGGTGTTCCCTACTGAGGACATGGGTGAGGACACACCCTTCCCAAGCACACGCATGCCTGGTACCCAGCAGCCTCCATGTACACACTTGACAAGGAACATGAGGTGTGAGGAGGTCATGCCCTTCTGTCACACATTAGTGCCTGGAAGCCAGGCAGTAATGGCCAAGGACAAAACCTGCATAAGGCACTGCCTGAGACAGAATTGACATGTAATTTCTAGACATCTTACCTTAGCCTTCAGTGGCATTTACATATAAATAGGCATAAATAAAAGCACCCTGCCGTTGACAGGAAGACACCACCTGCAGAGCAGACCCAGTGAGGCAGCAGTGGAGCTGTGCACGGTTCTCATTTCAGACACTCTGCTAGAATGCAGACCATGATTGGGCCGGCCTCTCATGTAAACACCTGGCCGGCTACATTTACACTGTTGCCTTGGGAGTGTAGAGACTCATTACCAAAAAATATTTTCTATTTAAACCTTAAAAATGACACACACCAATTGTAATTATTTAGGTTATGTTTCTAATGTAGCAGCAGAGGATGTTTGTAGAAAAAATATACTTTTAAGAAAATAGCTGAAAAAATCTAAAGTATAAAAAGTTTAAAAAATATATCTTAAGACAAAATATTGCCCAAAACATATAAAACTTAAATTTTAGAAAGTTTGTTTACCTAATTTAAAACACATTAGACACAACTGTGGCACACCATCCTCCACAGTGATCCCAGGGCCCAAAAGTCTTCAAAGAGCTCAGTTTCTGGCAATGGCTTGCTCTGTCTTCAGGACTGCATGCAGCCTCGCAGAGAAAATCTGTCCCAGGGTATTTTCATAGTCAGAAAGGCAGGGCCCCCTTTGGGACAAGTGCTTGTCTGTCTCTGGATCACAGCACAGAATAGGCCCACCAGGGGCCTTCTCTCAGGTCTCCACCAGAATCTCTACTACATGGTCCAGCTCAGCCAGATCTGACTTGCAAGTGGAGCTGGGAGGTGGGGGAGCTGCAGCAAAGCTCTCGAGGCCATTGCAGAGACTGGGTTTGGTCCCACTCATCATTCCTGTTAGCACCGTGTCTAGGTCATAGTAGGAGCTGTCCACGTCTGAGAAGAGTTCCTCCACTGAGCTGGGGCTTTTGTTCTCCAGGGTCTCAAATATCTGGTCCAGTGACTTCTGAAAGCTTCCCCGGTTTTCTTGTGGGTTGTCCATCTCCCAGAGGCTGCTCTGAGGGTTTCTCTGTCCCTGTGCTGAGCTGACTATGGGAAGCTCAGAAGCTGAGCTTTGCAGGGGATCATCTTCCAGTTCAGGAGTGGGGTGCTCCCCGTCAGTTCCCCTGGCTGTACGACACAGGATCTCTGTGGAGACCAGGCGGTCAATTGGTGCCCGCTGTTCGACATTCTGGGGTGCCATCCCATGCCACACACCATCCCGACTCATTTCCTCTTGGATCTGCCGGACCGTGTTGGCGATGAGGACCGAGCGGCAGAGGTTGGGTTCCACTAACATGTGGCAGAGCTGGAGCTTGACCAGGGACATGTCCAGGAGTGACTGCCGCTGCAGGCAATAGGAAGGGACAGTGCCAAAACCCTCTACTCCTTCCTCCTGGTCACCGTATTTCCTCTTCAGCCCTCTGGCAAACATTGTGTCCTGTGGGAACCAAGGAAGACACCAATTAACATACTTCAGCCTCCTGGCTGACAGTACCCAGGACAGTTTCAAACAGCTACAGAAGTGACAACAGTGCCAGAGACACCATCTGGGAGGCTGCCTGAGGCACAGCCACTGTCACAGCCACCAGAGCTCTAAGTTGTAGCATAATTTTCATCAACAGATAAATGAACACAAACAGAACTTTGCTCCGTATGTTTGTGTGACAAGATGTTTTAGCTGTTGAGTCATCTCTTCAGGTTTAATTTTATTTTAAAATAAAAAACATTATTTTAAGCTGGGCAGTGATGGCACATGCCTTTAATCCCAGCACTCAGGAGGCAGAGGCAGGCGGATCTCTGTGAGTTCAAGGACAGCCTGGTCTACCTGAGCTAGTTCCAGGACAGACTCCAAAGCTACAGAGAAACTCTGTCTCAAAAACACAAAAGAAAAAAAATATTATTTTAAATATACATTTGAAATTAAATGCCAAGTTGTCCTTAACAGAACTTTTTTTTTTCATTTTTTATTGCTTTATAAATAAGACCATTCAAAATTTCCACTTTCTCCCCCAGAAATCTCTTAAATACATAAACTTTAGGACTCTTTTTAGATACAAAAAAAAGGCTACCTTCTTCCTTTCAGAGTCATAGACCTTTACATAATTTATGTGGCCTCTTGAGTATTTGTTCCAATGAAATGAAAGCTAGGGCTCATGTACAAACTTGTAAAGAATATTCGCAGTTCTCTACTCAGTTGTCGCAAACTGGAAACAATCCAGTTCAAAGGACCAGGGCTCCCATTGGAACTGTGGCCAGAGAAAAGCCGCTCCAGAGGCCACACCCAATCAATTCCATTCTCCTTACATTCATGCAATCATAGGACAAAGCACCAGGCGGCCACAGGAGGCGGGTGCAGGAGACCTCCAGTAAGAGAACATGCCTGGACAAGTGTGCTGGCCACACAGTGCCCAGTTCCCAACACATCCCACACACACTTAAGTGAGAGAGGAGTAAAGAGGATGCAACTTCATATGAAAAAACAGTAGAAACTCAAGATAAAAAATTAAGAGACCTGGTGCCAAGAGCTTATTTTTCCTATAAGACTATGCCCAGGAAAGTAAGCAGCTATTACTACTGTCCATGCTACCCCTCAAGTTTTATCATCTATGTTATAGTGATGGAAAGGAGCTTACTACCTAAGTATAAATAACAAGAGAGGCCAGAGATTGGCCCAGTAGTTAAGAACACTGGCTGCTTTTTCAGAGAATCCAGGCTCAGTTCCCAGTACTTCATGGTGGCTCAAAACCATCTATAACTCAAGTTCCAGGAACCCAATGCCCTATTCTGACCCCCAAGAGCACCAGGCACGCACATACATAAATGCATGTAATACACAGAGAATATATATAAGTCTAAAAAAGAAAAAAAAAAACTTCATGAAGCCAGGCAGGACAATGACTCAACAGGTTAAATGCTTGCCACACAAAATAAAGATCCTTACAACCTATGTAGTAAGGTATGATGGCCCAACTCTAATCCCAGAGCTCGGGAGGTAAAAATAGAGGGTCCCTGGAGCAGGCTAGCTCTGGACTCAACTGAGACCCTGCCTTAATAATTAAAGTGGAGAGCAAATGGGTAAGATATCACATATCAGCCTTTGGCCCCCATATATGCGCGCACGCACACACACACACAAACCCACATTGCTTCTGTTAAGAATATTCAAGGTTATGTTTTCTTTTTGAATCAGGGTCTCACTAGGTAGTCCTGGCTAGCCTGGAATTCACTGGGTAAACCAGGCCAGCCTCTGCTTCCCAGGTGCTAGGATTATAAGTTGTATGATACCGGGCCAGGCAAATTCTTTTAAACCCGTTGAATCTGGAGCTAGAGATAAGGATCCATGGCAGCTCACAAACATCTGTAAGTTGGTTTCCATGGTATCCAACAGACACCCTCTTTTGGACCCAGCAGGCACTGTATGCGTATGGTGCAGACATACATGCAGGCAAAAATACCTACATACATAAAATCTCTTCTAACTAAATAAACTTAGGTTGGGTTTGAACATTTGGTCTCAGCTGATGGTACCGTCTAAGAGGTTACAAAACCCTTTCTATTCTCTGCTTCCTGTGTGAAGATGACTGACATGTGATCACTCTGCTTCCTGACTACCAGGTTGGCCTCACCCTTCCATGTTGTGCCTTCCCTGTCATGATGGACAGATACATTCATCCCTGCTGTAACTGCAAGTCCAGACCAACCCTGTCTCCCCAAGCTGCTTTCTGTCAGGCCATTCTATCACAGCAACAGAAAGGTAACTAAGATAACCTTGCATTATAGAGATTTCTCTTTTGGTGGTAGTATGTGTGTGTTTAACAGGCTGTTCTCTTAACTTGAGATCCTCTGCTTCAGCTTTCTGAGCAAAGGGATTAAAAGTGTGGGTCACTAAGTCTAAACTAGATTCTTTCCAGCTTAAAAAAAAAAAAAACAACAACAATTACATGTTTAAAGCCACTGGCGTAAACCAGCTAAGTTTATTGAGAATTAATATACTATGTCAAACTATAGCAAGAAACCCTGAATTAGGGAGTGGGAAGTCCCAAAAGTTTCTCTTCAGCAAGTTCCTCTTTGTTTCAGGGTTATCTCTAAAATTTCAACTCTTCAAGATTTAACAGACCTCAAACCAAACTAGCTCACATGTCATGAATTAACCCTATTTTGCTAATAGAATACTTAGCTGCCCATTCTGACTATTAAAATCTAACTGATAACCCAACTGGAAGGCAGACTGGTCCCAGGGAGAACAGCATGGCCAATCAGAGGCTGCAGTGGGTAGAACTCACAAAAGAACAGAGAAGAATAAATGGGTTCCTGATAGTTTTCTTAGTACCAAGAGATGGAGAACAGGCTGAAGAGAGAAGTCATCAGTGGTTTTCTCAGCCATGAACCCTGCAAACTAAAAATACCAATCTGTAAGATAAAAGATGCTCACTGGAGAAATAGTGGCATGACTATTGTAAGAAATAACCAACTGCTTTCTGTTTGGATCTGAAGTCTGTTCCACAGGACAGAATTCATACCCGGTACTATAAAGCTGGTCAAAAGCACATGGCTAGGTCAATTCCCCTGGAGGGGAGCCTACTCCTGTTATCTTCCTAAATGGTCATGATGTACAAACTGTCTTTTAAATATATTTAAACCCTTGGTAAGAGCAGCTCCCACCATTTGCAACAGACCGTATTTAATGCAGAGACTCACAAATAGTCAAAATACCAAGAATAAAAAACTAGTGAGCTCTTAGCCCTAAACCAGACATCTATATCAATACTCCCTGGATCCAAGGCTCAGGAAATAATCCTGGAAGTGGGGCAGAAAGAATCTTAAGAGGTAGAGCATGACAAGTTTTGTGAAATAACAATGTCTGGACACGACATGGCTGCTCCACACATGAAATCACAGGAGTAACTGTGATTATGTGCACAAGATGGGACCCCATTAACATTTCTTCACAAATGGGGGGAAGGAGCTCACGAAAGGTTGCTGAGGGAGGGAACCACCAAAGAAGATTAAGTTGCCCATGCTCCAGTAAATAATTCCTGCCCATGTTCACGCAAGCAACCTTGATTAAACTGAGGGTCACAAAACAAAAAAAAAAGCTAAGCAGGCTTCAGAGACTCACATTTCACATATGGAGACAACTCAAAGTGCATTCAAGTCAGCAACACATGTTTATGAACCTTGTATGCAGGAGGCAGGAAGATAACTGTAAATAAATAAAGCTGGGCGGGAAGCCCTTTGGTATCTCAAGTCACAAATCCCTGAGTGGGCACACCCAATGAAGAACACTAATTCTGAAATCCAGACAAGGCTCTAGTGCCCCTCTAGGGATGGAAAGTTGACTGAGTGCTGAACCACAGCCAGACTGATCAGCAGTGGGTAGTGCTAAGAACATACTGCCAGAAAAGAAGGCCCAGAAGCACCCAGAGCACGTGCTCTTACAAGAGACAAAGTACAAATATTTCTGGCAGGAGCACAGAGGGAACAATTCTGACCCATAATCTGCAATGACCAGCCCAGAAGGCTCACCTACAAGACCAGCCTAGAAACCAGCAAGCTCTCCAGGTCTCTAATTGGCAACTGCCCAACAAAAGCCCTCTAGCCAGGATATAAAAAGCTAGCAGCATCTGTGGAATATTATTTAACTAGGCAAAAAATGTTTGTTTATACTGCAGAATCCTACTTTAACTGTGTAAAGGTGTGTTAGTTTTGTTTATTCTGCATTTGTTTACCTTGCCTGCCTAAGGCACCTGACTGGTCTAAAAAAGCTGAACAGCCAATAGGAAGGCAGAAAAAGGATAGGCAGGGCTGGTAGGCAGAGATAATAGGAGGAGAAATCTAGGCTGGGAAAAGAAGAGAGAAGAGAATAAGGGACATGCCTGGGGCAAGAAGCCAGGCAGCAGACACAGGAGTAGTGAAAGTACAGAAGGAAAAGTACAAAGTCCCAAGGCTAAAGGCAGATACAGAAAAACAGGTTAATTTAAGTTAAAAGAGCTAGCCAGAAACAAACCTAAGCTAGGCTGAACATTCAAACTAATAACTAATTAAGAAGTCTCCATGTTATGATTTGGGAGCAGACTGGTGTCCAAAAGAAAAAACCTAGTACAGCATTCTTTGGTGCCATCTCAGGACTAATCGAAGAGGAAATACCTACTACAGCCAGTCACAGGACCTAAGAAACAAATGACAGTCTTATTTATATATTTTATTATTTTTTGTTGTTTTTTGAGACAAGGTTTCTCTGTGTAGCAGAGATCTACCAGCTTCTGCCTCCTCAGCGCTGGGATAAAGGCAAGCGGCACCACTGGTAAACTAGACAAGCAGAAGAGTAGTAGGAGGCATAGTACTTGTTTTCCTAGCTAGCAGCTGACCCCACTTTCTAGGCCCCCTTAGTTCATCCTAAGGTTGAAAAATTGCAGTCTGCTACAATAAGAAAAGGAGGGAATCTGGAACCCTGGAATATCTATTAGATGAGGCTTTGTACCTGGAGCCAATAGGATGGGGAATCCATCAAGCAAGTAATGCTAGACAAATGTCAAGATTTTATCTCTCTGGAGAACCAGCCTATAGGAAAAAGAGGACAGAACTGTAGGGTATGATGGTAAAAGCCTTTAAATCCCAGCACTGGAGGAAAATGGATCTCTGTTAGTTTAAATCCAAGTCTGGTCTACATGGAAGTTCTAGGCCTGCCAAGGATACATAGTGAGATCACATCTCAGAAAACCAAAAATGCAGAATTTTTCACCAGAGACTTTAAAAACCACTTTTTGTACCAAACTGGGAAGCTATTTTTGCTAGGCTAATTTCCGTTTCTGCAGAATCATAAAATTAAAACTGTTTGCTTCTTAAAGTTGTGATTACAGAATGAAGGTGTTGTTTCCCACTCGGGAGATGCTCGCACCTAGTCACCCCACTGGGAAGCTTTCCTCAAGACTGCAAACAGCTACAGCTCTGCTGTACACCCGGCCTCCGCCTGTTCTCACTGGATTGCTTATGTTATTTCCACAGCTTCACTAGACAATCTAGAAGAGAATCAAAAATCACAAAACGAAGATGCTCCATAATTCTAACCACTCAGAGAAAACCTGCCACCCTCTAGATTCCCTTTCCCCAGCCCCTTTCTTAGCACTAGCTTTCACTTGTGTTGCGTCCACAGCAAGTTGTGTTTGTTATTTAACAAGTGGGTCATCATTTCTGGCGAGTGCCTACTTGTATGCACAAGCACACCAGGCAGTCTACAGCCAGCACCAAGTAGTTTCCAGCCACAGATGTTTCCTTGGCCTGGCACTTGGTTTCTGTACCATTAAATCCTGACTTAGTACTAGGACTCATCAATTTTCTTCTGCATTCATTTTTGCATATTTGCTATCGAACTACCTTTCCCTCTCCTCTGTCCCTTTTCCTTAGGGTACATACTACTCTTGCACAACAGAGCTTTAACCAATACTTTCTCTTGCTAGGGCGTCACCTTCCTTCAGTCTTGTTCACCATCCTCAGATTTAAGATTTCAAACAAGGTGGGGTTAGAGACGATTTACAGATGATGAAGGCTGGGTACCCAGAACCCACATGGTGGCTTACAACTGCCTAGAACTCCAGTTCCAGGGTACCTTCACAGACGGTGCACAGGAATTCATGCAAGTTTGAACTCATGAATACACAGGCATACACACATTAAAGGGGAGGAGTCACAAGATAAAACTGTGGGGTATTCACAGAACCAAAGCCCTGGAATGAAATACACAAATGTGTTTGCTTACCTGTCCCTCTAGAACCAAAGCTATAAACAGGATGGTGACAGTGTAACTACTAAGAGGAAAGAGGGAACTCGAGATGAAGGCCTGTATCACCAGCAATATTCTGACCAGCCCTAAATGGCTGAGCCCTAGAGCCTCTCCTAGAATGGTCTGGGTACAGCTCCCTGTGGCCACCTGTGTCTCGGACCTGAGGTTGCTTAATCCTAATGAAGGATGACAAGCAACTTCCTGGGCTCTCATCATGATTTAGGCAGTTATCAGAGTTTTGATTTTACCTGAATAGACCTAGCACAACCAGGGCTTGGACTATAGCCAACAATAAAGCACTCATCTGGATGTTGGATTTTTAAGGTGAATCAGTATTTAGTGATTTCAGAGCTGGGCATGGTGGCATACAGGTCATCCCAACACTTGAGAAGCAGAGACAGGAAGAACAATAGTTCGGGGTTATTTCTGGTGACAGTGTCAGTCTGAGGCCAGCCTGGGCTAAAGGAAATCTTGTCTCTTTTTTTCTTTTTGCAGAGTGAGGCTGAATATTTATTCAGGGGATTGTTGAGGGGAAAGGGTGAAGGGGGGGACAGAGAGAGAGAGAGGAGAAAGAGACAGAGAAGGGGGTCAGCGGAGAAGTGGAAATCTCATCTCAAAAGCAGAAAACAACAATAAAAATCACAACTGCTTTAAACTACTTCCAAAAAAAGCAACTGGGAGGAGGGAACAAGTTGGGAATTGCTACAGTCAGTGAAGTTGGTGGCTACGTGGTGGAGTTTATTGTCCCACAATTTCTGCTTGAGATTTTGTATAAACAGTTAGCTAAAAAGTCCTTCTGAGCATTATTCTTGGAAGGCTGTGGGGCTTTCTTATGCCTGGAGCTAGGTTTCAGTGACAACCCAAGGAAACTTCCTGGCCTCCTCCTTATACTGGAGTCTCTAAAACAGGAGGAGATTCCTGGCTGCATTTTAAATTTTACCTATAAGACCTTGACGAAGCTGCATGCAGGGGGTTGATAAGGCATCAATCTTAACTTTGTATGTAGACAATGTTTTCTGTGGATCAATTCAATCAATGGCTAGCTTATTCCTGCCATCTGGTAGTCAAATACAAAGGCCAACAAGAGAAAGTATATGGGTGCTGTCTGGACCAGTACATCTGTCCCAGGTTCTGGAAGGATCCCCTCCCCTGGTGATCCTATTTGGGTGAGAGAAAGCACAGAAAAGATCTCTGGCTTCCAGTCGAGTTCCACTGATGCCGTTGCAGGCAGTCTCTACTGAGCCATAAATAATCATATAGAAGGAAATGAGGTCTACTGTAGTAGGGGAATGGTGTGCAACACGAGACACTCGATAACCGCCTCAGGGGAACTAAAATTCAAAAAAACAAAGGAAAAGTACTCAAGGCCAACACTCACCAGGCAGGAGGCTGCAGGGAGCCCACCCTGATCTCTAGGAATCCGTCCCTAGCCAGCTAGTCGACGCTCAGAGCTCGGAGCCAGGAGCCAGGCAGAGTCTGGTGCCCCCAAACTGCAGCCCACGAGCAGTTCTGCAGGGAAACGCACAGCAGCGGCGGCCAGGGTGGGGTGGAAGATCCACAAGGGCTGAACCAAAGGAGGGACGGAGGAGAAAGGAAGGGCCACAGGAGCGGAAGCTAGGGAGCGTGGGCGGAGGGCGGGAGGGCCAGCTCGTACCCGCCGCTCCGGCTCTCGGTATGTGTCACTCAACACGCCGCGGCGTCATGGACGCCACAGGGCGGCGGGCGCCGGCGGAGGCCGGGGGATCCTGGCGGCCCAGCCGCCCCGGAGGTACCGCGCTCGCCGCAGCCCAGGCCGCAGGGGCCCGGGGGACAAGCAGCCCACCCACTCACCTGCGCCGCGAGACAGGCCCGCCACACGGTCGGCAGCCGAGACCAGTCAGCGCCCACAAAGGGTAGCCATGGAGCCGCCGCGCGAGCGCCAATTGGTGGAGTGCTGAGCGGAGCTCCGTTCAAACCCACGCAAGGCGGAGCCTCACCAGCGTGGACTCCCGCGCAGCGTCTCCAGCCGTTAGGATCGCGCGCTGGGCCGCCCCGCCCCGTTCCCATGCCTCCCCGCGCCTCGCTCCGCCTCCGTCCCTTGTCTCTCGACGGCGCGACTGCAGCTCCCAGGTTTCCGCGCGCTCGGGCTCCCAGGATTCCGCGCGCCGGCCACGGCCCCGTTCCCAGTGGTCCGTGCGCTTGGCCCGCCCCCGGTCCCCTGGTTTCTCGAGCGCGTCCATTCCAGCCAGTCCCCAGTCTCCTCGCTCCCGCCGGCGCTTCTCCCTCTGCCTCGGCCTTCTCCCACAACCTTCCGTCCTAAGGCTGAACACAGTGGCGGCGCTGTGCGCGGCTCTACTCTGCCCTGCTGCGAAGTATAGAAGGGCTGAACGAGTCTCGGTGGTGGACTCCCTGCACAGGTCCTGGTTCGAACGTCAAAGTATAATGTCCTGGTAGCGTACGAGATCTTGAAAGAGGACACCAAGCCCCAACGCCGTTGATTAGGGGTGCTGAGTGGGTGCCAAATGTCTGTCTAGTGGCTGGCTGAAGGGAAGATGCCACATGAAGGCATGAAACAAGCTTATTCGCGGGGAAAGACCGGAAACTTCCCCCACCCGGACTAATAGTGAGAGAAAAACCAATGCCAAACGAGAAAACATATGAATGTCCTAGTCAACGTTACCCTATGTTCTGTGGGCGCTATCCTCTGCTCACTCACCCACTCCAAATTCTTGGCCGTACTTTCCCTTTCTTAATCAGCTGGAAAGGAGTGCCTTCTGAATTTAGACTATGCTTTTCCTTTTAAATCACTATTATTTTTTTTATTTACTTCTTTTGTGTGCGTCAGTGTTGGCCTGCAGGTATGAATGTGTATCAGGTGCATGCTGAGAACCACACCCAGGTCCTCTCTGTCAGAACAGCTAGTGCTCTTAAGCCCGAGCCAAAGGAAACTAGTTGAGTTGATCCCTGAATGAAACTGAGGCATTTGGCAGGGCCTCAGCCAAGGAGAGCAAGGCTGGAAGGCACAGCTGCTTCAAGATCTCTCCACTGCAAGCCCTCAGAGGGACATTTGCGTTCTGCGAGGAACTGGACAACAGAGGAAGGGAGGATCTCAGTATGTTTGCAGATGTTACTGGCAACGAGAGGTAAACTCAGCATCGCAGCCTGAGGAGCTCTGCCCAGGATCTTAATGTACACTGCTGGAAGATTCCAGCAATCTGTGAAGCTAGATTGGGGAGGGAGTGCACACCCAAAGGGTTGTGTGTGTGTGTGTGTGTGTGTGTGTGTGTGTGTGCGCGCGCGCGCTTGAGCATTTTAACAGCTGTACATAATTGTGGTGGCTTTTGAAGTTACTTTGTTTAAAGGATATAATCTAAAAGGTTCATAAGGTAGCCTGAAATGGAAGTTCAGGATTTTAATCCTAGCACTCAAGAGGCAGAGGCCAGTAGATTTCTGTGAATCTGTATCAAGAGTTCCAGGACAGCCAGGGCTACATAGTGGGACCCTGACTCAACAACAACATTTTTGTGGGTGCTGGAGAGATGGCTGTTCTTCCAGAGGATCAGGATTTGATTTCTAACACCCACATGGTGATTCACAACCAGGCATGAAAATAGTGCAGACATGCATGCAGGTAAAACTTCTATACAAATAAAAAATTTAAAAGAATGTTTTTGCTATACTTATTTTGTCAAAAGGGTTTTGGTTGGTTGGTTCGGTGGGATTGTTTGTTTGTGAGACAGTGTCTCACTATGTAGTCCTAGCTGACCTGGTACTTGCTATGTAGACTGAGCTGGCTTTGAATTAACAGAGATGCACTGCCTCTGTCTCCCAAGGGCTGTAACACCACCACACCCAATATAAAGAGGTTGGGGTTTTGTTTTGTTTGTTTTGTTTTATTTTGTTTCTAAAGATAGGGCTTCTCTGTATAACAGCCCTGACTTTCCTGGAACTAGCTCTGTAGATCAGCCTGGTCTCCAACTCACAGAGATCTGCCTGCCTTTGCTTCCTGAGTGCTGGGATTAAAGGTGTACACCACCACCACCTAAGAATTTTTTTGATATTAAGATTATTTTATTTGTGCATGAATTTTGCTTGCATGTCTGTAAGTACACCATGTTTGTGCTTGGTGCCCTTGGAAGCTGGGAGAGAGTGTTGGATCATTTGAAGTTACACATGGTTGTGAACTAATAATGTGGATGGGTGCTGGGAACTAAACCCACATCCTCTGCAAGAGCAATAAGTGCTCTTAACCACCGAGCCAACTCTCCAGACCACAAGGTTTTTCCTTTAAAGTGAGATTATAAAGAGTGTGAGGTGTGTGAGAAACAAAGACCCTCACTTCATGCAAGAGCACCGCAGATGTGGAGGAGGAGCACCTGCGGAGGAGCACCGCAGATGCGGAAGAGCACCGCAGATGTGGAGGAGCACAGGTGGCAGTTTATTTTACAGCCTTTCAGAGCCTGCTGTTAGTCTAGACTGGCTTTCTGATTGAATACAGAGACAGTTTTCATAGCCCTCATACAAGCCCCTGGCTCGCTCTCCTCGTGTCTGGTTAGTCAGGAGCGTACAATCTGTTATGTCATCTGGGTCTTATCCATCCCTCTGCTGCTCTTCTCTCTGATGTTTGCCTTTATTCTCAACAAAACTGGTGAGTGGGTTCTGTATTCGAGGGCAGTAAAGAAACTACTGAAATGACTGTTCCATGGGTGGACAGTTTTTATTGTGGATAAAGAAAAGGAAATACCCAAGGACATTTGGAAGAGTCTAGAGCAAAGAGAAAAAGAAGCAGGCTGGGGATGGCCGGGGCTATCTTCAAGAGAAGGGAGATTAAAGGGGGTAGGGAGAAAAACCTTACTGTTATCAAGAGAACAGGGTGGGGTGGTCCTGGAATAGCAGGTGGCTAGCATAGTGAAGGAGGATTAGGGGAGATGAGAAGGGACTTTGGAATATATACTGGGTACTCGTGCACGGGAACTGAAGGAACCTGGAGGCCAGCATGGAATTTGAAATGAAACCAGAGGTCTGTGTCAATGAAGAGCCATTTATTTGTCTCTTCTCCAGAGGCAAGGGAAATGATTCCTTTTGGTGAACAGAAACCCGTTCTGCAAGTTTCTGAGGAATCCTGGCTTTTGTGTGACCACCAGAAGACCACCACTATAGTCCAGCTTGAATTGAACCAAGACTGTCATTTCTGGACTCAAGCACTACTGAGACCTAACAGGTTCACCCATCTTATCAGAGACATGACCTTGTTATGTCTGCAGGTCTTCAGGCTAGCTTGGTTATTACTGATTTTCTATTCTAAACTTCTAGTTTGGGTAGGAGGCAATACTAACAATTTGTGGGGGGTTTTGGGGACCTCTTTTGACTCTGGGGGGCCCACTACCCAGCTCCCAAATAAATCACAAGCAGAGTCTTATTCTTACTTACAGATGCCGATCTTAGCTTGGCTTCTTTCCAGCCAGCTTTTCTAACTTAATATCCCATCTACCTGTTGCCTCCAGGCTTTGTCCTTTTCTTACTTCTGTATAACTTACTTTCACTTTGACTTCATGGCTGGCTGGGTGGCTGGCTCTGGAGTCATCCTGTCCTTGTTCTCTGGCTCGTGAATCCCTTTCCCCCTAGATTTCTCCAGTTTATCCTCCCTGCCTGCCCATCCTTTCTTCTGCCTTATTATTGGCCATTCAGTTCTTTATTAGACCAGTCAGGTATTTTATACAGGCAAAATACACAGCTTTACAGAGTTAAACAAATGCAATATAAAAGAATTTAACACATCTTTCCATCATTAACTATTCCACAGCATAAACAAATATAACACATTTTAAAATAATATTCCACAACTAAAGGGTGGGAGTAACTAACTTAGACTGTTACCAAGGATCCAGTGTTTTCTGTTATCCATAATTAGACTTAAGATGACTCAAGATAGTTTTATTTTAAAAATGAACCATCAGTCTTATGGAATAATCTTTTGTATACTGTGACAATGTGTCATTCTAGTTTAATAAAAAGCTGAATGGCCAATAGCTAATCAGTATTTTCAGGGTAGAGAGGACACTGGGAAGAAGGAAGACATCAAGAGACGCAGAGCAAGCAGGGTGGGCAATGCAGAGATGTGGTAAAAAAGCCACAAGGTAAAGAGTGAATTAATAGAAATGGGTTAATTTAAGTTGTAAGAGCTAGTTAGAAACAAGCCTAAGCTATTGGCTGAGCTTTCATAATTAATAAGTCTCCCCGTGTCATTATTGGGGAGCCAACAGTTCTTAGGAAAAAGTCCGACTACAAATGGCGTCCAACGTGGGGGCACATATTTCCACACAAGACCCAAGAAAGCTTAAAAAGGGGTTCTAAATACACAAAAACGGAGCCAGTCGTGGTTTCTGATTCCACAGTCTAATGAAGGCCACAGTAGAGGTGCGTCTCCTGGGCACCAGTGCATAACGAGCTAAGCGGCATGGAGGTTTAAGGTTTTGCTCATCAGATAGAAAAGGTTGCAGATATGCTGTAAAGCAGGTTCAAAAGAGCCTCTAAACAGGTCACAGTATGTTTAACAGTGCGTTTGCTTAAGAAAGAGGGTATAGACAGTCATAAAAATAGTAAAGTCTTTAAACAGAAAATTAAAGTAATAATAAAAAAGAATAAGCCACATAAGAATGGGAAATCTACAGGAGTTTGAACCTCAAATGGTGCTTTGTTAATTTCGAATTTTTGAATGCTAGTGAACAGAAAACATCTGCTGAGAAACATTGGATTGTGGAAGGGATCACTGAATTAAACCAGCCTGTATATTTTAGGGATGCCTTACCTTTAAAATGGAAATAAAAATATATTACGTTGGGGAGAGATTGTGCTTTTGTTTCCACATGAAACAAAAAAACTATGGATTCCTTCAAAATTAATAAAGCTCAGATTTGACAGCAGAGACCTGAAGATCTTGGCTGCAGATATGAGGGAAAAGTCAGGAAAGAGTGCAGGACCAGAGGTCATGTGTACTGATCCCTCTACACGGGAACAGAGGTCATGTGTACTGATCCCTCTACATGGGAACAGAGCTCATGTGTACTGATCCCTCTACA
>NC_022009.1:48495955-48502488 GCF_000317375.1 Microtus ochrogaster
TCTACATGGGAACAGCTCTGAGACAGGATGAGACTTGATCATAACAGTTTTGTTATGCAGTCCAAACAAACTTATAAAGTTAGCAGATGCCTTTTACCTGCTCAGACATAAATCATCTTTAGCTAATGTGTGCATGCCGCACTTTCCATACTTGGTTAATACCAATAAGAGCTGATAATTTTAAAAAACAAAATTTGGTCAAACAAAGTCAAAGGGATTCTTACTATAGGTCACAAAAAGGTCAAGACATGTTTTAAATGGGATTTATAATCTTACGAAATTTTCTCAGGCAAAACCAGGTTTTGAGTTTTTGGGGGGGATTGTTTTTTTTCTGGGGGGTTCGGGTTGAGTCAGGGTTTCTCTGTGTAGCCCTGGCTGTCCTGGAACTTGTTTCATAGACCAGGCTGACCTTAAACTCAAAGATCTGCCTACCTCTGCCTCCCAAGTGCTAGGTGGTGCGTGCCACCACCACCTGACTGGCAGCAAGTACAGGAGCTTAAGCCTCAGGGACAAAAAGCCAGGAGGCAAACACAAAACATCCCCATCCTCCACCGTTTTGGATGGGAACTAGCATGAAGATCCTGGGGTTTTCAGAGCTGGGAGTCCCCAGAAGCCCCCAGTACAAAGGAAATCTAAATGATGCTGCAGTAACTGGAAACTGAGTCCAACTCCAGGCACGAGCTGTTGTTGAAATGCGCTTCTGACAGCCTGTCTTCTTCCCCGTCACTGCGGAGCCAAGAAGACAAATACCCACATCGTTTACACACATACACTCAGCCAGTCCAGACCCACTGGGTCTATATAACCCAGCACACTGGCTGGTTCTTGGTAGATTGGAACACTTTTCAGAGAAAAACGAGGGTAAAGACTGTTCTGGCTTCTAAGAACCGAGACAGGCCAGGCAGTGGTGGTGAATGCCTTTAATCCTAGCACTCGGGAGTCAGAAGCAGGCCAGAAACCAACCCACTGGTTCCTGCCCTTGAAGATCCACTGTTTTTGAGACCTGCTCTCTCCATGAACTTGGTCCAGGAAGTACAGTCAACAAACATCCTGTGGCTGTAACTTTCACTGGTAATATCTCAGTTAATACCCCACCATCACCAAGGAGATTGGATCTTCTCATTTGCCCTGCTTGGGTTGCTCCTCCTTGGTAACTCTCCAGTTTCTGTTGTTACACACAAATCAAACTTCATTTATTCACTCTTTTCTGTCTTCCCACTTCATTCTTGGAGAGGACAAGGTAAGAACCCAGTTGAAAACAGCAAAGTTGACAGTTGCAATACGGTAGGTGAAGGACAAAAAGCTCGGCAAAGAGAACTACATGAAAATTTACACCTGAGCGTGTAAAATATAAAGTCAATGACAGATCCCGTTCCTAATACAGTTGTCCTGCACTTGGAAACAATATCCACAAACAGATGGGGGTGGCAAATGAAACAAAACACACAAAGCAGCCCAGAGATGCTTCCCTTGTCAGAATGGGCAAGGCAAACTGACCAAGACAGATGCTGCCTTCTGCCCATCAAGCTGAAAGAGAAAGAAAAAGCAATCTATTACAGATTGAAAATGTAGTCAGGCTCAGGTGTGGGAAAAGAATGAAATTGTGTCAGTTTCCAAGGAAGCCAGGCTTGAGAAACATTATTTTTCTATCATGCAGGATCTAGATTTAAACATTGCTGTTGTGAAACATTAGTTGAAGATGTGTTACATTTGTTTATGCTGTGAAATATTTGTTTAATGATGCAAAGATGTGCTGCATTCTTTTATGTTGCATTTGTTTAACTCTAAAACTGTGTTACTTTGCCTAAGACACCTGATTGGTCTAGTGAGCTGAACAGCCAATAGCGAGGCAGGAGAGAGAAATAGGCAGGGCTGGTGAGCAGAGAATAAATAAGAGAAAAACAAGAAAGGGAAGAGTGAGAAAAGGAGAAGGAAGGAGGGTGCCAGGCATCCACCCAGCCGCACAGCCAGCCATGGGGTAAAAAGGAACATGCAGAAAGCACAGTTTGGCATGAACGCCTCACTGCCTGGGGGAGTGCCTTGATTTCTCAGGAACTGAAACGCACACAGCACCCCAGGAACCATGAACCCTAACCTGGAAAACCTGTGATGTGTAATGAAGGGAGTCAAAGGATTGCGTTACCTCACTTATTATCAAGCAAAATCCGTACACAGTAATCACAAAAGAGAATTGGGAATCCAAAATGGGTCACCAGCTGCTCCACCACTGCCACTGCTCTCCCTCCCATCCCTCTGCTCCACCTTGCCTTTGGGTCACATATTTCCCACCTACTGGACCAAACTGCTCCTTCTCATTGGCTAGCAGACCTGCAACAGATTTCCCACTCCATTTCCCCCTTGTTGTATAATTAAGAAGGAAAGGGTCTGTGTGCCTCTCAAAGCACAGGCCAGGGCAACTCCCTGGTTCCCTGCACTTGATGGTCTGAGTTTGAGTCATGAAACCCATATGCTCACAGGATAGAACTAATTCTCGTGAGTTGCCCTCTGACCTCCGCAGGCATGCGATGACATGCACTAACTGTGCTGCCAAACAAAGAAGCAACTATTTTAAAAAGTCATAATGAAAACCATTATTCTGTATGGCAACTATTTTGGTTTCATTTACTGTTGTTACTATAAAATAAAATAAAAAAAAAAGACAAGACAAGAGAAAAAGGATAACCTTATCTCATTTGCCGGTCCTGTCAAGGAAGTCTCAGCACTGGACCCGAGGGAACTGGTCACACTGCATCCACAGCTGGGCAGAGCTCTATGAATGCTGTGCTAGTTGTACTGACTGGTTTTGTGTGCCAACTTGACACAAGCAGGAGTCATCAGAGAGGAAGGAGCCTCCATGAGATTCAGCTGTAAGACATCTTTTTAATTCATTATCAGTAAGGGGGGGGCAGCCCAGGGTGGGTGGTGCCATCCTTGGGCTGGTGGCCCTGGCTTCTATAAGAAAGCAGACTGAGCAAGCCAGTAAGCAACATCCCTCCACAGCCTGTGCATCAGCTCCTGCCTCCAGGTTTGCTGTGGGAGCTCCTTTGGCCAGTGGCCTTTAAGATACCAGCCTACTTTTGCATGTTCTCTTATATTATAAATGCAGCTGTAAAGCTTGCACTTGCTCTCTTGCTTCCAGTTCTCACTTCCAACTGCTAGACTCTGTTCTTGTTCCCTGTTCATGCAGAGGACTGTGATCTAGGACAGTGATCTGTGAGTCTCCCCTAAATAAATAACTCTTTATTATACGTAATTCTGAACTAGTGTGGGATTATTTTGTATCTTCTGCCATCATCTGGCACCTGAACGTGGGGACCAGTCCACACTTTTTTGAATCGGTCCGCCAGTCGCATGGCCCATTGGGCACTGAAATCTCTTGCCAGCGGCTCTAGCGAGCCCTCAGATGCAGCAGGCTGCTACTCAGCACTCCCCAGCTCAAACCCACACGCTGCCTCTCTGTGCACCACACACCAGCCCATCCAACTTGCCATCCCCGTGGTGCACACAGTCTGCAACTCACACTGATGGAAAACTTTGGGCTTTCTCTTTATCCTGGGTCCCAAGTCTTGGAATCATTTGATCGCCTTAATAACTGCTCTTAATTTGTTAAACAAAGCATATTTCTCAGTACCTAAGTAATCTCTTGGCCACGTAGCTGAAACTGCGACACCTTCTGGCCAATAATGATCATTACACCTATTCCAATTCATTGTAATTACCTTAAGACAGGTAAGATCTGAGAAACTTAAAAAAAAAATGACTGATAACATCCAAGAGCTCAATAATTATTTTGCTTATGATGTGGAAGATATTTTGCAAGACTTATGCAGGTCTCCTTCTACATCCCTTTATTTTATTCTAGGAATTAGTTTTGTTTTCAATATTAGCTCATTAAAAATGGTTCAATACTGTGGAGAGGGAACATCAATTTGACAAAAATATCTGAAAGAATTTGTGCTGTTGAATTAACTATTGGAATCTGTTGAAAAGTTGTGATAGATTAATGGATAAGATATCTCTCCAGAAAGGTAATATGGACACAAGCAAAATTATGTCCAAGGATGAGACGTTATCTTTACTGGACAAGTTTTATACCTTGGAATCCTCAGTGAGGGCATTAGAACAGAACACTGGACAGGAGATTCAGACTTTACAAAATGCAGTAGGAAAAAGATTTGAAAAGACTGAGGAATTTATTGAAATTGATAAGCAGGGACAGAAGGTACCAGGACAGGATTTAGCCTCATCAGTACATGCCAGACCACGGAATGACTTACACAGAGTCAACTAGCAGGTTTAGACCAGCAGAGAGTATAGTTCCTTTTACTGCTGATGAAATTAAAAAATTATGGGAAGGGGCTGGAGAGATGGCTCAGAGGTTAAGAGCATTGCCCGTTCTTCCAAGGGTCCTGAATTCAATTCCCAGCAACCACATGGTGGCTCACAACCATCTGTAATGGGGTCTGGTGCCCTCTTCTGGCCATCAGGTGTACACACAGACAGAATATTGTATAAATAAATAAATAAATAAATAAATATTTTTAAAAAATTATGGGAAGACAATGAACCTTGGTAAAGAGCTTGTGCTAATTTCTTGGGAGAAATTAATAACAATTATCCCAAAAGCGATAGACTTAACCTTGTAAAGAGAACTACTTGGATTCTTCCCTGAATTGTATGTGATGCACCAATAACTGGAGCCCGTACATTTTATACTGTTGCAAATAAATCAGGGAAAGCAGATTACAAGTCAGATGAATTGAGTAAGGTGGAACAAAGCCCTTATAATTCTGTCCAGAAGGCAGAATTATATGCCATTCTAATGGTACTAAGGGATTTTAAAGAAACTCTCAATATAGTTACAGATTCACAATATGCAGAAAGAGTTATCTTGCATATTGAAACTGTTGAATTTATACCAGACGACACAGAATTGACTTCATTATTCATCCAGGTACAAGACATAATCAGGAATAGGCTTAGTCCTATATACATAACACACATGCAATCCCATATGGGTCTGCCAGATGCTCTAGCACAAGGCAATGCAGAAATTGATTGATTATTGATTGGAAGTGTGCTGAAGGCTTCAGAATTTCATAAGAAACATCATGTCAACAGTAAAGGTTTAAAGAAAGAGTTTTCTATTATGTGGCAACAAGCTAAGGAGATTATAAAGAGATGTCTTACTTGCTCTTTACATAACCAAACACCATTACCTGCAGGGAGTAACCCAAAGGGTACTCAAAGGAATGAAATCTTGCACATGGGTGTGTTCCACTTTACAGGATTTGGAAAATTAAAATATGTACACCACACTATTGACACTTATTCAGGTTTTCAATGGGGCAACTGCCTTGAGCTCAGAAAAGGCTGATTTAGCAATTACACATTTATTAGAAGTTATGGCCATCATGGGTATACCTGCACAAATAAAGACAGACAATGGTCCAGCATATGTCTCTAAGAAAATTAAACTGTTTTTTGCTTATTACAATATAAAGCATATTACAGGTATACCAAATAACCCTACAAGTCAGACAGTTATAGAAAGATCAAATCAAACAATAAAGAATATACTAAACAAACAGAAAAGAGATGTAAAATACCCCCAGAAATAGATTGCATAATGTTTTATTAACCTTGAGTTTTCTTAACACTAATGAGAAAGGGACAACAGCAGCAGAGAGACATTGGATAACAGAAAAGTCTTCTAAATTGAATCAACCAGTATATTTCAAGGATGTGTTGACCTCCCAATGGAAACCAGGAGATGTGCTATGTTAGAGAAGGGATTTGGCTCTTGTTTCCACAAGAGAAGAAAAACTATGGATACCATCAAAATTAATAAAGGTTCGGTTTGAAAAAGAGAAACCTCTTGAGAAACGACAGCTCATCCACAGAGGTGACAACCATACAGGTGGTAAGAAAACCTCATAAGGATTGGGGCAGAGTTCTATTCTTGTCTTTGCAGCAAATATTCATCTTCAAAGAGTTGAGAGACCTTGGAATCTAGATGCCTAAAAATAAAAAGATAGCTATCCAGAGAGGATCAACAAGCAAAGAGAAATCTGACTTTTGATGCTGTATTATCCGCGTGGTAAAATATGATTATCTGGACATGTAATCTCTACTTAAAAATAAAAGCTGGCTTTGGAGCTGGACAACGGCTATCCTTCTCTAAATCCAAGTATGTTGTTAAAAGAAAAATTCAGAATTTCTGTCTCATGTCAGGAACCATCTGGTATGGAACAGAGAGAAGATAGATTTTAAGGAAATATTTTACTTTTCTCCATGCCCACTTTGCTGATCTTGTGTCTTTTGTTGAATATGTGTCTATATGAATAACATTTCGGTTTTCCACAATGAACAGTCGATTTTCCTGCAGTAATCTTTGAAGCTTCCAGGAAGAAGATGGGGCCCCGCAACAACGACTCCACCTGGTTGATATGACATCATGATGCTGATAGTGCTACTAAAAGACTTGTTTTGGGTACCAGCTGCTCGAGATGATTCTAACTTGGTTAGCTGAC
>NC_022009.1:48502933-48506738 GCF_000317375.1 Microtus ochrogaster
CCCCTATGACAGCTGGAAGCAACTCTAGAAGACGTCTCCTTTCCCAACAAAGTTTGTCCTCAGGATTAGGGACATCATCTCGGGGTTGATTATTACTCATATATGGTTGGGGGTTGGGGTGGAAATTATGTAGGCCCAGAGATCTTTAAAAAAGAGGGAAAATTGAATGGGACAATAGATATATTAGTGTGAACTTTCTCATAATAATAATAATAATGAGTAAATAGAGTGTATATTTGTGAGCTATTATTTATGGACAACTTACATTGGTATAGATTTTTATATATTGATACAAGTTCAAATGATATTTGTTATATTGAATATGCTCCTATCTCTGTTTACAATATTGTACACCTATACAAAGTTATTTTGTCAGATTGTATGCATGCATGTTTCTACCTCTGTTTAAGACATTTTGTATATTGATACAATTTTAGGATATATTTATCATATTGCATTATATATTTCTATTTCTACCTCTAATCAAGTTATTTATACATTGTTTACATTTTGAGGTCATTGTCCTCCTTTACTGCACAGTTGTTTAAAGATTGTTTAATATTCTGATATGAAGTCTTTAAGTTATATAGGTATTAAATATTATAGGTCAATAGTCATTCATATTTGTTATACTTTTAGTCAGACTAATTAGGTTCTTTAGATACATAGAAATTGTATTCAGCTTAGATAGGTAACCTTCAGCCACATCAAAGATCTGTAGACCATAGCATTTAAATAACTTAGGATTCTGTTGACATGATTGCTCCTGGCAACACCAATCTATTCCCGAGAGAGTGTTGAGCACCAAAGACACTCCACTTGGAGTTTGTTTTCTTCTTGGCAAAACTCAACCACTGACAAAGTACACAATGTCCAAACTGGACAAGTAGGATACAAAAAAAAAAAAAAAGACTGTCAAATCTTGCCAAGACAAGGTAAGACAACAGTTTTGAAAAATTTCCTGCCCTTGAAAATGGTCTGTCAGTTAATCTAGGCCTAAGCCAAAGTTGGTTGCTTCAACATTGCAAATGAGACTTTGGGTGATTGCTCAAGTAGCCAGTTTTCTCTGTCATCTACTGCACATTTTGGATGCTGCTTGATTGCACTTCCTGCCTACTCAAGTAATATTATCTCCCTTCTCAGGCCTTCCATGGGGTTGAAGATTAGTAAGCAGCCTCGATACAATTCTTCTGATATTTTGAAAAAGAATGTGGCTGCTTTCTCGTACAAAAATTCTACCTGAGTCTAAACTGAAGAGTTTTAGATTAATGATCTTGGCAGAAGAGATTTCAAATCAGCCTCATATTGGTCATGTTATGTGGTTATTAGTAATCACTCTAATTATGCAGATCTATAATGAGAAGGAGAAAGCTAGGGCTGGAGAGATGGCTCAGTGGTTAAGAGCATTGGCTGCTCTTCCAGAGGTCCTGAGTTCAATTCCCAGCAACCACATGGTGACTCACAACCATCTGTAATGAGATCTGGCACCCTCTTCTGGCGTGTGGGCATACATGGAGGCAGACTATTGTATACATAATAAATAAATTAATTAATTAAAAAAGAAAAGGAGAAAGCTAGACAAAAAGACATACAAAATGTACAGTTTGAGGAGAAAAGAAGCATCAGGTAGTATAATGGAGTTAAGTCTGTATTCAAGGAGATGAAAAGTTTAAAGGAAAGCCTGATGCTAAATGCAAGACCCCACTCCTGATACCAACTTCTGCCTTAGTTACTATTCTATTGTTGTTAGGAGACACCATGTCCAGGCAAGTTATGTGTTGGTTTGAAAGAAAGGGAGTGGCACTGTTAGGAGGTATGGTCTTGTTGCAGTATTGTGTGACCTTGTTGGAGGAAGTGTGTCACTGTGGGAAGGGCTTTGAGGTCTCACATGCTCAAGTTATACCCAGTGTAGGTCACAGTTCACTTCCTGTTGCCTGCTGATCAAGATATAGAACTGTCAGTTCTTACTCCAGAACCATATCTGCCTGAATACTGCCATGTCCTGCTATGGTGATAATGGACCAGACCTCTGAGTCTGTAAGTCAGAGTTGCTGTGGTCTTGGTGTCTCTTAACAGCAACAGAAACCCAAACTAAGACAACTCATATAAAGAAAGTATTTAATTGAGCTTGCTTACAATTTCAGAGGCTTAGTCCATTATCATTATGGCAGGGAGCATGGCCACATACATGGTATCAGAGAAGTAGCTGAGAAGTATATCCTGATCTGCAGGCTGAAAAACACTAGGCTTGACATGGGCTTCTGAAACCCCAAAGCCCTCTCCCAGTAGCACACTTCCTCCAACAAGGCCACCTCTCCTAATCTTTCTAATCATTACAAATAGTGCCCACTCCTGGGTGAGTAGTATTCAAAAATATGAGCCCATGGGAACCATTTTTATTCAAACCACCACATAGTCAAAGATGAGGAAAGGAAAAAGGTTGAACTCATTTGGACTGTTGGATTTAGGTTGAAGATGTTAGAACAAAGTCTCAGTTTTAATACAGAAAGATATAGAAACATATCCAAGTACATTGCTGCTATGGAAATGATACCGTGGGAAGGGAGGCACACTAGAGCCCAGATCAAGGTCTCTACCCATTTCCTTATTGAAAAGACCATTTCTCCTGAGAATAAACACCCAGTCTACAGCTGAGAAATCCCAGCATTGTATGTGGGAAGGGAAGTAATGCCAAGTTAGACCAGAAGCATAGACACCCACTGAAAGCACAGGTGGCAGAACCTTAGGTGAGTCTGATTAGATATAGACAATAGTGGGCATCATGGATGCAGGAGGCAGAGGGGGAACCCTGACCTCAAGAGAATATCTCAGATTCGTTAAATGAGTTCTACTTGGTCTTGATTGCAGGGAGCCAGACAGGATCGCCATTACAAGATGGCACCACATCCTGTCTTGCCGGTTATACTCCATATTTGGCGATGCCTTTGAAAACTGCCTGTCCCCCACTTCCCGCATGCGCGGTAAATGGGGGTCCCTGGGCCTATCTCGATGCAGTCTGGTGTCAGCTGATGGTGGCAACCAATCACAGGGCAACCCATGTGCCAATTCCTTATATAAACAGCTGCCTTAGTGCTCTTGGGCCCCTTCGCTTCATGTTATCTCTCAACCAAGTACACTCCAGTAAAGCGTGATCTAAAAAAAATCCTCATGTCGTGGTCGTTCTTTCTCGCTGGTCGAGGAGTTCGCCACACTTGATAACAAAAACTCAGAGCCAGATATTGGGGTAAGTGCTAAAAGATCAGAGAGACAAAGAAGCAAGCCACAGCCAACACTTACCTTGCTAACCCTTCAACCAATAAAGGGCCGAGCTCCTGTTTCCTCCCACCTTATATTCCTCTCTCTGCCCAGCCATATTACTTCCTGTCAGACCTCCAGACCACTAACTATGGTTAACTAATGGCTAGCTCTGCACTCTGACCTTCAGGCAAACTTTATTTGTTAGAGCACAAAGAATCACCACCCAGATTCTTCCTAGAAACTGCTTAATAAGAACATTAGTTAATGAATGCCAAAGTTTCCTCATTAATCTGACAGTGAAATCTTAGATGACTCACCTCACCCAAGCGACAGCTGTCATCACTCTGAGTCCATTGGTACCATGGCTTTAAAACATCACTAGAAGTGTGGAAGTCACAGGAAACCTGCAACACTAAAGACAGAGATACTGCCAGGAGCTCTATGGACACCCTTTTTTCCTGATTATTAAGTTTGATTGTGGTTACTGAGTATCATTTACTTTCAAAGTACTTTTTTTTAATGAGACAGGGTCTCTTTGTAGTTTTGG
>NC_022009.1:48512654-48533963 GCF_000317375.1 Microtus ochrogaster
GTTTATTTTCTCTATGGTGTCCTCAGAATCTGAGATTCTCTCTTCTATCTCTTGTATTCTATTGATTATGCTTGTTTCTGTAGTCTCTGTTTGTTTACTTAAATTTTCCATGTCCAGCCGGTCCTCTGTTTGTGTTTTCTTCCTTGCTTCCATTTCAGTTTTCAATTCTTGAACTGTTTCCATAACCTGTTTGATCGTTTTTTCTTGGTTTCCCAGGGTATCATTTACGTATTTACTCATTTCTTCAAACTTTTTGTTATACTTCTCATCCATTTCTATAAGGACATTTTTTTACATGTTGTTTGAGGGACTCTATTGCTTTCATAAAGTCAATTTTTTCCACTTCTTCTGTGCTAGGGTGTTCAAGTCCTTCTGTTGTAAGATCATTGGGTTCTGGTGTTTTCATGTTGTTTTTCAGATTGTTGGGTGAATTCTTGCCTTGGCACCTGCCCATCTCCTCCTACCAATGCTATCTAGTGGGTCTTCTAAAACAGGATCAGGTTTCCTTGCTGGCCAGGGACCCCATTTACAGAATGCCCCCGCTCCGTTTCCTGGCTCCCGCCGCAGGCCAGGATCCCTCTCACCACTCAGGAGGGTCTACAGGAACAGGAACAGGCTCCCCGTTCGCCAGGGACCTCGCCAACAAAAGGCCTACCACTCTGCAGGCCTGCCACCAAAACAGAGACAGTCCCGCTGCCCTCTGCCCCAAGCACCCGACCCAGGATCCAAACAGGCTGAACTGGGTGATCCCGCGGCCCAGCGGAAGGGAGGGAGAAGGAAGGAAGCCTCTGGGGTAAGTTGGGATGGGCCAGGGAGAGAGATGCCACAGCAGAAGAGGAGCAGGCCCAGCAGAGGGGAGCAGCCCCTGCAGGCTGACTGGGGAGTCAAAGGGGTTGGGGAATGCCCCTGCTCTGTTTCCTGGGTCCCACCGAGGGTCAAGAACACTCTCACCACTCAGGAGGGTCTTCAGGGACAGGACCAAGCTCCCTGTTCGCCAGGGACCTCACCAACAAAAGGCCTACCACTCTGCAGGCCAACCACCAAAACACCTACTTGAATTAGTTGTAGTGGGATGATCTGCTCTCAGTGTGGGCTTCACTGTTTCAAGCTTGGACTATCAAAAAGTATAAGTTCGTGTCTGTGCCGCATCCGCTGCGTCTGCGCCACGGGTCTGCCCGGAACTAGCTTTTGTAGACCAGGTTGGTCTCAAACTCACAGAGATCCATCTGCCTCTGCTTCCCAAGTGCTGGGATTAAAGGCATGCGCCACTACAGCCCAGCTTCAAAGTACTTTTTCTTTTTCTTTTTTGAGTCAGGGTTTCTCTGTGCAACCCTGGCTGTCCTGGAATGCGCTCTGTAGCCCAGGCTAGCTTCAAACTCACAGAGATCTGCCTGTCTCTGCCTCCCGAGTGCTAGGATTAAAGGTGCGCACCACCACTCCCAGCCCTCAAGGTACTCTTAGAGGTCTTAGAAGCAGCATGTTGCTTGCCTCTTTTTCTCTGATGGTGCACGAAAACAAAATAGCCACGAGGGGATGGGGAAGGGAGAGTGATATTAGGACAAATGCGGTAAAGTTGATGTAGGTGTTCGGAGCTATCAGCACCTGTGCAACCTGCATGGAGCTTTTCTATGATCTGGAAATACAAATGTGGGTAAAAGCAACTGATCTGCAGAGGGCAGAAGAGTGGTCACTGGATGAGGGCAGGACTGGAGAACAGTGCCAGGTATGAGCCTTGGGAAGAACCTGCCACAAATCCTATGAGACCCAAGGAGAGAGAGGAGCATGGAGTTGGCACTAGCGCAGAAGGGTAAGTTCTGGGAGGTGAAGATTTTCAGCCCACTGACCTAGTCCCTAGAGTCATATCCAGCAGGGAATCTCCGCCAGGACCTGTATACATACACTCAGTTACAGTTCAATCAAGGCTGAATTGTAGGGGCTTGGGAGATGGGTTTATGGGTAGAGCACTTACTATACACGTGTGAAGACCTACGTTTGGATCCCCAAACCATGGAAAATCTGATGTGGCAGGGCGTCTTTGATCGCGATGCTCCCGTGCCAGGGAGGAAGGCTGAGAGGCAGACTTTCTAGTCTGGTGTACACAGTGGAAAACAAGAGAACTTGTCTCAAGCAAAGCAAAGGTCAGGGACACTTGGGGTTCTCCTCTGACTTCCGCATACATGCCACGTGCACTACCCCAGTTAAATAAATTTTATAAAGCAAATTTTAAAGCCAGGTATGGAGGCTCACACCTGTAAACCCAGCATTCAAGAGACTGAGGCAAGGGAATTGTCAGGGGTTCCACACTATGCCGAGGCAAAATAATAATAATAAATCAAATAATATATTTGCATGCAGAAAATCATTAGTAAAGCATGACTCCATGACTGCACGGTGCCTAAAGCAGGTAGCTGTTTAGAGAATGTTTCAAAGGATTGTCACAGGAAGAAAAGACGTTGGGGTGGGTCAGGCACCTTCAGTGTTGTTTTCATGCTGACAGCATCCGCTCTGGCTTGGTAATGCTGCCCCCTGGTGGCTCTGGCAGGACTGGTGCCTTAGGGTTTCTATTGCTTTGATAAAAGCTGCAAGACCAAAGAAAACTTGAGAAGGAAAAGGTTTATTTCATCTGATAACTTGCAGTCCATTATCAAGTGAAATCAGAACAGGACCTCAAGGCAGGAACTGGAGTCAGGAGCTGTCGTGAAGACCATGAAACATGCCTACTGGCTTGTTCTTCACAGTTTGCTCAACCTACTTTCTCAATAACACCAGGACCACCAGCCCAGGGGTGACACTACCCACGGTAAACTGGGCTGCCCCACATCAATCATCAGTCGAGAAAATGCACGCCAGATTTATCCACAGGCAAATATTATTCAACTAAACCTTTCCTTTCTCGTTTGTCCCCAGGATGGCATGTTAACGTCTGTGTCTTTAACAGTTCAGTCTCTTTAAAACAGCCAAAATCCCTTTAGAAGTTTAAGCTCTCTAAAATATCTACAAACTCTCTAAAACTCCAAAGTATCTGTAAAATTCTGAAGTCTCCTTAAAACTTCAAAATCTCTAAACTGTGGCTCCTGTAAAATAAAAATAAGTTAAATAGGAGGGCACGGTAGATCATGCCTTTAATCCCTCCACTCTGAAGGCAGGGACTGAGTTCTAGGTCAGCCTGGTCTACATAGTAACTTCCAGGATAGCCAGAACTACACAGAGAAACCCCATTTCAATAGGATGATGGTGATAATGATGGTGATGATGATGATGGTGATGATGATGATGATGGTGATGATGATGATGGTGATGATGGTGATAGTGGTGATGATGGTGATGATGATGGTGATGATGATTGTAATGACGGTGATGATGGTGATGATGGTGATGGTGGTGGTGATGATGATGGTGATGATGATGGTAATGATGGTGATGGTTATGTTAGTGATGGTGATGATAGTGATGATGATGGTGATGATGATAGGAAGAAGATCATGAAGATGATGAAGCAGTTAAACACTCTCTTACTCAAAGAAGGAAAACCTGGACACAATTATATTCAAAACAGAACCAAAGTCCAACAGCATAAAGATCTGCATCAGGCTTCTGAGACTCACAGTATTCTAGGTTTGCCACAGGACACAAACTTCCTAGGCTCAGGTCAGCTCCAGTCCACATCTGCTGCTGCCCTTAGAGGTCATCCCATAGTGCTGGCATCTCCAAAATGGGGTTTCTTCTGCACCTGGCCTGCATCTTCACCAATAGCCTGTCCAGGCCTCTCTTTGGGGACTCTAGACCTAACAGTACCAAGCCTCAGCTGCTCCATGATTTCTTCATGTCTTCAAAACCAGTAAGTGGGAGGCTTACACATTACCAAATTCTGTTGCCAGCACAAGGTGTGGCCTTGGCCCCCTACAGACTGCAGCTTCTGTCTGCTGACCCTAAGGAGCTGCCAGACATCATGTCGTATGCCTTTAATCTCAGGTCTTGGGAGGTAGAGGCAGGAAGGTCTTTGAGTTCAAGGCCAGCCTGGTTTACAAAGCAAGTTTCAGGACAACCAAGGCTACATACAAAAAACCCTGTCTGGAAAAACCAATAGATAGATGATAGATAGACAGACAGACAGACAGACAGACAGACAGACAGATACATACATACATACATACATAGTTGGATGGATGGATGGATGGATGGATGAAAGAAGGAAGAAAGAAAGAGAGGAAGGAAGGAAGGAACGAACGAACGAACGAATGAAGGAAGGAACGAAGGAAGGAACGAAGCAAGAGCGAACATGGGTGAATAAGAGGAAGACAGTAAGCAGCTTGTCTCCATGGCCTCTGCTTCAAGTTCTACCTCTAGGTTCCTGCCCTGACTTCCCTTCATGACAGACTGTGATCAGGACATGTAAGCTGAAACAAACCCTTTCCTCCCCAAGTTACTTTCAGCCATGGTGTTTTACTTCAACAACCCTAAGATACTCCCCATTGCCCACCCCTTCTCTGTGATGAGTGTCACCACGGCCCACCTCCCTCACTACTGGACGGCTGGGATCTTTGTGGAGTACATAGACCAGAGGAAGGAGGAAAGGGGAGAAGGGAGAGGAGAGGTTTGCAGGAGATCGAGGGGAGTTGAACAAGGGAAAGAGTGAGCAGGAAAGGGAGGAATGGGGAGAGAGCTGGTGTGTGAGACGGGGAGGAGGGGAGGAGGGGTGAATCAGTGAGTGAGTGTGTTTGTGTGTGAATAGTGAGCGAGCTAATGTGTGCACAATGGATACGGCTGGAAGGATGAAAGAAGTGAGTATCTGACACACTCACTAGGTTCTTATTAACCCCAGGCTAACTCAGGAAGTTTCCGCGACAAGATGATGTTTGAAAAGTTTGTGGTCAGTGACAACAAAGCCCTGACTTGACCTTTGGAAAGAGCAATAGTCAAAGGTTAGGGGGTTGGGTTGAGCTCGTACTCCCCACCAGCCCCTCCCACCACCTCTTCAGCTGTCCACTGCACACGCCAGCAGGGCCAGGGTTTTGGTGCTGTCCCAACTGTTGAGAAGGTAGAGCCAGGTACTCCACAGCTTAGCATGCAACAGGCACTTGGCTTGCAGCCTGGTGCATTCCTGTAAGGACCAGGTCCATGGAAGGTGGAAGGTTGTGCTGGTTACTGCCCCTTTGGGTAAGCACCACCCTTCCTGATAGCTTTTGTCTCCAAGCTGAGGGAGCCCAAGCCCGTTGGTCTGTGCAGGGGCATCACCCACAGGAACCTTCAGAGACACGCCCACTCCAGGCCCCTCAAGGTTGCTCTCTTGGCCCATCCACTGTCTGTCTCCAGCCTCCCTCGCTGTCAACTTCAGTTGCTTCCCTGAAACGTGGGGATTCCCAGTTGGGGATTTATCTCAGTGGTAAAAGATAAAATGTCTGTATTCAGTTACTCACACACATGTGCTCGCTTATACAAAAGTGGGGATTCCCAGCCTGGTCGAAGAGGTTGCCATGGGTCTACTGGGAAATCCCTAAGGTGGATGATATGGGCAATCACCCACATAGCCGGTAGTCAGGGTGTCTCCAGTGGGAACATTTTCTGGAATCTTTTATCCTCCTTGTTATTCAAGAACATGTGCTTTTGTTAAAAGTAAAATAAACTCCATTTTTATTTTCTTAGTTTAGCCCCTCCCAATCCACGTGTATTTTTCCTGACCTCGGGGTCGTGATGAGAAGAAGGAACCAAACAGGTAGAAGCCACTCAGGAATTGCCGGAGCCTCTGGTCACCTGCCTTTCCCTCAGAGACTGCTCAGGCCAGCCCACATGATCCATGGAGGATTCCAATGATACTGTTTCTCTGGGGTGCTGGAGAGGATGGCCCAGGGGTGATGTCAGAACCTTAAGCCTGAAGAGAGGAGAGGGGTTAAGGCGGGAAGAAGAAGAAAGGGCATCTGGGGCCTGTGGAGGAAGGATGGAGCGCCCAGAGAGAGGGCAGATCAGTGCATCAGAGAAAGCAGGCGTCCATCCTCAGTCATGCCGTGCTTTGGGTGGCCATGGGAATGAGAGACGGTTCAGCTTCACTTTCCCTAGGGTACTACAAACTGTGAGGTCCCCAGGCCTGCTCCACCTGCCTGCCCTTCGCCGTTAACACATTTTAAAAAGGAAACAGAGAGGCTGGGAACAGTTCATAAACTGTTTGCTTCACAGATGAGGACCAGAGTTGGGACCCCAGCACCCACAGAGAAGCTGTCCCAGCACTGAGGAGGCAGAAGAAGGTGGATCTCTGTGAGTTTGAGGGCAGCCTGGTCTACAGAGAGAGTTCCAGTACAGCTGGGGCTACACAGAGAAATCCTGTCTCAAGAACATAAACAAAAACAAAAAGCTGAGGCGCGAGGGCAAGCATGGTGGCCTGTCTGCACTGCATCTCTGCTCGCAAGGCAGAGATGGGGTTCCTGGAGCAAGCAGGCTAACTAGTATAGCCAACTAATTATCTAGCTAACTAGTGAGCTCTGGGGTCAGCGTGAGACTCTGCCTCAATAAATAGTGGAAAGCAATCCAGGAAGATATCAGTGTTAACCTTTGACCTCCATACAGGTTGCAGATGTAAACACACACACACCCACACACACACACAAGCGAACAAACAGAAAGCCACTAAAGAGGAAGTTAGAAGCTGCTGCTGTGTGCTTGTGATCCCAGCCCCTTGGGAGGGTGTGACAAGAGAATCAAGAGAATAATAGGTCATCTTCTGTTCCTTGGTGAGCTGCAAGGAACCGTGTCTCAAAACAATAAAAGGTAATCAAAAATAGAAAAAGGAAGTTAGGTTCAACTTCTTTTTTTGTGTGTTCTTATTCTCAAGTTTTGACAATACTTCCAGCGAAGAGCGAAAGGTAACCGCGGATGTCGTTCATCTGTCTCTGTGGAGCTTCTGTAACGTGTGGGCTTCAGAGGAGCTGGTCCCAAAGCCTGCTGCACTCACAGTCTCTAGCCCTTGCCCTCCGTGTATGTCAGGAGTCTCCTCGGGGAGGGGCCCAGTCCAGCAGCGAGTAACCTGGTGAGGTAACCAACAAAAGCATGGGTCTAACTGAACCTCACGAGATGAAGGCTGATCCCAAAGTCTGCTGTGCTCATTGTCTCTAGCCCTTGCCCTCCGTGTATGTCAGGAGTCTCCTCTGGGAGGGGCTTGGTCCGGCAGTGAGCAACCAACAAAAGCATGGGTCTGACTGAACTGAGACAAGGCTCTTTATGGAGGAGCTGGGATTTGACTCAGAGCCGTGACTTGCTTTTTCAGGAGCCCCAGCCCACTCCCCCTGTGGCACCAAGGTCAGAAGCTGCAAGATAAAGAAAGGCATGTCAGATGCCAGACACCTCCTTATCCGGTAGCAGCTATGCCAATCTCTTTCTGGGGTACCCACTAGCACTTCTAATGTAGATGGCAGAGGGGTCCCTAGCGAGGATATATGGAGCTACCAGGAGCTAGAATAAATGGCCACCATGCCCCATGGCTCCTCCAGTAAACAATTATGTCAACGTAGAACCAACTCCCAATGGGAGCCCTGGGGGTTGGACTCCTATTGCCCTATGTCTCTTTGGCTCTGCCACAGCTCTAGGTACCATGATGGTAACCCTGGATGCAGGCCATGTCTTCCCTCTGTGGAAAGAGCCAACATACACCACAGTAGCCACTGGACAATGCAGGAGACTCATAGAAAATAAAGTCATTGTCCAGGGCTCTGCCAAGTACCCTGCTGATGGCTGTCGGGAGCCCTGCAGAGCAAGCTGCTGATGACGAGCTCTCCTGCCAGCCACGTGCTCCCTGAGTCCCTGGTGCTCCCTGAGTCCCCGGCAGCCTGCAGGTATGATTGCTGCTCTCAGAACACTGCCACTTCCCATACAGGAGAGCCCGGAGGTTCTGGACATCCAAGGAACAGATATTTACAGAGTGGAGTGGCCTTAGGAAGAAAGATCAGCAGTATGCCTTCCAGAAAGGAATCTACAGTGCTGCGGACACCCTAGATGGTGGCTCAAAGGACCACAGATACGTGGCTGGTGCTGGTTTCAAGGCTTAGCATCCTCCACTGAGGTATAATGCGTTTAGCAAAATTCCTCAGACAGTCTTTCTGGGGAGCACTGTAAGCCCAGCTCATCCAGCTGTGACCCTGGAGGATACACAGGCTTGGGGAAGGTGTAGGGGGTTGCTGTGGGTGAGTGTGCCTCCTCGGAGTCCTTTAAGTCTATAACATCTGTCTTTGTGGACCACTTTTTCCACCCTGTGTGGATCCTGGACACCTCTTGCCTAGAATGGTCTGTAACTAGCACATAGATGATGGGGTCGGCCACACTGTTAACTGTGGACAGACACAGAAACATCACAGAGACTGTGTACAGTCTGCCTTCAAAGTCACACACGGCAGCCCCGTCTGCTTGGTAGTAGGAAAAGCCGGCAGCTTTGATGAGAAGCACCAGGTGGTAGGGGGCGAAGCAGACCAGGAAGATGGTGACGACCGCGATGGTGGAGTGCTTCACCCTCGCTTTCTGGGCTGCGCTCAGGCTCGTGCTCAGCTTGATGCTCCTGAAAATCTGGTGGTTGGTGAACGTGATCATCCCAAGAGGGACGACAAAGCCGAAGGTGAAACGCACGTAGTGGTAGCTGGCTATCCTGCTGCTCATCCTCTGGGGCTCGAAGCAGGAGTTCTTCTCCAATGTGATGTCGAACACAGGGTAGTTAACGAGCCCAACAAGAACAAACACACACGCAGAGATGAAGAAGGCAGTCTTCTGCTGGCGGTGGCCTCGGCTCTCCAGTGCGTAGACCACCGCCATGTAGCGGTCGCAGGAAATGCAGCACAGCAAAAGGATGCTGATGTAGATGTTGCAGAAGAAGATGTAAGCGGTCACTTTGCAGGCCTGCGGGCCCAGGTTCCAGCTGTGCTTGTTCTGGATATAGATGATCCAAAGTGGCAGCGTGCTAATGTAGAGCAGCTCGCAGAGGGACAGGCAGAACAGGTAGACAGCCACCACGTTCCTCTGCAGCACCTGCAGCAGCGTCAGCCACGCCGTCAAGCAGTTGGCCGGTAGGCCCAGCATGCACACGGCACTGTACACCACCACCAGGACCACTCTGCTCTCCTCATAGGATGTGTGGCAGGTCTCAGAGGAGAGGACCCCCAGCGTGGTGTTCCCTGTGGGACAGAAATGACAAGGTGGATGGGAGTCTATGGAAACTCCCCAGGGAGATTTATCATACCAAGGACAAGTAAGCTACTAGAAGGCGGTGGGTGTGGAGAGGGGACTCAGCAGGTGAACCTGATGGCCTGAGTTTGACCCCAGGATCCCGCAGCAGAAGGACAGAAGCAACTCCTGAAAGTCGTTCTCTGATCTTCACATGTGCATGCTGGCACACACACACACACACACACACACACACACACACACACACTTTGCTACCTCTCGTGTGTCTGGACACTAGGCTGCTCACCACCAGAGGACTACTATGAGCAGTGCTTCTGTGAGCATGGCTGTACTCGGATTTCTGCCCGTTATCCCTTTTGAGCAAGCTGGCCTGGGTCACGTGGCCATTCTGTTTCCTCCTGAGGAACCCTGTGCTACTTCCCACAGTGTCTGCTCTGTTTTGCATTCCCACCCGCAGAGCTCAGGGCTAGCCAGCAGCTGTCTTTTAAATTTCTTCTTGACAGTGGGCGTGAGATGCTGTCCTCTCCCAGTCTGGGTGCCCTTACTCAGCACACAGAGATGGAGAAACTGAGATTGAGGTTCCAAAGAGGGTGAGCCGCCTTGAACCCCAGTGCCAAATCTTGGCATCAGAACCTGTGTGTGGCCAGCAGGCAGTGAGGGATGGGCCACAGAGAGCCACAGGTCTGTAGAGTACTCCTTACCTGGACAGCTCTCTGACTGCTGGGAAAGTACCCTCAGCCATGCGTGCGATCTGTTCCCATTCCCTGCTTCAGGCACCCCTCGGTCCTCCTGTCCTTCTGTTTAGACACTCCATCTCTGTCCCCACCCCTACCCACATACCGTGCAGTCTTACTGAAACCTACAGTAAATGCAATCTGGGGCCAACCCGGGCCCTGGCCTTTTGCAACACTGCACTGTCCAGTCACAGATTCCCTGGTGTGGCTCTGTCCCCTGCCACCAGCTCAGGCCCACATAAGCCTATAGGTTTTCTCTACTGGACCCTACACCCTGTCACATACACCCACACCCCTTGGTTTGGCCTTGGTAAACAGGACAGTGGCATCAGGGAAGGGCACGGAAAGCTCCTTGTCAACTGCTTACTGAGACTTCCTGATGGCTCTCTTGGGCTAGCAAACAACTCACGATTCACCACTGGTCACTCTCATAGGAAGCTGTAGTGGCATTTCATTTGTATTTTAATAACTAAAGCTTGCCTGAAGATCAGAGAGTGAAATAGCCCCACTGGTCAGCCTTACAAACCAGGCAGTGGTGACACACACCTTTAATCCCCCCCCCAGCCACACTAGTTACCATAGAAACCAGGTGGTGCATGCCTTTAATCCCAGCCCTAGAAAGGATTATAAAATGGGAGGAGACAGCTCTCAGACACAGTCTCATTCTGAAATTCCTGGAGGCAGGATCGCCATTTTGGACTGAGATCGAGATAAGAGCCAGTGGCTCGCTGCTTGGCTTTGTGGGTCTGTAGGTTGAGCCCAATTTCTCCTCTGAGTTTTTATTAGTACAGGGAGTAGACATTCAGAGTACCAAATGTCCCCCCACTCCTGACTTGGCTTTTTTCTAGCACTTGTCAAAACAATTTATGAAGTGAGTCTTGAGTTCTATGTATTGAAGGACTGACTGACTGATTGATTGATTGACTGAGATAGCCTCTGGACCAGGTGACAGATGGATGGATGGATTGATTGATTGATTGATTGATTGATTGAGATAGCCTCTGGACCAGGCTGGCTTTACATGTACTATTTAGCATGTGCCACTTACATGGTTTTATGTGATAGTGGAGATTGAACACAAGGCTTCATGCATGTTCAACAAACACTTTACCCAGCCGAGTCACATCTCCAGTCAATTGCATCTTGAGTACAGGGTTTTTCTGTGTATCCCTGGCTGTCCTGAAACTCGCTCGCAGACCAGGCTGGCCTGGAATTCAGAGATCCACCTGCCTCTGCCTCCCAAGTACTGAGATTAAAGGTGTGCGCCACCACCACCCACCTGCACCTTGAGGGTTTTGTTGTTGTTTTAGCAAGGCAAGGTTTCTTTGTGTAGCTCTGGCTGTCCTGGAACTTACTCAATAGACCAGGCTGGCCTCAAATTCAGAGACCTGCCTGCCTCTGCCTCCTGAGTGCTGGGACTAAAGGCGTGTGGCACCACTGCCCGTCTTGGGCTCTTGATGGAGCATTTCTGAGTCAGTTTTTAGTATAGAAATCTGCATGTTGATTTTTGAATGATGAGACCAGCTGTACCACAGAGGAATTCCTGTGACCTTTTTGTGTGTTAAAGTCAAACAAGACTGTCTCACCTGCTGCCCTGGGCTCTGATCTCATGGTGGATCCAATGTGGGCTTTGTGCCCCTTATGAAGGTGGCTTAAAAGAACCTGGAAAAAGGCAAGTTGAAATGGATTTAGGTCAAAATGCAACAAACACACACATACACACACACACACACACACACACACACACACACCCCAAACCATCCATCCAGGCACGGTACTGCATGCCTGTAATCCCAGCTCTTCAGATTAAATCACATGGTTGACTCATTCCACAAAGACTCTAGTACCCCACAGTCAACAAGAGGTGGCCCAGTAGAGAGAGCCAGCGCCAGGGAAGCCAGTGCACATGAGCGCATCACCCTGGGTACCATAGCTAAAACTGTTGTTTGTCATCATTGGCAAAGCTAGACGGCACGTGAGTGTCCACAGGAAAATTAGCAAAAGCTCCTAAAAGGACAAGAAATACAAAAATAAACTTGAGAAAGAGGGTTTTTGCTTTTTGTTTTGTTTTTTCTCCGTATCAGGTTCAGTTCTGGAGACTGAAGACATGGTGACCTGAAGCTACACGGTGGAATGGTCAGTGGGCACAAATATTTTAGAGCCCAATTTGGTAGTCAGTTTCCAACTGTTGTAGGAAGTCTTACAAATGTAGAAGGATGCTTAAAAGAAATCCCACCTCCAATAACCTTAAGAAAGCTTAGCTTTCAATCCCAGCACTCGGGAGGCAGAGGCAGGCGGATCTCTGTGAGTTCGAGGCCAGCCTGGTCTGCAAGAGCTAGTTCCAGGACAGGCTCCAAAGCTACAGAGAAACCCTGTCTCAAATAAATAAATAAATAAATAAATAAATAAATAAATAAATAAAAGCTTAACTTTCAACTTGTTAAAATTCTTCCTAAGGAATTTTTTTCTCTGATGACCCAAAATCTATATTTAAGCTCATCACCTACATGAAGGGGACAAGGACCCCTCTAGGACCCTCTGGGAAGCTGCCATCATCACACAGAGCTGTAGACTGGGCAATCCAGCAGGTCCTTTCCTGCCCTGGCTGATCAGCCCTATGTGCCCCAGGTGAAGAGGTTTCGATAGGAGACTCTCAGGGCATCTTCCTGAGAGGGAAGCATTAGGGAGCCCTCATCCAGAGCCCACAAAGCCAAGGGACAACTCAGGTCTGTCAGAACCCTTGTGTTCCCCAGACCTGCAGACGAAGGGCAGGGGCTGGGCCTCGAGGAGTTCCTCACTGGATCCAACCTGCCTGCCCACCTACCTACCTGCTTCCACAACACAGACCATCACTGCCCCTCAGCCAGACAGATAATCACACTATCTGCCCAAAGTACTTTGGGTCTTCAGGAATGCCCATTGGAATTCTCTATTGAAATTCTCTGGAAGCCAGCCCAAGTGAGCTCAGAGGCATCCACACCAAGCCCTGGAGCCTTCCCTGCTTCCTTCTCAACTGTTTCTGAAAACTGGAAATAGCAAGAAGCCAAACCATTCAGCTGAGATTACAGAAGTTCCCCAGCCTCTGGAGAAGTCTGAAGTCACCCCTCAGCACCATTACAGAGAGGCAAGGCCAGGAAGAGCCATTGCCAGGCACTGTCCTCAGCAGGCTCCATGCGTTCCCATAACAAACCTTCACCTGCTGAGCACAGGACAGATGTCTGTCTGTCTGTCTGTCCCTCTGGGTCTCAGGCCAGCTCCCTGTGAGGCACAGTTTGAGGACCCGGCCAATTTCAGGTGCATTGCAGAGGCCGCCCTAGGTGAGCACTATGTATAGAGGTCCATCCTAACTCTCGTTAGAGATTTGAGGCTCTCTGGCTACTCCCGAAACTGGAGTTCCAGGGCGAGGGAGAATTGAGATGCACTTAAGGAATCCCCAGATATTTATGATAGCAGCGTGGGCCAGGGCTGAGGGGATCCAGTGAGTCCTGGAGTGCCGAGGGGAGACATCACCTCGCCTGGGCACCACCCACCTGGGGTGTTACCTTGTCTGATGTATCACTTCTCTCAGGATCACCTACCCAGGTACCAGCTTACCTGGAGCCCTGCTTCCTTCCCAGCTGCTGAGGCCCGAGCCCCTGAGCAGCTGCCCTCTCCTTCTGAAGGTGGCCTCTTCCTAGTGAATGGGCATGTGATTACATGGCCCCGAGCCTGACGCCCCAGAGTCAGAGCAGTGGGGGCCACGTGGCACCTGCCTTCCTTTGCAACTAGGATTAGAGTTCTGGAAAGCCAGCAAAGCCATCCTAGAAGGCCAGGTCTGTCCCCTGCAAGGACTGCACCATGTTTATTCTAAGCACCTGGCAGCCCTGAGGATGAGGAAGAGGGTGCTGTTCTATTTTCAGCCACTTTTCAGAAGTCAGAGGAAGTGAGGGCTCAAAAGAAAACGTGACAGACATGTCCCTCCTGCGTTGAGGATGCACTGGTGGAGGAGACAGCCTGGAGACAGCCTCAACTACAGGACAAGTCCCTGTCACCTGTAAGCAGAGCTTGGCCAGGAAGATAGGGTGGTACCGTAGGACCTGTCTGCTCACCCTAAACAGGGAAACACAGGCTCTGAAATCCACATCTGGGTCGCGTCCCTAAATCCCAGGGCATCAACACCCACATCAAAGAAGGTCAACTGTGAGTCCCAGGAAGAAGCAGCCAGCACCGGGACATACTATGGTGCGGCTTCCTCACCACGGCTGGCTTTGGGTACCCCCAGCCCTGACACGGTTCTTGGCCTTGCGCTCCAGGCATTGTCTTGTGCTCTCTGAGCACATCATAGCTTGGGGTTGCCCCTTCCCATCCTGCTAGGCTACATGCTATTTCCCTTTCTGTTCTCAGTCTTCCTGTCTCAGGACACTCAGGGCCCCTTTCCTGCCTATTATCTGAGGATCCCTAACCTAGCTAGATCAGTTGTTGTGGCCATCTTGCAATACCTGGGCTATTTCTTCCATGGGAGGGGCATGGCTCAATAGTTCCGTGCTCCACGGTTCTCTCAGAGAGAGTGGCTGGGCCAGGCCCTCTTATGAACCCCAGCTGAGTGCTAACATGAAAGACTAGAGAAAGAAGGATCCCGGTGTCTGTCTACTTCAAGAAGTAGAAACTGCCCTCTCTGCTTGCTATGGGGGTCTATCCTGGCTGTGGGTAGGGATTTTTTTCTCTTGACATCCTGGATCATCTTTAGGGCTGTATTTCATCTGTGAGCTAGTTGGGAATGGCTGACCCCTGATGGGAGAAGAGCATGGCAGACTTTCATCAGGACTCAGCAACAGTGTGCTCTCAAACCTGAGAATCTAGCCGAGGATGGTCTATCTTATGCACAAGGTCCACAGCATCCACAATGACATGCCCGCATAGTTTACCATGCTCATGATGTCTGCCTGAACCTGGTGGACTCACTCCCCCTCCTTGGTCCCTCAGAGGGACCTGTAATGGGCTGACACCCATCAAGAGTCTGTAACACAGCCAGCATGATGACCCTGATGTGTTACTTGTATTGTAGCCAGCAGGCCATGCGATGAATCGGCCCATGTCACCTGGATGTCCCTTTCTATCTCCCCTGAGTTCTAGCCACACCTCTACTTCCCCTTATCTACACTCACGCTAACGCTGATGCTATCCAGCCTGTCTTCAAACCACACCTTCCTCCTGGCCTCCTAGCTCTCATCATCCTTCCCACTTCCACTTTCTGTCTCCAGCCTCCTCCAGAGGCTTTCGTATCCCACGCAGCCCCTGCAGCTGCACAGCCCCTTAAGTAGACCCACCTTCTGGGAAGAGGCATGCTGGGAGTCGTCCCCAGGGTATGCACGGGCAACATGTCACATGTGATGTCCACACCCTCGAGCCTGTACTCTGCCTGCACGGATGACTGTCCCTCCAGGCTTCTGAAGCACATTGGCCACCTTTGGGTTATGGAGCTTTGCAAGTGGACAGGAAAGTATGAAGGAAGCACATCCTTGTATCTGCCACTTGCTGCTTCTACCCGTCTGTTCCATTTGGGACGTGTGAGGTGGACTGTAACTGAGGGCCACTGGACTGTCCCATGGAGTCACCAGCATGCTGTGCCCCATTTCTTTGCTGCAGGCTTTCCCTTCTCCATCCTCCTACCAAACTCTCCCAGGGAGACAGCTCAGTGGTAAAAGTGCTTGTCAAATATGGATCCAAATATGAGGACCTTTATTTGGATTCCCAGAACCCACATAGATGTCTGGTGGGTGCGACAGTCCACCTGCAAGTCTGTCCTTAGAAGACAGAGATGAGATCCCCAGAGCAAACCAGCTAGCAAGACCAGCTGTACTGCAGACTCTGGGCTTGACTGAGAGACCCTGCCTCCGTGAGGAAGGTGGAAGAGCAGTTGAAGATGATTTTAGACATCAGTCTCAGGCCTGCACACTCATGTGCATATATGTCCACACACATGGAAACCACACACACACACAGAAGAAGGCAAAAAAAATTAACCTCATTTATGTATCTTCAACCTCATTTCCATCCTCAAATTCAGAATGCCCTTTGGACAGGAAAGGTTAAATTGCTAGCGTAAACCAAACATCATGCAAAGCTGGTGGCCCATCCCCCACACCATGCTTCCCAATTTGATATGTTAAAAAAAAGCATTTCAATTTGACTAATGTCTAAACTGAGCACTGTGCCAGCAAGTCCCACCCACCTTCCCCTGGGAATCTATCTCTAGCCTCACCCCCTGTGTGACTGCGCATGTGCCCTTGTTAGCAAAACCAGAACAACTAACTCTTCGCCTCACCCTCCAGTCCTCGGTGGCTTTCCCGAACACCTCATAAATCTGCCCAGGTGGCCTCACAAATCCAGTAGAAGTTACAAGATCCCCTCAACCGGGCACTCTAAATGCCTGGCCTCAACAGTCTGCTAGTGGCTGGTCCCAGGATCTCACCCGTGTCCAGACAAACTACTGCCTATCCCAGCTGAGCTCCCACTGTCCTGTGCATGGCTCCTCAGAACCTGCCTCCAAACCTAGGCAGCTCCTAGAAAGAGGACCCCTTCACCCTACCAACCATACTGCCCAGGATGTCCCCAAGGCCCTTGTGGCCCTCGGTTCCCTGTTAGAGGAAGTCCAGTCCTCCACTCTCGTCTGTACCTACAATTGGGGTACAGATCTTCCAGAAGGATCCAGGTAGATCAGGGCATGGGCAGTATGACGTATGCTATTATCCGTGTGCCCTATCGTGGGAGGGTATGGTGCCCTGAGTTCCCTCGGGGACAGACCTTGGTTAAAGACTCTGGGCCAAGCCCCACTATTGTACATCAAAGCACATCTTTCTCAGACACCATGGTGGAGGGGCTACCCCCCCCCAGGCTCACTCCCCAGACCTAGAACCCACTGACTTACCCAAGCCCGTCCCAAGGCAGCACTGAGTAGGCCCGTCCTGAGGCAGCACTAAGCACCCCTCTACAGGCCCAGTTGAGAGGTTTCAGGAAGTAGTGGGGGTCTGAGCATGCTCACTCTGAAACTCCCCTAACCACAACACAGGCTGAGCATAAGAGTTTCATCACTGTGATGACAATGGGTTGGGATGACAGGAAACAGTTCCAGACCGGTCTGATCTTGCTCTCATGATACCCTCAGCTAGACCTCACCTTTGCCCAGAGATGGATGCTAAAATGGCCTGCTCCTCAGTCAGACAGGGCAGGTCACATAGCCAGTTCCTTTCTTGGGTCTGACACTGGGCGCTCCTATGCCAGGAGATCATTGATCGGACACACTGCCCTGTGTTACAGCGCCCATCTGCTGCCCTGCAAGTACCCCACCATCTGGGGGCAGAGCCCTGCATGGGTAACCTCCACTCTAGCTCTGTTCGAGAAACTAGCCTTTACTTCAGGACAAAGCCCTCACCCAGTAGCTCTGCAAGTGGTTTTCCTCATGAGGACCCCATGAAAACCAGAGAATAAGCAAGTGGCATTGCAGGGGCAACGTCCTACCCTGTGGGCTGCCCAGGCTGGTGGGCTCATGCCTCTCACATCCAAATGCAGCCTGTTTTCTCTGGAAAATGCCAGGTGGCAGCTGTTGTGACCCACCACAAACTTAACCAGCCTCCACCTGAAAGGCTGGCTCTCGGCTTGGGGGTGTCGACCCCACCCCTTGTCATTCCCCAGTGTCCCCAGTGTCCACAGTCTTGGTTCTTTCCGTAGCAAAGGCAAAGCTGGCTCTGGTCTAGGGAGCAGTTAGAAAGGTGACAACCCAGACAGCACATCCCTGGGAGACTCTAAGGATAGGAGTCCTTCTTACTCCCTGCCCACCCACTCACCCATGCCAGGCTTCAAGGCTGTGCGACTGGAGGCCTCTCTCTTTTACCCTGTCTCTAACAGACATTTGCATATCTGTGTGGGTGGAAGTACAGTCCCTAGAAAGCTGGCCCTCGGGGTTGTGGGGCAGGCAGCTGACGCGCAGGTGCAAAGACAGAGTTCATCTTAACTTCCTGAAAGCAGCTGTTCATGGGCTGTGACCCCCCCACCCCAGGAATCTAGGACACAAGCAAGGTCGTCCCTGGTCCCCTGACCACGACACCACTGCCCCCCACCACACCAGACCCCTCCTTGGAGGGCAAAAGGTTTTGGGGGCTGAGGCACAAGTAGACGTGGCTTCCTGCGACCTGATCATCTTTCCTGGAAGCTCCGCCTTCCACTCCCTGCAAGGAGGGACAGCTGTCTTCTCTGACTCTGTAGGTGGCCATCAGCATCCTTCTCATGTTATGCATTCTTGTGAATTGGGGTCAACTGCGCTCTTGCCTGCCTGCCCCAGAGTTCTCGGCATGGCAAAGCACACAGATCTCAGCATTTAACTTTAACACAGCTGAAGCTCATTATAAAATGGCCATTTGACCTCTGTTGTTGTTTGTTTTATATTGAAGCACGAATAATAAGAACCCAGAGACAGACACTGGGGCTCAACCTGAAGATCAGAAAAACAAAGCAGCCAACCACTAGAGAGACCTTTCACCTCTACCAAATCTTCAGACGGAAATGGTGATCCTGCAATGCCCTCCACCGACCTCAGACTCCACTGAACACTTGCCTCTTACCCTTATATCCCTTTCTCTGCCCGCCACATTGCTTCCGTCTCTACCTCCCTCGTGTTGGGGTTAAAGGCGTGTGATCCCAAGTGCTGGAATCACCTTTGTGTGAGCTCTGTTTCTCTTAAGACAGATTCAATCTTGTGTAGTCCAGGGAGGCCTTGAACTCACAGAGATCCGCCTGCCTCTGTGAGTCCTGGGGTTAAAGGTGTGAGCCACCACTGCCCAGTCCATCTGACCACTCTTTAATGAGCGCTTCCCGGTATCCACTGTCATCTCCAGAACTTTTTCACCTTGTAGAGCTGAAAGTCTGCATTCAGTAACACCACCTGTGATAGTGTGGATGTAATTGGAGCTCATAATCTCATAGGGAGTGGCATTATTAGGAGGTGTGGCTTTGTTGGAGTGGGTATAGTCTTTGGGGGGGGGCAGTAAGTCACTGTGGCGGTGGGCTTTGAAGTTTCCTATGCTCAGGATACCACCTAGAGCCTGCAAGATTTCACACTCTCAGCTACTACTCCAGCACCGCTCTGCCTGTGTGCTCTCACACTCCCAGCTGCCATGCTCCCCGCCATGATGAGAACGGACCGAACCTCTGAAACTGTAAGGGAGCCACCCTAATTAAATGTTTTCTTTATAAGAGTTGCTGTAGTCATGGTGTCTCTCCACAGCAATATAACCCTAACTAAGACATCACCCTACCCAGTGGTGGCCACCATTATTCAACCTTCTGAGTCTTTAAGATCTAGGGACCTCAATGTCAATAGCACCAGACACTATTTGCCCTGTGCACCTTGCTCATGTTGTTCATTACGCTGTCTTCTGGATTCACCCAGCTAGAGCAGGTATCTGAATACTTCTTCCTTATGGCTGGGTATCATTCCACAATAAGATGAACACACGCTGCTTATCTGCCGTCTATAGATGAACACAAGTCATCCACGAATGGACATATGGCCACTTCTCCCCTGAGGCTTCTGTCTTTGTTAGGATTTCTATTGCTGGGATAAAACAGCATGACCCGAAAGCAGGTTGGTGTATTTGGCTTGCTCTTCCGCATGGTAGTCCATCACCGAAGGAAGTCAGGACAGGAACTCAAGCAGAGCAAGATCCTGGAGGCAGGAGCTGGTGCAGAGGCCAAAGGAGGAGGGTTCTTTCCTGGCGTATTCCTCGTGGCTTGTTCAGCCTGCTTCCTTATAGAACCCAGGACCACCAGCCCAGGAATGGCACCACCCTGGGCCCTCGCCCATCAATCACTAATTAAAAAAATGCTTTGCAGCTGGATCTTATGGAGGTGTTTTCTCAAGGCTGTGTCAAGCTGACATAAAACCAGGCAGGACAGCCTCTTAACAGCAGTGCGGGATTTATGGATTTTTACATCCTTAGTCTATTCTTGTCAAACAGTCCTTCTCAGTCCTCCTCCTCTTCTTTGTTAATCTGAGTGCTTTGCTTTCATGTATGTCTGTGTACCATGTGCATTCCTGGTACCCACAGAGGTCAGAAGAGGGCATTGGATCTCCTGGAACCGAAGTGACAGATGGATCTTCTGGAACTGGAGTTCGGGAGGCCGTGGGCCACAGTGTGGATGCTGGGAATCGAACCCAGGTCCTCTGCAAGAGCAGTCATTGCTGGCAGCTGCTGATTCAGCTCCAGCTCCAGCAGCCACTATTTGATGACACTAGAGTTGCCCCACATTTGACAAGCTGCGTCTGTGCTGATGATCACACGGTCGGTCTCTTAGGTTTGTCACCGTGTTCATCTGTTTCCAGACGCCTGGCTGTCTGTTGGGTTTGTTGTGAGCTAACAGGACATCTGATCCCACAACAGAGATGGGAGTCCCCAAGGTCGGGCCTCAGCACCTCTGCCTTGCTCTTGGCATCATCTGTCCCTTCGAGAACGGTTCTGCCCTTGCTTTTTCCACCTTTTGGGCCTTACTGATGCTGAGGGGCGAAGGGAAATGGAGTTTTCTGTGGAGTTGGCCCTCTCATACACAAGAGGACAAGAGGCCTCCTTTCTCAGCAAGGGAAGTGTTGAAGGGACCCGCCCAAAACAGAAGAGGAAGGGGAAGGAAAGGCGCTTTAGAGACGTGTCAACCCCAAGGGCTTGCCAATTCTCAACGCCCTGCTTCCTTTGAGAGGGGCACACTCCAACTCTGATCACAAGCTACTGTGCTTTCGACAACACTGGCTGTGTCCCAGCTGGGCCCAGGCTGCGCTATCCCTGAAAACTCTGGCAGCTGCACCTAACCCACAGAGGGTTTCTCCCCAGTGCTGACCTGGTAGCTTCCAAGACCCTCAGAAACCAACCCCGGGTCTTTATCTCAGGATCAAAGACAGCTTTGAGTTCTGGCCTTAGAAGCTGTGTTGCAAGTGTCAGTCAGGGAGGGAGGAGAGGACAGTAAGGCCCCTTCCCTTTGAGTTAGCAGGAATCACTCAGAAGCTCCTCTGCTGGCTCCAACAGAGTGGTCAGAGGATCAATAGAGAGGGAGGGGCCAGAGGAAAAATCCGAGGCTGGCCATGGAGGGCTACTGCAAAGCCAGAGAGGTATTGGAACCCTACTGCCTGCGTCCAAGCACGCGCTCTCCCGGGGCAGGGGTCTGAGCAGGAGAAGGAGCTCCAAGCCAGCTGCAGAGCCCAAGACACTCAGAAGGATTATGGCAGCTGGAACTGGGTGTGGGAACCTGCCTTAGGGCATCTTAGAAGCAGCGTCCTGCAGAAATCTCAAGGTCCAAATCAGGAGCAGAAGGAGAGAGAGACGAGCAAGGAACTCAGGACCGCGAGGGGTGCACCCACACACTGAGACAATGGGGATGTTCTACTGGGAACTCACCA
>NC_022009.1:48534336-48542105 GCF_000317375.1 Microtus ochrogaster
AATTAAAAAAAATAAAAAAAAAAGAAGCAGCGTCCTGGCCAAGTACCCTCCTCGGTGCGGGAATCTGGAACAGTCCCTCACCCTCCGCCTCTGGAAAAACCCAAGAAGATTTCAGGTTGGCCCAGTCAGGGTCCAGAACCCAATTCCACACCTGCAAAGCCGGGGCTGGCTATGAGAACTGGAGGGTAAGGACCAGCTAGGTTCTTAGCTGGAAAAGGAGGAATACCCCAGCCTTGGCTGCGGCCCTGCCTGGCACCTGCTCTTCCTCCCCCTATACTACCATCACACTTGACCTCCATCATCTTCTGGTCACCCCGTGTCCATGCCTCTCATGGAGCCTGCTCTTGACTTTCTCCTTTTCTCTGTTTTGCGAAGGAGTCAGCCTGACCTTGGGAACTGGAAGTAACAGTTATGGCCCAGGGCCCATAGCTGTGGATCTCAGTTCCCATCTGCTGGATACAAGCCCTTGGGAGGACTGGAGGCAACAGGAAGTCTCCTTCAGGACTAGAGCCCTGGCTCCATGGCTCCCTCATCTCCACTTTCCTCCACACATCTTTTCTGTCCCTAATTCCATCTCTTGACCATCCTTCGTGCTGTCTGGTAGAGGGAGTAACTGCAAGGACTCTCCTGAAGTCAGCCTTAGGGGCACTCTGTGGCACCCCAGCCTGAGACCAAAATCTTTTTGGAGCTAGTGTGTGCCTCGCAGGACAGCTCCCTGGACTCAGGGAGGAGTGAGCAGAGCACCTTTCAATGACCAGCCCCCAAGAAGAGGCCTAATCAGTGGTCATCTATCTATGTGCCAGGTCAAGCGAGACACATGTTCTTACTTCGCCGCTGGAAAGACCACTGCCCTTTCCACTAAAGCCCATCTCTGGCCTCTGTGCTCTGGTCCAGCAGCCAGGCCATCAGTGGATACCCTCAGCCCCAAATCCATTCTCAGCAGCTTCTGGGAACTGCTTAAAGGTCCCCTGAGTTCCAGGAACTGCCTAAAGGTCCCCTGGGGCAGAAAGAACCCTAACACAAAGGCCACCCCCAGTCATTGGGACTGCCTGCTCCAAGGGTCTCTCCTATGAGTCAGCTTGAAGCCTGTACTGAAATGCAGAAGTACACACCAGAGTGTGGGCCCACTCCTGTTTACCCAATCAGCACACAGAGAAAGCCTTCAGCATCTCTCTGTCAGTGGAGTAATCTGGCCACACTCCAGATTGAAGATTCAATTTCTGTGTCTCTGGGTATCAGTCACGCCAAAGGCCTGAGGCAGACAAGAATTCAAAAACCGGAGGCATGGACAGCCAGAACTTCTTCAGCCGGTCCCTCTATGCCCTGGGAACTTCCCTCTGTCCCCCAACACCATAGCCATCCAACCCTCACCTGAGAGCACAGCTGGTGGCCTACACCCAGCATGGGGTGACCACCATCACCTCCACCACCAAGGGAACATCTCTGGAGAGCCGACAAGCGGAGGTGCTGCTGGTATTGGGTGGAGACCAGGGGTACTGCTGAATGCCCAGCACAGCCCAGTACCCCAAATGTCCGCAGTGTTGGGTGTGAAGCCCAATGGCTGTTGATGGCTGGCACAAAGTCTGATGACCCAGGTAAGACGATGAGACTCGGGAGGTGCTTACATCACGTCCTGCCTCCTTACCACACCCAGTCAGAGGAATCCACAAAGCTGGGGAACCTAGGCTAGCAGTTGAGACCAAAACAGCCATAGGAACACAGAGAGGGGAAGGCCCAGCAAACCTGGGACAGTGTCCCTTTCTCTCCCTTTGCCAGTGAAAGCAGAAGTGAGCTGGGCTGGGGAACTACAAGGCCTAGGGTTGCCCTGCTGTAGTGCTGTGGTCTGGGCTCTTCTCTACACCACATGCCCATGACACTATCTAAGACATGCAGACACTTGAGACAGCCCATAAGAAAAACACCCCAGTGGCGCAACCTCTCTGTACTCACCAGAAGTAGGTTGTTGGGGCTGTAGCCACCTTAGCTCCCAAAGACGGGATCACACCAGCTTGTTGTCTGCTGTCTTGTGGGGTCCCCTCACCTGTAACTAGCAGGGGAGGGCTGAAGTCACCAAGTACCCCAACCACGGCAGCTTCTGGCGTTGATGAACTCAGCTCTCTGTCCTGCAAGAAGCCCCCAGCCTTGCACCATTGGCTTGTGAAGCAATCCTTACTTCAGGGACACGTGGGCTTTGAGGCAGCAAAGGATGCATCTCCCACCAAGGAGGAAAACTGATCAGGTAAGCCACCTCTGCTTCCGGCCCCCTCCCCTTCAGATAGCCAGGCTCTGAGGCTTCCTTCCGGTGAGTAAGTCATGCATTCCAAAGTCACACCTTCCTCCCTGACTCCCATTAGGACCCCAGCTGCTTCCTCACTTGCCCACAAGATCAAGACGGTGACGGATGCACATGTGAGCATAAACAGACATATACCTGTCACTCACACCCACAGCACAGCCGCCTGCAGAAGCCCCCTGTGTCTCCAGTCCAACTGGGAGTGTATGTACATGGTGCTCAGAACACAGACCTGGGCTGCCCTGGCTGTCCTTGCTGTCCTGTGACTTGAGGCAAGCTGTCTTATTTCCTTAGGCTGTCTCCCTGGGGACAGAGTAAATGGGTGCTTAGCTGGGCGGGCTGTGGGTGCTCCTCCCAGCTATGCCACCTCTCAGGGCTGCTGGCTGGTCAAACCACCTTCTTGCCAGGGGACTGCACTTGGTTCTGAGTCTGGCACACTGTGAGGTTGCTGTCTGCTGAATCTCCCGCTTACAAAGCAGGCCCTTCCAGTCCCCAAATTGGGTCCAGGAACTTTTACTTCTGTCTGTTTGATAGAGAACTGTTGAGGTGTTCTGTTCTTCTGGGAGACCTGTTTCTCTAGTTTCTGATGTGTTCATCTGCGTTCTACAATGTGGATATACAGTTGTATACACTAATGCCTTTCTTTGGTATTTCTTTTTGCTAAAAAATAAAACAAAAACAATTTTGCATTTATTTATTTATTGTGTGTGTGTGCATGCCACGGAGCTTGTCGAGAGGTCCGAGGACCACTTGCAGGAGGCGGTTCTCTCCTTCCATCAAACATGGTGCCCAGGTTTGGCAGCAGGTGCATACCGCGCGAAGTCCTCTCGCGGCCGGTTGTCTTGCATTATTTTATTGGCACGTCCTCCAATACTCATGTCTACAGATCTAACGGTGACATGCTGTGCCTTCCCTACCAAAGCTGGAAGAGTTCTACAGGCCCCAAGCCCTTCTATGTGCTCAGTGCTTCCCTAGCCCCAGCCATTTTTTTCTTCTCTCTGGCTTTGCCTTTCCAAAAGCCTGTTGGCTCTGGCTTCTTGTGTAAGAGAACTGCGTTTGAGATCTGCCTATGGCTGTGAGCTGTTAGCATACCTCCCTCTCCCCTGCCCCCTCCCCCCACTATGAGCATTCAGCTACTGGCCAGTTGCAAAGGTAGCTTCCGGCTTGGATCGGTTAACTGCTATGAGGTTTTCAGCACAACCTTTGGGTAGTTAAGGGTGACAAACAGTTCCGTGCTCTTTCACAGAGGCGTCATAGTCTCCCCAGCAGTATCTGTGCACTCTTTGCTGCACGTTTGTCTGCATGTGACATGTCTGTTGCTTGGTTAGTAACGGCTTAGCCATTCTAGTGGGTGTGCAGTTGGAAAACCTGGGGTTCCCATCTGCGTTGGCTTGATGGTAAGTGATGATGTCTTCCTGTCACTTCTCACCCGTGCATTCTCTTCCGTGCTGTGTTTGTTCAGATCTTTAGCCTATTTTAAAATTGGGTTATTTGTTTATTATTGAGTTCTGAGAGTTCTTTACATATCCTGAATAACACCCTTTATCTGATAATGGTTCATCCTCTGTTACTGTGGCTTATTATCTTTTAAATCTTCAATCACAACACCAATCTCTACTACAAGGAGTTGTTTTTTAACTCTTGATTTTTATCTTTGTTTTTCAACATTCTTGGGACCTAACCTACTTCTTTGACCTATAAGTGATTTTCAAAGATTGAAGCATAATCTAAATGATGCAGTTCAGCCCTTTCAGGCATCCAGCACTGAACAAATACAGTAGGCATGCATTCAGTTGCTAGCCCTCCCCCACACCAGCCCTTGTGGCCTAAGGCAGAGACCACACTTCCAAGTCCTGAGGCACTGTCCTTGCTGCACAGGGTAAGGTTTGGAGCTGTTTCTCAATGCTCCAGTCTGCTGTGGCCACAAGTCTGCAGTGTGTAATCTGTGATCCTGTTCTCCATGCTTTACATTTATTATGACTTATTCAGTAGTGTGTCTGTGTCTTCAAACATGAAGTAATGGTAACAGGGCCATGCAGTGTGACCGCATGCCTGTGCAGGACTGTGCAGTGTGACCGCATGCCCGTGCAGGACTGTGCAGTGTGACCACATGCCCATGCAGGACCGTGCAGTGTCACATGCCCATGCAGGACCGTGCAGTATCACATGCCCATGCAGTACCGTGTAGTGTGACCTCATGCTTGTGCAGGACTGTGCAGTGACCGCATGCCCATGCAGGACCGTGCAGTGTGACCGCATGCCCGTGCAGGACCGTGCAGTGTGATCATTCGCATTCCGTAGTTACCCACTTACAATGCCCACCCTCCAGCCCTTCTCCATCAGCCCATCTGTCCCTCTGCACACCGCTCACCCCTCTCTCCACCATCCACCCTCCTCTGTCCCTCCATCTATTTTTTGCCCATCTCTCTCCCTCTCTATCCCCCTCTCTGTCCCTCCTTCTACCCTGCCACCAATCCCTGTCTACATCCATCCAGCTACCCTCCTTGCATCCTTCTAGCCACATATTTATCCTCCCTTCTTTTTTGCCCACCTACATCTCCCTATATTTATTACCCCTTCTCTCCATCCACCCACCCATCCATCTGTCTTTATTAAACCCCAAGGCAACCTCAGCATCTGGTGCTAAACAAGGCCTCTGCTCTCACTCTGCCACTCCTCAGCAAGCAAAGCTGGGAGAGAGTCAGGAGGGAGTGGAGGCTTCCTAAGGACGCAGGCCTGACAACCCTCCAGACCTCAACAACTGTCCAATCTTCTGGGCTCTAGGCCTTGTTTCCCACACTACCCCCCAACAGCGCAGCAGCAGGAAGAGGGACAGGATCATGCCCAAGTGCATTGGATGTGCCCAGGGCCCTGACATGGATGAGTTCATTCATCTGTGTAGGACTTTGTGCTCCCCAAGCAGCAGTGAGTTAGGCTCAGGGGGTGCTGCCAGGCTGAAGAAAATGAGGCACCGGTAGCTGGCAGCACCCACTTTGAACCTAGGCCACTTTGGCTAATGTTCACTGCTGAACCTTGGAAACCAGCATGAAAGAGGGGGCAAGAGGCATACTGGTTTGCCCTCTCCCTAGTAAATGGCAAATAGCTTGAGGTATAGGGGGCTCTGTCTGAGGTAGGTGGGGGTCTGTTTGTTCACTTGTTTGAGCGAGGGTCTTGCTATGCAGCCCAGGCAGGCTTTGAACTCAGGATCTTCCTGAGTCTACCTCCCAGTGGCATTATAGGCATATGCCACCATGCAAGGCTAGTATAGTTTCTTGGTATAGAGACACCAGAGACCTCAACCAGAAATTCTCTCAGGCCATGGTGACAAAATTCTCCCAAACCCAAGCTGGTATGTTCTAGGCCCCTGGGAGTGTCAGAACTCCTGGCTTATGTGTCCAAAAAGGACAGGAAGGCTGCCAGAGGGACTGGACACCCTCTGTTCAGACCTTTCCCACCGGTACAGGGATATTCAGTCACTCTGCTCTGGGCTTCCTGCCCCATCCCCCGGGTCACCTCTTGGTCCACTCTCCTGACAAGCCCCAGTACCTGAACAAGGAGACACATCCCATCCATAGGAGTGGCTGCCAGGCGTGTGTTTGAGCATGCTCAGTGAGATTCCTAAAGCCTAACAGGCCCTGCTGGAGGATGTAGCCTCTCAATCAGTGTTTAGCCCCCAAAGACCTTTGACTGGCTGAGATACCTACAACCCCTGCTCGGGGAGCTCTGGTCTTATGCCACTTCTTCCTGGGCCACCCAAGAGCCAGCACTTCTTTGGTCCAGACTTGCCAGCTTCTTCAGCTTCCATCTTCCCCTGGGGACAAGGAGGGTGAGCAGCCGGGGAGCACTCACCACTCTGCCTGTATACTCAGTGTTGTCTTCAGAGCTAGAATCCAACTTTAATAACTTACAGGAAAATGCTAATACACATCAATAATATGGAGGTCACAAGGCTTATGAAAATTGCAGAGGGTTTCTGGCGCTTTCACACAGGCACCAAATGAAGACTATGGTGACTGGGTTCCTAGGAGAGCCGCTGGGCAGACACCCATCACTACCATGCCCTCCCCTGTGGGGAGCCGTTCCCACATACTCCATTGCAAGATGGCGCTGACCATCAGCACCACCACCGTAATCAAGTCAGTGTGCATGTGCATGGTAAATGACAGTTTACCTTGTCAAGCCAGTGCGCATGCACATAGTAACTTTCCATCCCTTGCTCTCTGCCTCTCCCATGGCGTCATAGGGTTTGACAGGCTGCAGCCAGTCAGAGTTTGCACGTCCGAGGCGAGGACTGTTAAGCTATATAAGGGCCGGGTTTTCGACCCTTGAGGTCTTCGCTCTGTAAGCTTATGCTCTCCCTCTCAAGACACATAAAGCTTTTCTGCAGAAGGATCCTGATTGTGCCGCGTCGTTCTTGCTGGCAAGACGGTAGCACGGGACACTCCCCCAACACACCACAGTGGGGAAAGGGCAGAGATCTCTCATTCAAATAACTATTTCTTTAAAGACAGAGTCTCACCATATAACCCTAGCTGTCCTGGAATTCACAGTGTAGACCAAGCTGGCCTCAAACTCACAGAGATCTACCTGCCTCTACCTCCCTGGGACTAAAGCCATGAGCCACCAGGCCTGGCTTCTGAGCAAATTTATTTATTTATTTATTGTTTGTTTGTTTGTTTTTTCAAGACAGAGTTTCTCTGTATCTTTGGATCCTGGAACTAGCTCTGTAGACCAGGATGGCCTCAAACTCACAGAGATCTACCTGCCTCTACCTCCCTGGGACTAAAGCCATGAGCCACCAGGCCTGGCTTCTGAGCAAATTTATTTATTTATTTATTGTTTGTTTGTTTGTTTTTTCAAGACAGAGTTTCTCTGTATCTTTGGATCCTGGAACTAGCTCTGTAGACCAGGATGGCCTCAAACTCACAGAGATCCACCTGCCTCTGCCTCCTAAGTGCTGGGATTAAAGGTGTGTGCCACCACTGCCTGGCTTCTGAACAACTTTCTATATGACTTCACCAAATCCTGGGGGTGGGGGGTGGGGAATCAAAACAAAATACCAGAGAAGGAAAAGGAGGACCAGGGTGGAGGAGGAGGAAAAGGAGGACCAGGATGGAGGAGGAAAAGGAAGACCAGGGAGGAGGAAGAAGAAATGGAGGACCAGAGTGGAGAAGGAGGAAAAGGAGGACCAGCGTGGAGGAGGAGGAAAAGGAGCACCAGCGTGGAGGAGGAGGAAAAGGAGCACCAGCATGAAGGAGGAGGAAAAGGAGGACCAAGGTGGAGGAGGAAGAAAAGAAGGACCAGGATGGAGGAGGGAAAAGGAGGACCAGGGTGGAGGAGGAAGAAAAGGAGGACTGGGGTGGAGGAGAAGGAAAAGGAGGACCAGGGTGGGGAGGAGGAAAAGGAGGATCAGGATGGAGGAGGGAAAAGGAGGACCAGGGTAGGGAGGAGGAAAAGGAAGACCAGGATGGAGGAG
>NC_022009.1:48542295-48550227 GCF_000317375.1 Microtus ochrogaster
AAAAGGAGGACCAGCATGGAGGAGGAGGAAAAGGAGGACCAGGGTGGGAAGGAGGAAACAGAGGACCAAGGTGGAGGAGGAGGAAAAGGAGGACCAGGGTGGAGGAGAAGAGATCATTTGCATGTACATCTCTCATCTAGTAACTCCTACTTCCCTGGTGGGGACAAGAAAGAGCTGTGAGGACACCTCATCTTCCTTCCCCTCCCTCATGTGACACCAGTTCTTTCAGGAGGACAGGTCCTGCCTGCTTATCCACATGTGCTGACCCCTAATAGGAATGGAGGTCCCAGGGTCACCATTGCTCCTGGCCTTCTCCTCTAGAGGGTCATTTCACACAGCCGCTCCAGGTCTGATTGAAGATTCTGCCCACCCACAGTTCTGCATCCCTGTACAGGAGTGAGCACGGCAGCGGCCAGCTCTTGGGCAGACGGCCTTTGCAGCACCAGCACCCCCTGGAGGCTCTGCTGAGTCAGTGTAGTCTCATCTCAGCTCCTCCGGCCACTCAGTCTCTGCAAGTCCACTGCAGACACCACCATCAGTCCTGCAGCCATGTGGGTGTGGGAGTGCTCAGCGGTCTTAGCTTCTCTTGATCCCCAACATCACACGCTCGGAGGATGACTCCAAAGGACCCTGCCAAGGGCACTCTGAACAACTCAGTCTTGAAGCCTTAAGTGCAAACATTCTGACGGAACTGTTTGAACTTGGGGCAACAAAGGAGAAAGGTCTTTCCAGACCAGTTCAGCCTGATGACACAACACAGAGAGCCTTCCATTAACTAACTGTTCTCCTAGTCGGCTACTCAGCCTCGCCAACTCCAGGAAGCTCTTTGGCCACAGAGCACTCTCTATGTCCTCATTTGTGATCCCATGAGGCTGGTGTGGTGCAGGACAGAGGAATTAATCTGTTTAGATTTCCGACCGTGGCCTGCCAGCCTGCCACCTAGTGGCTATGACAGTCCTTGCATCTCCCCATGGACTAGCCGAGGGTTCCCGCTTGGCCCGTCTAGTTTCCCAAGCCTGTGCGGGCCTCAGGAAGCGCAGTAAGGAGCACTTTTGTGCGGGCTAGAAGCGAGCTGTGCCCGCCCCCACCCCACACCTGCTCACCCGGCTTCCAAGATTTGCTTCTGTACCCAGTACGTCAGTGCTCCCCTATCAGCTCTTCCGTAGGATCACAACATCCCCAATCCCCAGACACACGCAGACCTGGATAATCTGGATAATTTTTTTTCTTGAAGATAAAAAGAACTCTTCAGGCTTCCGCGGTTCGGGACACTTTCTTTCCCGTCCCGGAACTGAAATGTACTGCCTCTTCTGGCCCAGATCCAGTGAGACCTTAACTCACTCCCTCCCACCTCCCCATGCCGCCCTTTGAGCTGGAACTCACAGTTCAGTCCCCTCTCACTGGGAATTTCACAGTCCGCTCCACGACCCTCCCTCACTTCCTCCCTGCTCCACACGTATTAGGTCCCCGGCTTGGTACCTCCCCGCCTCCTCCGCCCCGTGGGCAGGTTCTTGGCAGCTGTCTGGCAGCCTGGGGCCAGAGCCGCTTCCACCCACACCCTGCGGGGAGTGGAGCGCGCCGGGGCCTGCCGAGGCAGCAGCGGGGGAGTCCGCATCCCTGGAGCGAGCCTCAGCAGGTAGGGGCAGAGCCTTGCCTCCGCCTTCGCGTCTGGAGCGAACCTGCATGACCCGCTCTGGCTTCCTGCGGTTCCTGCACGCGCGTGACTGGCAGCCCGCAGCTAGGTATCTAGGCAGAACTGCCACGAGCGTGCAAAGCCCTTGCCTAAGTAGTATTTGCCCAATAACCCCAAGAAATACGGATTGCTAGTGTTCCCACTTCGCAGATTCAGAAATCCAGATGTAACACTTTCTCACCAAGATGCACCTCTCCCAACATTCCCAACATAGGGTTTACAGGGAAACGAGTTCTTCGTGACCTTGGAGACTGTAGACTCCAGTCTACCGATCTGCAGCGGGGCAGGACAAGACCAAGAAGAGGTGAGATTCCAGACTGACTCGCCAAGGGACCGGCTCTCTATCCCCTCCCAAAGAAAGAAGAGCCTGCTAAGGGGCTCTGATGGGATAAGATAAGCCTGACTCCCTTAACCCCAACCGGGTCCAGGAAGCAGCCTTGACTCTCTCTCTCCTCGGAATCCAACTCTGCCTGTCAAGTCATTGGTCTCATTGGAGACCCTCTGAGTACGTTCGCATAGGCGGCTTGAATTGCGGGTGGAGGGCCCTGAAGAGATGTTCACAAACCTTTTCCCTTCTCCTGGGCCAGCCTCCTTGGAGTCCCTGCGCTCACTGAACAGGGCATCCATCTATGCCAGGTGGGGGTTACTAAACCTCACCCAGTCACCAGGGAAAGCCACGGGCAGGGCCAGCCTACCTCTTACCTCAAGACTCTGGGCTTGAATGGCAGCTACCATGGACACTTTACCAAATGGTCTGTGTCTCTGTCTCCCTATCTGTGCAAAAGGTTTTATTTCCATGTCAGGACGCCTGATAACTGCGGTAGTCTCAGCTTCTGGGAGCAAAGCTAAGGCCCACAGGAACCCCCTAACAGAGTCCCCTTTCCTAGACTCCTCAGCTCAATTGCTCCGCCATGATGCTCTGGGCTCTGAGAGCAGAGGATGTCCAGCAGAGAGTGTGGGCATTCGTACATGTGCTCATTCATCCATCCACCTTCCACTGCACATGGACAGGGCCAGGGAGTGCAGACCTATAATCTAAGTCAACACTGTGCCACCAGGGGGCGCCCAGATCCAGAGACAAGGTTGGGTACCTTGTCCCTAGAGTCAGAAAGGGCTCTGGTCTCCTGCATCACAACTCAGGGAGGTAGTATTGTGATCCCATTCTCCCGCCCAGGACACATGGCAGTGAAAGGGAACTTAGGAGTGGAAGATTTGGGTCTCTAAGATTTTTTTCAAGTCCACCTTGAACCTGCTGTTTTCCTCCAGCTTGTTGTGTGAGTCAGAATGCCGATTGACCTCTCCTGGTCCTGTTTCCTACCTGCAAAATGGTGGTGGTGGTGGAGGTGATGGTGGTGGTAAGTCACACTTGGGTCCTGGGACCACCCAGCAGGGGCTTTAAGGCTGCGGTCTACAGGGAGGAGGAGGGTTTGCAAGACTTGACGACTAGAAGACCTCTCGGATGCTCAGGGGGCTGTAAGGACGCTGCTTTCAAGCAATCACCTTTATGCTGGCAACAATTTGTCTGTGGGCACCTCTGAGCAGGTCCTAGTGTACCAGGACCCTGTATCCATGCTCTGTAGAATGCCCACCCTCTCCCTACTGTAGCCCTGCCAGCATAGGAATGCCTATTGAACTTCAAGTTCTCCCTACTGCGGTCTAGCAATTTGGGGCCCCTTTAGCAACCAGAAGGGGCAAGGCCGCCGACTGGGCCTGGCAAAAGCTGCCTGCCTCCCAGGCAGCTGGGGCTGAGCGCTGGTAGCACGGTCGTTCCCACGCTCCGTGATGCCAGTCTTGTCACTCCAGCTCCGCCCCACCCTCGCCTGCTAGGCCCGGGGCACCTGGAATGTGCCTGAAGATTCTGTCCCCCGGGGCCACGGATTCCTGTCTCAGTGGGCGAGGGCGGAGGCCCGCTTTCCGCCCTTTGATCCCGGCCAACTCAACTAGCGGGCCACGCCCCAACCCTGCCAGCCTGACCCAGAAGTAAGCTAGGGGCGGGGCTAGCTCAGCTCCCCAGCCTCCCGGAGCTGCGGATTCTGAATCTACCCAGGGGTTCTAACACCAGCAATAATCCCTTACTATGTAGTGTTCAGCCTGGTGCTGGGCCGGGTTGAGCTAGACAAGTAGATCAGAGACTCTTCTAGCCCCGGGTCTCGAGTAGTCCCTGTGAGCCGGATGGCAGTGTGCCTGTTGGCTCCATTCTCCCTCAATAACCCATTCTGGAACCTGGGTTATTGACTAACAAGAAGGAGGGGCATCAGGAAGGCTAGGGCAGTAGTTTCAGACTCCCCAGAGGTGATCCCCAGAGGTTATGGGACCTCCTGAGATGCGCGGGCATCTAGAGCGTTCTCTTGCCTCAGTGTCCCCATGTGCTGGTTAGAATGACAGTAATAAGCATCCCATTTCCACACTTGTACTTGAGGTGGGCCTAGGACTGCTTCATCCTTCTGAATGGCCCGACTCCGCTTTACTGGCGGACATGGAGCCACCTGGCATTGCCTGGAGCCTTGGAGGGCTGGGCCTAGGTGGTCCTGGTTTCTTCTGTGGGCTACCTGCCAAGTGGGTACCCATCACTACTGGGCAGTCATTACTGCCAATTTCTGCCTGACCACCGAGTGTCAGAGTCTTGTGTTCTCCATTCACAACAGAATGTCTTCTTGTGGAAACTCAGAAGAGGAGAGAAACTCCACAGGGTCCTTTGGTTCCCAGGTTAGGGGTGAGAAGGGCACAAGGGCTCACAGACAGGGAGAAGAAGGGGGCCTGGAAGGGACCACTAGATGCAGGGAGTTTCCCAGAAAATGGAAAGACTGTGTGGCGACTGAGCCCTTGGGCCATCCAGGTCCCGCGAGGTCTCTGACAGGATGGAGTAGGGGGAGTGGGACAGGGCCACAGGCAGATTCCAGCAAGGGGGTCGGACAAGCGTGAGCCTGCGCGCCACCCGCCAGGTGCGCCCAGGTTGGGACAGGGCGGAGAGGAGGGGACCCTGATCACGACACACACCCCCAACCAACAAGAGGGAGGAGGGGCCCAGAGGGGCAGGCGGGACACCGTCAGCGTGGGGCGGGAAGGAGGGGTGCGGCGGAATGCGCCTTTGTGAGCTCGGTCCTTGAGCTTGTTCTGGCGGGCCCAACCGACTGCGCTCCAGGGTCCGCCCCCGGCCAGTGCATACCTGGCGAGGTTGGGGTGCTGTTGGAAAGGGCTCGTGGGCTGTCTCAGGCCTGTGGTGCGCTGCTGAAAGCTGAAGAGGAGGAGGATCCCTTCAGTAAGGACTGGAGCCCCTGCCAAGATCCCCTCCGATGGCTATAACCCCAAATTCAATTCATGCTCCAGGTCCTGGCCAGCAAAGTCATGGCTACCTATCATGATGCAACGGACTGAGATCCTCAGAAGAGAGGCTAGGCTGGCCTAGGCTTCGGGGGCTGATCCCCAAACGCTTGGGGTGTCTAGAGCCAGGTGGCAGCTACAGCTGGTGGCGATCGAAAGCCACCAATTGACCGACTAAGGTCACTGCTGAGTAGAGAGAATCCAGCCAAGTTCTCTGCAGTTCTGAGGGAAGATGTGTAGGTAGCTCGCACGCATAGCCTAGGAACTAAGAGGTTCCAGCAGGGGGACACAGGCTGTAGGGAAGCAGGCCAGAGTGGCAGGTGTTGGGAGCCACTTAGGAAGCTTGGTGATTGAAGAGGCATATTTTAGGAGTGTGATCCTCATCCCATGTGCTCACAAACCCCTCCAGAGCCTCCATTATTCACTCGACAAGTTGTGCTCACCCTGCTGTGACCTGGGGCAAACACACCCAGCCTCACTGCTTCGATGGGCCTGAGGGCTCTGCTGTAGGAACACTGGTGAGCTGGGCTCCCAGCTGTCCCTCCTTCCCACAAGTTGGCTGTTGCACGACCCTTCTGCCTATAGGCTCAGGTGCAGCACTGAACAGATCAAACTCCTCAGAGGGACCCTTTAACAGGCAGCATGGGCATAGGCGGGCACAGAGGAGGGAGAGGCAGGAAGCACACATAGGGTGTGGCCTCTGGGTTGGCATTCAAGGCAGAGAATAAAGAGGAACAAGGGTGGGCCCCAGGAAAATGTATGGAATCCTCAGGTAGAAAATGGGGTGCAGGGTGGGGCCTGGGTTTCAGCAACTTCAGGAGGCAACAGGGAGCCATGGAGGTATCAGAACAAGATGGGATCTGAGGTTTGGAATGATCACCTTGACCAAAATGCAAGCATGGTTTACATTCTGTGACCTCCTGGCTTCAGGATGGATGTTGTCTGCGAGAACAACCGTCTGCTATTGCATGTTGGGTGTTTCCACAGTCCTTCAGTGGTCTACAGTGGTCACTGTTCATTGCACACGAAGCCACGGAAGCCAGTCTCTAGAATAACGGTTGTTTGTTTTCAAGGCCAGGTCTCACGCAGCCCAGGCTGGTTTCAAACTCACTATGATTTCAAGAATGACTGTGAACTGATCTCCTGCCTCCATCTCCTGAGTGCTGGGATTAAGGGCATGGGACACCATGCCAGCTTTGGAAGTACATCTACTGCTGCTGGTGAAAGGTGAACTTTTCACACTCACACACACGCACACACACATGTACAAACGCATGCATGTATGCACACATGCATGCACGCACACACACACACAACCATCACAGATACCCTCTTAGTTTGTTGACTGACTTTTAAAATGATGGTTTTATTTTGAAACTTAAATTTCCTGGAAAAATAATGATCATGAACCCCTGCACTTTGTGCTTCTCTGTGACTTTGTGTCTGTTCTGGTGAGCGATCCACCTTGCTGAGCATTGAGTGTGATGGTGGCCAGCTGTGTGCATCCAAGCAGCCAGCATCCTCAAAGGGTCTCACCTCAAGAAAAGTAACAGCATGCCCACTAACTCAGAGTCCTGCCCCCGAGGAGTCTCTTCCCCCATGGGCATTGAGTGTGCTGGTGATAATTCAGGAAGGAAGGACCCAAGGCCTCAGGCCTCTGCAGTTGGAGCTGCTTTCTAGAAGCCCAGCTCTGCACCGTCTATGGCCCCAGGAAGCCTGCATTGAGTGGACACAGCAGCTGCTGCAACCCTGCTGTCAGCATGGCTCTTCTTTACAGGCATTTGCCCGCAGGCAGATCCTTTCATGTGTTCCGACAGTCACCAGGGTTCTTCCTGTCATGGTCTCTTCTTCAGGCTCCTCTGTGAACTCTTGGGGGAACTGAGTTCCCGTGTGCCTTCCTGCCTGACTCTTGGCTAATTGTCTTCTCATACCCAGTCTTCCACATTGGCTTAAACAGATGTGGGACCTGTCATCAAAGTGTAAGAAAGGGGCAGGTGTGGCTGGGCTCCGGCCCTCACTGGCTGTCCCAGACTGTGCTAGCATTTGGGATGAAGGGGCTGCTTAGACAGTTGTTGGGAATCTGTCTCTGTGAGCTGCAGACCTGTCTTCTGACAGACCTACAGCCTCTGTCTCCTCCACCTACACAGGGCCCCTCTCCACCCTGCTGGTCTTACATGGGCACAGTCCTCATCCATGTCTCTCTGGCCTCCTGGACCCCCAGAGAGTCTTCCTCCCCCTCATCCTTCTCTTCCTGCAGCAGCTTCTCTCCTGAGCCACCTCCCCTAGACGCCCTGCTAGGCCTCAGCTCTGGCCCCTACCTTGTGCTGGCAATGCTCATACCTTTATCCCCAGCCTCCTCCTAACCGGTAAGAGTGTCCAGCTGACTTCAGACTCTCCCCGACTGCACCTCGTTCTCACATCTATCCAGTCCTCCCAGACCTCAGACAACAGCCATCTACCCTCCCTCCCCATCACATCAGCCTCCTAGGCGGTTGTCCACTGAGCACCTGGCCCTGTCTTACCTGTCACCGTCCCTCCTGCTTCCTCCTCCTGAATGTTCGCCACTTTCTCAATCCCTCTTCCACTTTGGAGCCTGCTTGCCACAGCCTCGCTGGAGCACTGGTCTCACCATGCCCTCCCAGGGGCTGCCTCACTCCAGAATTCAAGCCTAAGACTGTCTGCACCCCATATGACCTTCCTCCAAGTGCCCCCAAACCCCATGTTCAAGCTCCACACCTCTTCACTACCCACAGCCCAGGTGTGTAAAACAGCATTGAAACCCTCGTCTCTCTGTCTTATCCTCGTCTGTCTGTCTTACCCTCGTCTGTCTGCCTGTCTTACCCTCGTCTGTCTGTCTGTCTTACCCTCGTCTGTCTGTCTTACCCTCATCTCTCTGTCTTACCCTCGTCTCTCTGTCT
>NC_022009.1:48550382-48553047 GCF_000317375.1 Microtus ochrogaster
CTGTCTGTCTGTCTTACCCTCGTCTCTCTGTCTTACCCTCGTCTCTCTGTCTGTCTTATCCTCATTCTCTGACTCCTCACTATCTTTATGTCCCATCGTCAAGCTCAGGAAAAATCCTCTATGTCCCCAAAGCACGGCAGGGAAGTCCTTGTGGAAAGTCTGCAGAATGAGAGCTGTGTCAGGGCCCTGTGGTGGGATACAGCACCCCCAGAGTGACAGCCATTGTGCCACATACTTATCCAGGGCCAAGAGATTCAGTGGGAAGGAGGAACCTTTTGGTAGCTGAAGACAGGCCATTCCTTTCCTGCCTAGGGAAGAGCTGGTCTTACTGACTGTTCCCCAAACACACACATTCACGCACGCACACACTCATGCACGCACACATGCATGCACATGTGCACACATGCGTGCAAAGCTGAGCACCTTTCTGAACAAGGCAGAAGGCATGCCACAGCACGTCTTGAATTCCCCGCCTAACAGGCTGGGAAGAACTCAGGTAGGCCTAATCACCACCTGGTATCTCAGGAACTCAGGCCACAGAGGGCTGGACAGAGGCCCCCAACACAGCCCATTGGCCTGTGACCCAGTATGCAAGGCAGGGACATGCTGTTCACTTAGTTTCAAAGCCCCATGGCAGGGACAGCCTAGGAAGAACCTGGAAGTGGCTGGGTCTTGCAGCTCAGGTGGAAATGGTTGAACTCAGCCATGGGAGCACCAGGCTGTAGGACCAATCACTCCAGTGAGGCATCTTGGGTCAAAGGCAGACCCGTGGGACCAGAAGTTTTCTTGTTCACAAGTCTGCTGCTCAGCCCTTCTTCCAGGCCTCCAAAGCCACAGGAATTTGGGCAGAGAAGCCAGCACACTTGGCTAAGGCAATGCAGCCTGGAGTGTATCCTGGCAACCTGACCAATTCTCTGAGGAGGCAGAAAGGTGCTGTCTGTTCCAGCCCTCCGCCGTGGGCCTGGACAGAGATTTTTGGTTGTTTGTTTTGGTTTTACATCAATGACTGGATTTTAAGCTTGATTCCTGAATATTTTATGTTTGTGGTCTTTCTGGAAACAGTATCACATGTTTTAGTTTCGTATGAATTTTAGTTCATTAAAGTTGGTTGACTTTTTTGAATTTGACAGCCTCACTGATGCTGCATTAGGTGGGTGATCTGCTGGTCACTCGGGAACTGTGGAAGCTGGCACAGTAACTACAAGATCAGTAAACACAGTGTGCAACTTTGTCTTCCTTCCTGGTTCCTAAACTCCTGATTTCTTCTTCTTGCCTTGTTGCATGGGCCAGGACGTCCAAAATGATGCCGAGCACTGAATGTAGGATCCATGTACTCCCTGTGCTGCTGGCCACAAGTTCGTTTAGGGTCCCCTTCAAAGTACCATGTATGGATTATGTCATCAAATGTTTTATTCTTCATTGGTGCAATAGTTTTGTTACTTCCCTTCTTGAATCCGGTTAGTTGCTATGTTATTTTTTTAAGATTTATTTTATTATTTTTAATTGTGTGTGTGCACATGAGTTGAGTGCAGGTGCCCACGACCAGAGCTGGCAAACCCTCTGGATGACATGCAGCACCTGTCACCATCACTGGGACCTCAACCCAGGACGTCTGGGAGGGCACCAATGCTCTTAACCACTGTGCCATCTCTCCAGCCCAAGCTGAGCTTTTTCAAACAGCCATAGACTGGTTGGCAGTGTTGCCGTGTCCTCCTGGCTCTGGGCTGGCTTTGTAAAGCGGGTTCTGCTCTCCTCCGTGGAAGAGTTGATGTGCTGACGGGGGCTTGGTAAGCGACTCCCGCAGGGCTGGTTGTAAGACATGCTGAGTGTAAGCGTGCATGTCTGTAAGTGTCTGTGTGCGCACCTGTGTGGTGGGAGCGAGTTCACTTCTCACTTAGCATCTTAAATGATTGTTAAACTCTGTATACTTCTTGTCCTAATTTTGGCATCTTTTTACCCTGAATTTTAAGATGGGGTTTTACAATGTAGTTTGAAATCACTGTGTAGCCCAAGCTTCCCCTAAACTCATAGAAATTCTCCTGCCTCAGTCTCCCAAATACCATTATTTGGGATTATAGGTGTGTGCCACCATGACTGGCTCCAAGTTCAGTGTTTTTAATTTTCATTGACTCTGTACTTTGCCCAAGTTTTCAAATGTGTCTGTGTGCAGTTGTTTCTAACATGTTGTCTGCAGTTACTGTTCTCATGGCTCTAACTGTCTCCTCTCTGCCCTGGATTTTGTCATTTGTTTTTTTTCCTGAGACTTAAAATAAGCTTTTAAGATCTTTAGCTGTGCACTATTTTTATTTTTACCTTTTTTCCCTCAATTTATGTCTTTATTTTTTTCTTCTTTTGTATTGTGTGTGTGGTGTGTGTGTGTGATGTGTGTATGATGCATGTGCAATGTATGTGATATGTGCGTGCTATATGTGTGATGTGTGTGATGTATGTGTGATGTGTGTGTGATGTGTGTGATGTGTGTGTGATGTGTGTGATGTATGTGATGTGTGTGATGTATGTGATGTGTGTGATGTGTGTGATGTATGTGATTGTGTGGTGAATGTGTGATGTGTGTGATGTGTGTGATGTGTGTGATGTGTGTGATGAGTTTGTGATGAGTGTATGATGAATATGTGATGTGTATGTGATGAATGTGTGATATGTG
>NC_022009.1:48553272-48557227 GCF_000317375.1 Microtus ochrogaster
TGTGTGATGTGTGTGATGAGTTTGTGATGAGTGTATGATGAATATGTGATGTGTATGTGATGAATGTGTGATATGTGATGTGTGTGATGTGTGTGATGTGTGTGGTGAATGTGTGATATGTGTGTGATGTGTGTGATGTGTGTGGTGAATGTGTGATGTGTGTGATGTGTGTGTAATATGTGTGATGTGTGTGATGTGTGTGGTGAATGTGTAATATGTGTGATGTGTGTAATATGTGTGATGTGTGTGATGTGTGTGATGTGTGTGGTGAATGTGTGATGTGTGTGATGTGTGTGATGTGTGTGTGGTGAGTGTGTGCGTGTGCATGTGGAGTCCTTATCTTTTGAGGCAGGGTCTCTCACTGGACCTGACATTCACCAACTGGCCTACCCGCCGGTCAGCAAACTTTGGGGTTCACCTGTCTCCACACCCCGCTGTTGTGGGGTTCAGAATGTAGAACCACATCTACTTTTTATGCAGGTGCTGGGGACCTGAACTCGGGTTTTTCCCCTTTCTGTTGTCACTCTTGCTCGTGAATCTTCCTGTGTCTTTGTTAATGATGCGCTGCTCTCGTCCCGGTCCAGAACTGTGTCGTATCTGTAACAGACCCTCAATGCTTCTTGTGCTTTGCAGGGATTTAGTGCAAAGAATGATAGTGCATCTCCTTCCTGCTTTTTCATTTGTTTATTTAGTGGGTTTGTTTGGTACAGGGTTTCTCTATGTAGTTCTGGCTGCCCTGAAGTTTATTTATTATGTAGACCAGGCTGGCTTCAAACTCGTGGAGATACTCCTGCCTTTGTCTGCTGTATGCTAGGGGCATGCGCCACCATGCTCAGCCCCTCCCTGCTTTTTGTGATACTCACTTCTTTCCCTTTTCCAGCCGCATGAATATTAACTAACAGTGACAACAGCAGGTGCATTTCCCCTGTCGATGTCTGGGTCATGGCGAGAGAGAGGATTCTGTGGAGAATGCATGTGGATGCTAGCCACCCAGAGTGCATGCTGACCATCCTGCCATAAGAACAGGGACTTGGCCAGGTGTGTCAGGAGGTCACTTACAGGCTAGACAATGGAGCACAAGTCCTGTGTCAACGCAGTTTTTTTTTTTTTTATTTCTGGTGTCCTAATGGAAGACACTGGAAGTCAGAGCAAAATTCCTAGTAGTAAAAGTGGTAAAGAAGGGCTCTCTCTAGAATTAGCAAGAGCTTTGTAAAAGCCTAGGTGTAGCGCCCTTGCACAGAAGCCTGTGCATGGTGCCCCTCACAGAAGCCTGTGTATAGTGCTCCCCCCCCCAGAAGCCTTGCTGGGCACCTCCCTATAGAAGCCTGTGCATGGCACCCCCCTACAGAAGCCTGTGCGTGGCACCCCCCACAGAAGCCTGTGCATGGCACCCCCCACAGAAGCCTGTGCATGGCACCCCCCACAGAAGCCTTGAGTGGCACCCCCACAGAAGCCTTGAGTGGCACACCTCTCCACAGAAGCCTGTGCGTGGTACCCCTCTGGTGGAACCCCTCCACAGAGCCCAGCAGACAGAGGGCGAAGGGGAGGGCCCGCCCACCACACAATACCGTTCACCGTGGTCCTGACTGGAGAATCTTCAGCAGCCAGGTGAGAGCTGGTTGGGAATAACAGTCATGCTCAGAAAGGGCCAAATCCTATACCCACCCTCATAAAACCTAAGAAGCCAGCCTGGGCAGCAAGACCGCATCTGGAGCCCAGGCTGTGCTCATGAGCACGCCAACACAATACCTAGTCATCAGAGGCCCTTTGCCAGGAAGCTGAGGAATAGGCGAGAGTTCTGTTCCTGCATGGGCTTGGCACTGCATACATCCACCCAGCAGGAGTACCCTACGCTCGCTGGCATACTCGGACACACACAGTGGTGACTGTGGGAATTTCCAAACAGGGGAAAGAGAGACTGTGTATCAGCACCCCAGCCTCTCAGAGGCCCCCTGGACTGGGTGCTAGCTAGCTTGTCTCAGGACTGATGCAAGTTGGCATAACGCAGCACCCCAGGCCAATGAGAATTGAGACAGAATTAGCAAAACTGAGCAGCAAATGATCCATTACAAGTATATCTAAAGATATGAGATGTTTAAGAGCTACAAAGAGCACATGAACAGGAGACCCCAGTAGGGAAGGGGAACCACACAGTCAGACTAATGGAAGCCCGGTGAGAGGCACAGGCCGAGCACTTGGGAAGCAGAGACGGGCGGGTCTCTCTGGTCTACACAGCGAGTTCCAGACAGCGAGGGCTCCTTAGTGAGATCCTATCTCAAACAGCAAGACTAAATGGGGCTGTGTGTGCTCGTGCACACTGTGGTCTTACCATCGTGGAGGTTGAGTTAGGAGGAAGGCCAAGGCCAGCCTGGGCCTTGTATACACAGCAGCTCACCTTTCTGTTCCTGATTGCTGAGATTAAAGGCACTGTCAGCAGGCCAGGCGATGGTGGCGCACGCCTTTAATCCCAGCACTCGGGAGGCAGAGGCAGGCTGATCTCTGTGAGTTCAAGACCAGCCTGGTCTACAGAGCTAGTTCCAGGACAGGCTCCAAAACCACAGAGAAACCCTGTCTCGAAAAACCAAAAAAAAAAAAAAAAAAAAAAAAAAAAAGGCACTGTCAGCAGGACCAGAGCTAAGAATCAGAATTCATTAAATAAAAATGCTCTTGGGTTTTTAAAGACAGGGTTTCTCTGTGTAGCCCTGGCTGTCCTGGAACTCGATCTGTAGACCAGGCTGGCCTCAGACTCAGAGATCCTCCTGCCTCTGCCTCCCAAGTGCTGTGGAGGTGGCTCAGTGGCTAAGAACACTGACTCCTCATCCAGAGGACCTGTGTTCAGTTCCCAGCACAAAACAACCACAAAGCCAACCTGTAATAAAAGCTCTTACATACATACTGATCAAAGAGTTAAAAACATTTTATGGGGATGAGGCACCCACACAGTGTGAAAAGCTCTTACAGAATCTTAGGTAGGCAAGACAGCAGATGGGAGAGAGCTTATCTGAGTGGGACACGTGGCAATCATGTGTCTCATGCTAAGCTACACCAGGAACACAGTTTCCCACCTGAGAATACTTAACGAAGACATCTGCCCTGGATCCACTAATGACAAAGCTTTAGACCAATCCAAACTGAAAAACACTCTTGGAAGCATCTGACGCCTTTCAAGTATCAAGGACACAAAAGTCAAGTAAACACATAGAATTTGTCCAGAGGCTGGAGAGGTGGCTCAGCGGTTGGTTAAGAACACTGGCAGCCCCTGCAGAAGACCTGAGTTCAACTCTCAGCTCCCCACACAGTGGCTCACAGCTGCCTGTCACTCCTGTTCTAGGGAGATCTGATACCCTCTCCTGACCTCCACAGGGACCAGGTACACATCTGAGGAACATACATACATGCAAGGCAAAACATTCATCTGCTTAGAGTAAACAAAGATACAAAATTAAAGAAAAAATAATTTGTCCAGCTAGAAGGCAGCGATGGCAAAGGGACATCTGGCACAGGAGGGATCCCGGGCAGGTCCTCGCTTGTACAAGGTGGCACTGGGGAATCTGATAGCTCTTGAGTGGGATCTGAGGACCAGAGCAGTTGCGTGCCATGTTCTGACGGTGTTGAAGATCCTTGCACAGAGCGTGCACCCTGAATGCTTGCAGGTAAGGAGACTGAGACAGCCACGGACCTTAAACGGTTCAGGGACACATTTACGCCTTCCTGACACTGTAGCAATGTTCAGAAATATTAATGTTTCTCCATTTGACCTCATGCAAATTTCACCTCAACAAAAGAACACATATGTCAAAAGTTTTCAAACATCTCTTTAAGCACATTTTCTTTTTTAAAAAAAGATTTATTTATTTATTATGTATACAACATTCTGCCTCCATATATGCCCACATGCCAGAGGAGGGCGCCAGATCTCATTACAGATGGTTGTGAGCCACCATGTGGTTGCTGG
>NC_022009.1:48557672-48558580 GCF_000317375.1 Microtus ochrogaster
GTTATTTCATATTTTTGCATTGAGCTTAATCAATGCAAAGTTGTATAGCATTGCTCTACATTTTAAAAGTTTTAATCAATATTTATCAAGAAATACTTTAAAAGCTGAGTGTGATGGCACATGCCTTTAATCAAGGCACTCTGGAGACAGTGGACGGTGGATCTCTGTGAGTTCAAAGCCAGCCTGGTCCACACAGTGAGTTCCAGGACAGCAAGGACAATACAGAGAGACCCTATCAAAAAAAGCTTAAACTATGCAGAGCTCCTTACTGCTGTGTTCTAAATAGTAACACTCCATACTGTGATAAGGTTAGCCATCCTTTACAATGTACAACATTCTGGGAGCCAGAGAGATGGCTCGGTGGTTATGAATAGGTTTCTGTTCCCACAGAGGACCTGAGTTCATCTCCCATTGCCCGAGTCAGAAGGCTCATAACCACCTGTAATTCTAGCTTCTGGGCAACCAGCGCCTTCTTCTGGCCTCGGTGGGCACACTCAGGCACACATGCACACACACATGAACATGCGGACACGCACACCATTTAAAAATAAATACCATAAGAATATGCAACATCCATGTGAGATTGTCTGGTCTGATGAGTTTTATGGGATTGCTCTTTGCAAATGACCTGCTTAATTGGTATGCTTATATTTTTAGGTAGCTTCATACATCTGTTGTCATAAAATTGTGATTTTTAATTGTAATATGTTTCTAGAAAAATTATCTCCTTTCCAGCCTCCGTCCCGGACTCTGCAGCCGCTGTGATGTTGATGCCCAAGAAGAACCGGATTGCCATCTATGAGCTCCTTTTTAAGAAAGGAGTGATGGGGCCGGGCGGTGGTGGCGCACGCCTTTAATCCCAGCACTCGGGAGGCAGAGGCAGGCGGATCTCTGTGAGTTCGAGACCA
>NC_022009.1:48558780-48560389 GCF_000317375.1 Microtus ochrogaster
CCAACCTTCATGTCATGAAGGCCATGCAGTCTCTGAAGTCTCGAGGCTACGTGAAGGAGCAGTTTGCCTGGAGACACTTCTATTGGTACCTTACGAATGAGGGCATCCAGTATCTCTGCGATTATCTCCACCTACCTCCGGAGATCGTGCCTGCTACCCTGCGCCGCAGCCGTCCCGAAACTGGCAGGCCTCGGCCCAAAGGGCCAGAGGGTGAGCACCCGGCAAGATTCACAAGAGGGGAGGAGGACAGAGACACCTACAGAAGGAGTGCTGTTCCCCCTGGTGCTGACAAGAAAGCCGAGGCTGGGGCTGGCTCAGCCACCGAGTTCCAGTTTAGAGGAGGCTTTGGTCGTGGACGTGGTCAGCCACCACAGTGAGCTTGAAGACTGTTGTTTGGAATAAACTTTAAAGAAAAGTGAAAAAAAATTATCTGTTTGAACCAGGCTTTATTTATTTGCTTGCCATTCAAAATGTTCTCTTCCAATTAACCCTTTTCTCTTGTTGTGCCTGGTGCCCACAGAGGCCAGAAGAGGCAGTTAGATGCCCTGGGACTGGAGTTACAAACAGTTGTGAGACATGTGGGTGCTGGGAATCAAACCTGGGCCCTCTGGAAGAGCAGCTGCTGTTCTTAACTGCTGAGCCGTCTCTGCAGACTCATGTGATGGTCACCTGGGAAGAGGGTCTAGCTCAGGTTTTCCATGAGATTGTCTGGCAGCTGTCTGGTTGTGTCGATGATATAGGGATGATGAGCTGAAAGTGAGTGGCGTCATACCCTGGATTACTACAGAGGAGAAACCCTGAGCTGAGCAGTGGGCACGCATGCTTTTGTTCTCTCCCTGCTCCTGACTCCAGCCGTGACAAGCTGCCTTGATTTCCCCACAGTGACGGGCTGTGCAAGGGACTAGATGCTGAAGGAAAAGCTTCTCTCCCAAGTTTCTTTTTGTCTGGTATTTTATCACAGCAACAGAAATGAAGCCAGGACAGAAACTGAAAGTCCAGGGTCAGGCAGTGCCATTGACTGGGCCTCTAGTGAGGGTTCACTTGGTGTACTGTGTCATGGGGGCAATGGGACATGGAATGGGGAAGGAGAGGAGATCACATCATCAGACAGAAAGCCATAGTGAGAGACTGGAACCCCATGAGAACTGCGACAACCCCTTCACAAGGACATATCCCAAATTACCTAAGATCTCCCACTGAGCCCCACTTCTTAACATGGCCCCTGAGAACCAGTCTTGCAAATCATAAGCCTTTGGGGAATAGCCCATACCCAAGCTCTTGCCACTCCTGTTTGTTCCCATCTGAAGGACAGCTACCTAGCTGTCAGAATGTCAGGCATCCACACCCCTGCATGTTCCTCAGTGTCTCTGGAATCCTCTTGGAGCAAAGCTGGGCTGACTCCTCTCTCCTGCTTCTGACATCCTTCTCCAATGGCCATAGCAACCCTGCATCCCTAGCAACTCACCCTCACCCATGGAGGTCACTGGCAACCAAGAAGAAAGATGGCAACACCTCTGGTAACTCTAGCTAAAACATTGGGTGAGGAGAGAGAGAGAGAGAGAGAGAGAGAGAGAGAGAGAGAGAGAGAGAGAGAGAGAGAGAGAGAGAG
>NC_022009.1:48560919-48563424 GCF_000317375.1 Microtus ochrogaster
TCTGCCAGTCAGTACCCCAACTCTCCCAAGGGACTGGGGAAGGTGTGTGTGTGTGTGTGTGTGTGTGTGTGTGTGTGTGTGTGTGTGTGTGTGTGATCAATCTGCGTCCCTCCTGCATGTGCCTCTGGGGCACAGGGGCTCAACAGCCTTGAGCTACAGTGACTACAGGAGCGTGCCTGCACCAGGCATGCCTCAAGCTAAGCGTTCGAGACCCTGATGGCATCACTGTACTTCTGGATACTCGGTGCAGCTCAGCAGAGCCAGCTGGGCTCTGTCACTGTCCTAGGCTCTCATCACCAGCTTCGTGGCATGTCAGGTGCACTGGATGGTCATTTAGGTCACTGCCTCACCACTGTGTGCTGTGGGTTCCAGGAGCCCAGCCATCTGCAACCACGACCAGCCCGAACCTAGCTCATGAGTGTCTGCAGTCACTTCTGGCTGCACACTGGCTGCACACACTGGAGCACTTAGGCTTCAATAGGGCCTAACACCTGGCCTCCCAGTGGCCTGTGACTGCTATTAGGACAGAAGGGCCCAGACTAAGACAAGGAGGATGGAAATAAGAGCACCATGCTTTTCATAAGAATAGGGCTTCAGCTGTTCCTCAGAAATGACCAGTCACAAGCCATTTCACCTCCCGTGAATGGGAACCAATCTTGTGACCAGCCTCGTGAAAAAGACGCATTGGAAGGACAGCCAAGCAGCTGCTGCTTTGGTGCTCGCAGGGGCTGGCGGCATGTGAGCAAGCACCAGCCAGACCCAGACAGAAACCCCAAGGCATTCCAGTGCAAGAACCACCGCAACCCCACAGACATACTGGTCAACAGCAGAAGAGGCCATGGGCCTCAGGTGAGCCCTGGGAGCATCTGAAAGTGCCTAAGCCCTCGTCCTCAATCATCACCCCACCCAGGCTAGGGTTTCAGAAAGGAGTGCAGTCTCACCATACCCAGGTCCACACTCTTAGCTTTGCACTGTCTCCCACCATCAGGTGAACCCAGTTCCCCACTTCTTAAATCTAGTGGGTGTACCCCAGAACTTCATAACAAATTTCAGTGGACGTGTCATATCCCAGTCCCAAGCCTGGACCCTTTAGGCAGGAACATACACATACAGAGAATTACACATTGATGGAAGAGGCGGTTGTTATATAATAGTTTCCTCAGATACTGAAACATTCCAACTTGCAGGGAAGTCCCTTAAGCAGAAAGGGCAACAACTCAAAATAGCTTCAGGAAGTTCCTAAAATTGATCAGAATCACTAGGGCCCTTCCCTACCATAGTAACCAATAAAAGCTGAGAGTTTCCCTTAGATTTAAGTGAAGCAAAGCTGAAAAGAATACTCTCAGACCACAGCAGGCTGCCCAGAGGAAGCAGAAACCAGCAGAGCTGCCTGGAAGAGGTGTAGACCCGCTGAGGGACATGGAAAGGGCATTCAGCCTGTTGAGCCACCTCCAGGCTCTGTACTGTGCCCCAGGTTGCGAGCTGTCACCCATGCTGGGGTGTGCTTTGGTGATGTAGCTATCTTTGTATCATTTCTGCTCTCGTAAGAAACATCATTACCTATATTTCTGTAAGTAACCCAGCGAAAGCCCGTGGTTCCCCAAGTTGAGCTTTGGTGGTAACCATACTTTGTGGGTTCCCTATCTGAGGTGAATAGAAATGTGAGTAGCATTTCCCCATGAAAAGTTCTGCCACACAGCAGAGGCCAAGGAAGATGTGGGCCGGAAGGGACCCACGTTCATGGATTGACAGGTCAGTACTGATGAGGCAGCATGAACACCCACCCGCATTCATCGGCAGTGCAGTCCAACAGTTCCCCGCTGGCTCTTTTTATTTGTTTTGATTCCTATATAAATTAGCCACTGATCCTAAAATTCATATGAAAGTGACCAAAATATGCAAAATGAAAAATGAAACAGCTTTCTGACTTTAAAACTTCCTATGCTAGGGGCTGGAGAATGACTCGGTTGGTAAAGTGCCTGTCCTGCACGCATGAAGACCGAGTTTGGGTATCTAGCATCCATGTAAAAATCTGGACATAGCAGCATGCAACTGTAATCCCAGGAACAGGGAGGCAGGTGAGGTTTAGAGCTCGCTGGCTATCAGTGTAGCCAAACTGGGAGCTCCGGGATCAGTTAGAGACCTTGCCTCAAAAAGTAAGTTGGAGAGCAATTGAGGAAGACACCGAATGTCTTCCTCTGGCCTCAGTATGCATGTGCAAATATGTGCACACACACACACATACATGCATACCACACACATACACAAATTTTACTATAGTAAATTACAGTCATCAAATACAATGTGATCCTTGTCAAATATAGATCAATGGACTAGAATTAAGAGTCTGGAAATAATCCTACACATTTATGGTCTGTTGATTTTCACTGAAGAATGCCAGCTCACAAAATAGGAGAAATAGTCAAGTCTGATAAAGAACCTGTATCCATAACTGTGTGTATACCATACAACTCAACGATAAAAGGCCAGGAGCTAGAGAGGTGG
>NC_022009.1:48563623-48566712 GCF_000317375.1 Microtus ochrogaster
TTAGATAAAGAATAAATAAATCTTGGGTTTCTAAATGGCTAAACTGGATGTGGTGGTGCACACCTTTAATCCCAGCTCTTGGAGACAGAGCCAAGTGGATCTCTGTGAGTTCAAGGCCAGCCTGGTCTACAGAATGAGTTCCAGACCTGTCAGGACTATTTAATGAAACTCAAAATAATGAAATAAAAATGGCCAACCGATATTTCTTCAAAGTACACATGCAGATACTTTTCCAGGGGCAACCTTCGTAGAGGAATGCGGATCTAACCCACAGTGGGACACACATTGCATACAGGAGGAATGGCTGTGGAAAGACAGATAGTGAGGACTGGAGAGGTGGCGCGGAGATGTTTGTGTTGCTCGTGGGGATGCGAAGGCACAGAAGCTGCTCTGAGACCGTCTGTAGCCTCCGAATGCTACGCACAGATTTTCCCGTTGCCCCATGATGGTGCGCCTAGATGTTGGGAAAGGAGAAATGAACTTCTACGCTGACATAATCTTGTTCATGAACATCCATAACTGATATCAATGATGACCCATGCTAGAAATACCTCTTTGTTTCTCCTGGGGATGGACGAGGTCTGATCCACCACACAGCGGCATCCAAGGTTCTGGTCTTGGTACCACATATCACTATGCTGAGTGAAAGTTCTACAGGATTTCCAGAAGGCAACTCCAGAGACAGGAAGAATATTTAGTGATTCTGAAGATGGACACAGAAATAAGTGCCATGAGCAGGCATGGCCCCTGGCATGTGGAGAATGCCTAAAACAAATTAATTTTGTAGTATGTAAAATATACATCAACAAAACTGAAAAAGTAATCAAGGAAAGAAGAAAAAGAGAGAAAGAGAGGGAATGATGGAGGACCTAGCAGCCCTGAAACTTCCCTCTCCCTGCCTTGCTCAGCCCACAAGAGCAAACCCAAGCCAATTGGCTGGAGGATGGTTGAGACAGCTGAAGGCCAACCAACTCCCAGAATTGAGATGGGTCGTCCTACATAAGGTGGCAAAGGTCAGCCAAGCCTGGCCCAGATCAGTAGCAGCAGTACCTGGCCAAGCCATAATCCTGTGCTCAGTCATACGTGCTTATCTTCTACGTAAAGATAAGGCAGTGTATTACACTGCACGCGGGGCAGACATACCACCCTGGCTGCTGATTGCAGCTCTTTATTCCAGACACTTGAAGATGATAGCTCTGGTGACTGCAGCGTGATGCAGGCTAGCCAGGTGGTACGACATGCGTGTTTAATCGATGAGGACCACTCCCGAGAAGAACAGAATCTGACTCCATTTCTGATGTTTACTGACCATGTCTGGTCCCTCTCTTCCCCTTTAGGCCGGGAACCTGAGTAAGCTAATTCAAGAGATCCCAAGTGTTGAGCCTTCAGCAGGAAGTTAAAGCCATACAGACTCCAGTCTGAGAGAACTCACCATGTTCCAGCATCAGCTCCCCACCCTCCAGACATCAGCCCATCTAACTGCTGGAGCCATTCTGGACTCGTGCCTGCCTGCTTCCTAGTAAAAGACATCATGAGGCTGATCAGCCATTGCGTGTGTCTGGGCATGTCCTCCCTGGTCAGTGTCACTACTGACATGGATGACATGTCGGGTAGCCAATATGTCAGCTGGATTCTGCTCAATATATAACCAGTGCTCCTTCCTGCTCGGCCTGGTGTAGAGGGATCAGGAATGACTGGTCCAGAGAGTGACGCCAAGTTTGTGCAGGACTCAGAAGGCCTGGACTTTCAACTGTCGGTAGCACAAGGTCTACTGACCTGAGCTAGTTATGCCCACCGATGCACAGCCTCTGCAGGGAGAGGGGAGTCACAGCACCTTATCCTGTAAAAAGTGAGTCAGAGCCTAGCTCTTCTTCCAGCTCCTGAATTCCAGTCCAACACAATGGCACTAGTACACAGAGGCCGGCAGGCCCCTTGGTGAAGGGCACTTGGATGGTTTCTGCAGATTCCCAGACCCTGGATGCCGGTGAGTGCCGGTGAGACACTGGCAGGCTGAGCACAGGCAGAGGAGGGAGAGCATAGCCGACCCCAGATTTCTCGCCGGCAATATTCAGAGCTCAGGTACTTGCTGCCTCACGTTACCCTTCTTAAACAGGCTGTGATTGGCAGGGGTGGGTGGGAGGAGTAGGGGGTTTTACTTAACAAAGTTAAAGTAGTCTGGCTCTGAGACATCCTGGGTTGCAGTGGTCACATCCTTAGGACACGAACAAAACAGAGCTGACCTCAACATGTGACACACATGTGCTTGTGTGAGAGAGTACCTTCTGGGAGTCCAGGCCTATGCCTCACCTGGGCAGAGTACGGTGGCCCAGCCTGGCTGCACATTCTGGACCATGTGTCCACAGGAGGAAGGTCAACAGCGAGGGACATCAAACCAAGGAGCTGCTTGGCTGTGGCAGGCCAGGGAAGGTGGGGGGTGAAGGGTGGGATGGAGCTGCATCTATGCTGCCCGGGCCAGGCTCTGCCAGAGCTGCAGGAGCTAGGGAGGACAGAAGTAAGGGTCTTCAGGCTAACACAGGACTCCTGGAGGACTTAAATAGTGTGGAAAACCACTGGAGAATTTTGTTATTTCTGGAGAAGGTGAGGGTTAGAAGAGGAGGAGTGGGGAGAAGAGAAAGTGGTATCATCAAACCAGGATGGAATACTCTGAGGGCAGGGCCTGACTGATTTGCCAACCCACTTCCCCAGCTTCGTGCCCCTAAGGGCTGAGTGGAACTGGGGCTGGCTACTGAGGTGGACTGAGGCACGCGAAATTCCTGTTGTGTGGCTGTTACAGTGAGAAGCAAAGTCTCACATGGTCCATGTTGACACGGCCAAAGGCCACCTAGCTGTGAAAGTCAGCGGGGCAAGAATGGGCAGGCTGGCAGTGTGAAGGGAAGAGGGAATCCGTGGTCTCCAGGCTTGCCAGTCATCCCAGCACTAGTGTGTCTGCCTACAACTGGCTGCACTCAGGGCACACGGGGCCACTTTCCTGGCACTGTTCAGCCTTGTTGATGCCCAGCCCTGTTGATGCCCAGCCCTGTTGATGTCCAGCTCTGTTGATGCCCAGCCCTGCTGATGCCCTGCTGATG
>NC_022009.1:48566993-48568678 GCF_000317375.1 Microtus ochrogaster
CCCAGCCCTGTTGATGCTCAGCCCTGTTGATGCCCAGCCCTGTTGATGCCCTGTTGATGCTCAGCCCCGCTGATGCCCAGCCCTGTTGATGCTTAGGCTCCCACAGGACTGCGGGGGTGGGGGGGTAAGTGTAGGAGGCTTCCATGTCTGGGAACTCTCCTGTGATGGGTTCTGAGTGACTGGCTGAAGAACTGGGCTCTGCTGTATGCAAATTAGAAAACATTTTTGGAAGCAATTTGGCAGCACGGATTCTAAATGCTCTGTGACCTGCAACCTAGCAATTTAGTGTCTAAGAATTTAAACAGCAAATTGGCCAGATGACTCAGTCCCCACCTCCACCATCAACCAAACCCAGGCTGATTCTCAAAAGCAGAAACAAGAGGAGGAGCTAGCAAGGCTGAGGACACGAGAATGCTGAGAAAGAAGTGGAACTGGGAGCGCCCCATGCCCGTGGCAGCAGTGGGCTCAGCATGCACAGTGAGGACATGGCGGATGTGCTCTGCCTGTCAATGGGAACCACAAAGCGTGAGCCGAGCATTCGGCGAAGGGTGGGACTGAGTGATCTACGCCATGTGACTTTGCATGGTAACAAATGCACGTAAAGTGGACAGAGAAGCAAGCATCGGGGAAGCCCGTGCCAACTGCTCTTCTTTCTGTGTGGTGGGATGAGAGTTCCGCCCCCAGCATTCAGAACAGTTTCTGTACTTTTCTGTCTTTTCACAATTCTCCCCAATGAACAAGCGTCACTTATTTTAGAATTGATGACAGCAGGCATTGCTGGGAGAAAGCAGGAGAGTCCGAGAGAAGTACTGACCAAAGCTCACTCACAGCTCAGAAGACACTCGGGTTGATGTGTGCAGAATGCTGGCCCACAAGATCCCAGCAGGAGCTTCAGCCTCTCAGGAAATCAACCAGACGCTTCTCACAAAGCCAAACAGGAACTTCCTCCTACCAGCAGCAAGGCACTGACCAGAAAGAAGCAAAACCACGGTCCCAGCGTCGGAGAGATGGACCCTGAAAATCAGGACTCCAGGAGCAGAGGCTTCAGACCATGGCAATGGGGAAGCAGGTTGCCAGCAGCTCCCCCAAACAGTTCCCAGCCAGGTCTTTCCTGGGACCTACCAGGAGACCCCATTTTCATGATTTTTTTTTTTCTCTTGAGATTCACCAGGTTATCACAGTTTGTGATGTTGGGGGTGGGGGGAATCATTGTAGACCCCCTGTGGGGGAGGGAAAGGAGCTATTTACAAAGCCCAGAGCATTGGGCCTTCCTGGCAGTTCCCTCAGGAGGCAGCTGCCAACTAGGTAACAGGAGAGAAGGACCAATTCGGCCCCCAGCCCAGGATCATAAGCTAAAATGTTGGTCACCAAAGCCAAGGTCACTTAACCGCACTTGCTCTTAACCTGTTCATCATGGCCAACTTTGAGCAAGACTGACAAGCATGTCAAAAGGCAAAGCAGTCTGCAGAGGCAGAGGCAGCCTCAGAACCCTAGTCAAGGGTGACGGAAGTGCTGGAGAATCAGACAGGAACCTCTGTACAGTGGTCAAACACAGCTGAGCAAAGGTTCTCTGAGCTCAGGATCGTGACACTAGAAACTGAAAAGAAGTATGTGTGGTTGTACCAGTCACCCCAGTGCTTGAGACACCGAGGCAGGGTGATCCAGAGTTCTGGCCATGCTGGGCT
>NC_022009.1:48570143-48570664 GCF_000317375.1 Microtus ochrogaster
AAGGGCTGTCTCAGTCTCAAAACCCCACGACTAACACACCTTATGAAAGGAAGCATTTAGTTAGCCTATGGCTTCAGAGTTTAGAGTCCATGATGGCTGAGCAAAGGCAGGGCAGCAGGAACAGCTGAGAGCTCACATCTGGATCTGTAAGTAGTGGGCAGAGAGAGCACACTGGGGATGATGGGAGTCCTTTGAAACCTCAAAGCCTGCTCCCAAGCCACACCTCCTCCAACAAGGCCACACCTCCTAATCCTTCCCAAATAGTTCTACCAGCTGGAGACCAAGAATTCAAACATATGAGCCTTTGAGGGCCATTCTCATCCAAGCTACCACAAATGCCAAGAAAAACACCTTCATTAAACTTAGAGCCTCCTGCTCTGGGAAAGGCAGTGTTAAGAGCGTGGGAAGACAAGGCAGATGATGGGATGGTGTATGCAAAAGCCGTGTTTGATAAAGAATTGTTGCCTGAAATACATGACTCATTTTCTCTGTCTCTCTCTGTCTCTCTCTGTCTATTTCTC
>NC_022009.1:48570764-48583954 GCF_000317375.1 Microtus ochrogaster
ACACACACACACACACACTCAATAATAACAAAGAAATTGTCCAAAGACCTGGGCAGACACTTGTATGAAGAAGACAGGTGGCAGGCAGCATGTGGAAGGATCCTGGGCTCCCATCACTGCTGCTGGTGAAACTTGGGGTACATGCTTTTGGAGAATGAGGCAGCTGACTCCCAAACACATGTTCACCCAGACCCCAAACATGAATGTTTATAGCCAATTACGAGAACCTGAAAGCAGCTGAGGTAGTCTTACAGTGTAATGGATGAATAAGTGTGGTTCAGGGGGCAGCGCGCACACCCTAGTAGGAAGAAACGAACCATCCGTCCATGGAAAGACATGGCGGGAGGGAAATGTATTTGACTAAGTAGAAGAAAGTCCGAAGAGACTAGACCCTGTGGCTACCCAACATGATATCCTGGTGAAGGCAGAAAACACTCATGAAATCAGTGACTTCTGGAGTGAAGAGGGGCGCCCTGGGGACTAGAACTGGAAGTGGTCCAGAATGACACAGCTGGTGTCTAAGGATGGCAGATCAATCACTGAAAAGGAGCCTCTGGGCATGGAAGGTGTCAGAGGCTGAGGGGTCAGGGAGTCTACAGGAAGTCTACTTTCAGCTTAATTTTACTGCGACCCTAAAGCTATCCTAAAAATAAACCTTACGAATCTAAAGGAAACCCTAAGGGTACACTGACCTTCCACCCCAGTGTTTCTGCTCTTGGGCGTTTGTTCCTGAGCAGGGAGAAAGCACACTCACACAGATGTCTGCTCGACGTAGACAGGCGCTTTATTTGTAAGTGTCTGGAGGAGGAAATAATTCGTGTCCTTTAACAGCTAAACAAACCTCAGTAAGTCCACATAATGGCATAATATTCAGAAGTGAAGAAGGGACATGCTGTTGTGTGCAGTAACTTGGTGATTATTAAGGACTCAGGGAAGATAGCTAGTCTCAGGTTTCTTATTGTATAATTCAACATATCTCTAAAATGACAAGATTATAGAAACTGTCACTGTGACTTATAGAAGGAATTTGGCTCAGGATTCCAAAGGTTTCTACCCATGCGGGGCTCTGTTGCGTTTTAGCGGCAGCATAGAAAGGGCATGTGGCAAAGGAAAGCCAGTCTCCTGTCAGCCAGGAAGCTGAGGGGGCAGGCAGGGACAAATGTCCTCTGCAGATGCACACCCCTGTGACTCACGTCCTCCAGCTGCCCCAGCTCCTGACGGCTCTGGTATGAGCTCTCCAGTACCTTAGCCCACCCATGAGCCAGTCAGCTCACAGCTGGACCACACCAGCCATTCGGGTAGGTACTTCGTGTCCAACCAATAGCAGATGAAGAAAGAATTAATGGTTGTCAGGGTCAGATGAAGGGGTGGAGAGTGTGACTCGGGGGATAACAGTGGAGTTCTCCTGGGGGGGGGGGGAGCTGTGATAACGCGCTGACCCAGGATTGGCTGACTGACTCGACACTCAAGAGGAAATGTCATGGAAATACACAAATGCAGGCCAGGAGGCAAGCTGCAAACACTGGTCCACAAGTGAGGCACATAATGGTGACAACTTTTGACAGTTTGAGTCCTGGCTTTAAGGAGGCCCGAGAGCTGCGCGAGACACTCCACGGAGGACGCCAGGCTTAGGCTTGAGGCGCCCACGGAGGACGCCAGGCTTAGGCTTGAGGCGCCCACGGAGGACGCCAGGCTTAGGCTTGAGGCGCCCACGGAGGACGCCAGGCTTAGGCTTGAGGCGCCCGAGAGCCGCGCAGGAGACACCTCCACAGAGGACGCCAAACTTAGGCTTTGCTGCAGCTTCTTATGAAACATGATTATTTAAAAATTGAAAATTAAAAAGAACTACAAGGAGTCGGAGGAACAGGTCAGTGGTTAAAAGCGCTTTCTGTTCTTCAGTTCCCAGCACCTCCAGGGTGGCTCCCAACCATCTATATTTCCAGTTCCAGGGGACCCAGTGCCCTCTCTTGGTCTCAGCACAGATATAGCGTGCATACACCCACGCAGGCAAAACACTCATACACATAAAATAAAATAAATAAATCTGTTAGAAAAAAATTGTAAAGTGATAGTTGTTTTTCAGGCATAGGAAATGGCAAGTTGACCTGAATACTCACATAGCGATGTAAAGGACCTAGAATGGCCAGAACAACCATAAGGAACAAAAAACCAATTCCAAGACTTACAGCAAAGCTGAGGTCATCAAAACCACGTGGTTCTGGCACAGAGGGGAAACACTGATGTGTAAAGTCAATTGGGTGGAAAAGGGGTATTCAACAAAAGACACAATAACAGGCAAGCCACTGTTTGTCACAGACGAAGCTAACTCAGAATGGATCATGGACTTTAGGGTTAATCAAAATCTACCAAAAAAAAAATCTAATTATAGAAAGGGGAAGCTGGGCATGGTGGCACGTGACCTTAACCCAGTACTTGGGAAGCAGAGACAAGCAGATCTCTGTAAATTCAAAGTCAGCCTGGTCTACAGAGTGAGTTCCAGGACATCCAGGGCTACACAGAGAAACCCTGTCTTGAAAAACAAAACAAAACAACAACAACCAAAAAAATTGCAATTCAGGGCTGAAGAGGGGGCTGAGTGGTTAAGAACACTGGTTGCTCTCCCAGAGGACTTGGGTTCAACTCCCAGCACCCATATGGGAGCTCACATCTTAACTTCAGTCCTAGGGGATTCAGTATTCTCTTCTGGCCTCCTCAGACACCAGGCGTGCACATGCACAGACATATGTGCAGGGAAAACATCCATACACATAAAATAAATAAGCACTTTTTGAGACAGATTTCTCTGTGTAGTCCTTGCTGTTCTGAAACTCACTCTGTAGAGCAGGCTGGCCTCAAACTCAGAGATCTTCCTGCCTCTGCCTCCTGAGTGCTGGGATTAAAGGCATGCGTTACCACTGCCTGGCTTAAATAAACATTTTAAAAATCAAAATAGCTTTGGAAAAAGGAACATGTGATGGGAATGTGTGTGTATACACACACACACACACACAAACACACACACACACACACACACACACACACATGCACGCACACATGAGCTCTACTCCTTAAGAGAAGCCTCACTTCTGACAGCAGGAATGTCCCAGAGAAACAGTGTCACCAGGACGTTTCTGTTCCCCAGACCCATGGACTCTTGGGATGATTTACCTTCAGGTTCCTCAGCTACACACAGCTCACGTTTCTGTTGGCTGAATGCTAAGAGAACGGGATCCTTCGTTGCCCAGCACAGTCTTCTTAAGTGTCACAGGGACCTGAAGGCTGTTCAGAAGAGTATCAGACAGCAGAGGGATGCAGACTCCAGAGTCCCAGGTAGCCACACTAGAGCCTCTAGGCTGCCATTTGGCACTTGGGGACCTCAGAGTACCTCTGGCCCCTCATGACACATGGATGCCTCTCCTGCTGTCAGTACCCCTACTCTTTTTCTTTCTGGAAGTTAATGCAAAAGCGAGAGGAAATGAAGTTTTACATGCCTCTGCTCTTGCTACATGATTTAAGCCCTGCTGTACAAATAGATTGCCAGGAAATGATAAAAGAAAATTATGTGCAGGTGGTTTGTGAAAAAAAATAATTTTAATGATCTGACTGTGATTTTCTGTATTTATGGTTTTATCTTCATGTAAACTTACGGAGGCCAATGCCATGTTCAAATAGCTTGCTGTTACTGTTTGGCGCCAGGTTTGGTGGTGGTGGGGTGTTTGTTTGGGCCTGAAACTCACTATGTAGCTCATGCCGGCCTTGGATTTGCAGCCATCCTCCTGCCTACGCAGCCAGAGTGGTGAGATTACAGGTGTGAGCCAGCACACCCAATTCAGATGGCGTCAAGGGAAGCTGTGCCGTGAGTTTGATTGTAACAGCTTTGGGGATGTGCAGATGCCAGCCTCTTGCCTGCATGAAGTGTAAATCAGCTAGGTTTATCGTGCGTTCACGGAGTTGAGCAATACCCTTGATTATAGAAGAGCTCACACACACACACACACACACACACACACACACACACACACACACACACACCCTGCCTGAGAAGGAAATCTTGTACCCAGTTACTATTCCCTGCTACTGTCTCCACCCTTACCACCTGTCATTATTCTTTTACTTCCTATCTTTACAAATCACCCCCAACAGTTCTTGAAGGACCATCTAGTCTGCTTCTTGCTGCAGGTTATGTAGTTTGCCTCTCTGATGCTGTGATAAGACACTGATTAAACCAGCCTTGGGGAAGAAAGGCTTTATTTGGCTTACAAGTTGTAATCATCGTGGGGGGGGGGTGCAGGGCAAGAACTCAGGGTAGTAACTTGGAGGCAGGAACTGAAGCAGAGCATAGAATACTCTATAGTAATACTACTTCCTGGCGTGCTCGGCTCAGCTGCTTGCTTGCTTGCTTTTCTTTCTTTCTTTCTTTTTTTTTTTGTTGTTGTTGTTTTGTTTGTTTGGTTATTTGAGACAGGGTTTCTCTCTGTAGCTTTGGAGCCTGTCCTGGAACTCGCTCTGTAGACCACAGAGATCCGCCTGTCTCTTGTCTCGAGTGCTGGGATTAAAGGCATGTGCCACCACCGCCTAGCTCAGCCTGCTTTATTATATGCCCCAGGACAACCTACCCAGGGGTGGCGCTGTCCACATTGTGCTGGGCCTTCCCACATCAACATCAATCAAGAAAATACCCCACCCACAAACATCCCCGCAGGCAAATCTGATGGAGGCAGTTCCTCAGTGGAGATTGATTCTAGTCTGTGTGACTCCATTTCGTGTCACGTTGGCAAAAGTAAACCAGCACAAAGGAATCCTTGCCCGCACAGCCTTTCTCCCTGGCTGCTTTCACTAAGCACAACTTAGCCACCCTGAAGCATGACCATATATCTTCATTCCTCTTTCCGGTTTATTCCACTTCTGGATGCACAGTGTCCTCCTTGTTTGCAGGAACATCTTCCAAGACACCAGCAACTGTAGACAGTATTGATTCCAGTGCAGAAGTTTTACACCTCTGTATCAATGACAAAGTTTAACTTGTCAGGCACACTCAGGATTAACGACAGCAGTAACAGCGTTGAACCACTGTAAGGATGCACTGTGATAGAAGCTGTCTAAAACTTAGCAGTTGTTCTTTTCTGAAGTTTTCCACTTACTATCTTCAGGCCATGGAGGACCGTGGGTACCAGGAGCCATAGACGAGAGGGTTTGAATCATTATTTGAAATGTGGTGAGACAGCATTGTTGTGGAATTTAGTTTTTAAGATGTGTTACATTCATTTATGCTGTGGAACATTTGTTCAATGATGCAAAGATGTGCTGCATTCTTTTATGTTGCATTTGTTTAGCTCTGTGAAACTGTGTTACTTTGCTTGCCTAAAACACCTGATGGTCTGATAAAGAGCTGAACGGCCAATAGCTAGGGAGGAGTGAGAAACGGGCGGAGCTGGCAGGCAGAAAGGATAAATGTTAGGAAAATCTAGACCTGAGAAGAGGGGGAGCAAGAGAAGGAAAAGGAGAGGAGGATGCTAGGGCCCAGCCACCCAGTCACAAAGCCAGCTGCGGAGTAAGAAGGAAAGAAAGGTATACAGAATAGAGAAAGGTAAAAGCCCAGAGGCAAAATGTAGACAGGATAATTTAACAAAAGCTGGCTAGAAACAAGTCAAGCTAAGGCTGGGCATTCATAAGAGTAAACAAACAAACAAAATAACCACACAGTACTTACTAATTTGGCACCAGCCAGAAGTTCACAGTTAGGCATTCATTTTCCTCATAGATTTACCACCTATGCTGGGCTCTTCCAGGCCACCCAGTGTGCCTTGCATGTGCATAGCCACTGAATTGTTTCATTGTCTTCTAAGTATCATTTTACAGCCAGGTGTGGCCCTCAGCGCTATAGAGGCAGAGGCAAGTGGATCTCTAAGAGTTCGAGGCTGGCCTGGTCCACATAATAAGTTTCAGGACAGCTGAGGCTATGTGGTAAGACCGTGTGTGTGTGTGTGTGTGTGTGTGTGTGTGTGTGTGTGTGTGTGTGTGTGTGTACACACATATTACTTTACCAAACCCTTCTCCATAGTGCATAGATATGGGTCCCTGGTCCCAGCTGGGAGCATCTGCAGGGAGTTCATGTGGGTCTGGGCCTGGCCATTGGGTTCCTCTCTCCTGCTTGGTGGGAGATCAGCTACCTGAAGCTGCTCACTGGCTTCTCCACTGTGCATTTCTTTGATAATTAGATTGAGATGACGATGGTCTTTAGATACAACATTCTCCTGAAGGCGGCAAGGAACTAGGAAGAGGCAGGAAGGGTTGGTAAGCCTGAGGGTCACTTTGACTGCAGGTGACAATCATTCTCAGAGAGATTTGGGTGCTGGGGTTAAGTGGTGGTTTGGGACACATTCCTGGTGGCCCATGGGTTGGGTATGCTGCCTCCACAGGCTTCACCATGAGTCCACCCACCTGAGGACGGTTCTTTCTAAGCCGAGTGCTCTTTAGGCCAGGTCCTTGCTCAGTTTTTTTTTTTTTTTTAACTGGGGCTCCATATCCTTTCTAGTCTTCAGATTGGGGAATCCCAGGGCACCTGTAAACTTGCTGATAGCCAGAGAGTGATCTGGGTCATCCACAGAAACAGTGACATTGGATGGATGCCACCACACCAGAGTTCTCTTGGTAGCCTCCAGGCCTGTTTTCATTATTTTATTTAATTTGGGGTGGGGGGTGGGGGGTGGGGGATGTTTGGTTTTGAGACAGGGTCTCATTGTGTGTAACCCTAGCTGTCCTGGAATTCACTGTGTAGACCGGACTGGCATTGAACTCACAGAGATCCTTGTGCCTCTGCTTCTCAAGAGCTGGGATTAAAGGTGTGAAACACCATGACCAGCCTCTAGGCCTGTTTTAAATTAGCCTCTCCATCCTGGGTTCTCTCTTCCATGAACTACGTGTAGGCAGACAATTCTCTTCTGGGCTAACACCAGTTAAAAACTAAGCCCTCAATCTGATGGGTGAGCCCATGTGCCGCACAGCCAAGCAGCCCCTCCTAGAGGAACCTTGGGTTTTTTCTAGCCTCCAGCCCCTTGAATAGCCCCTGTTTAGTACTGCTCACTCCCTGCCTGCTGCCTTCCTCGGAGAGCATATCCCTTGGGGCATCTCTTCCCCGGGCTGTACCCTAGCCACCTCTGCCACGAGCTTCTGAGTCCTCAGGGGCCAGAAGCCAGGAAGGACATTGCAGGGCAGACCTCTACCTCATGCCTTCTGTGTCTCTGTTGTCTACTGGCATAACCCAAGTCCCAGATGCTCTCAACCTGAGTCTCCAGGACCCTGCTGACCTGGACCCCTTGGATGACCTAGGCCAGGGGCTGATGGGGAGATGTAAGCCCAGAAGCATTTAGAAGAGATGAGGTCCACCCTGAAGCCACTACAGGGCCAAGCCAGCTGCCTACAGCTAGGCCCTCAGGGTTAGTGGGCCCAGCCACCCTGGGACTAGGTTCCCACGCAGATTCTCCTCACTGCTCCCTGAGGCTGGTTTCTTTGGAGATACAGCAGTCAGGGCTGTCGCCAAGCAGAGTCAACTGGTGCAGTCCTTGGGGGCACGCGCCAAAGCAGCAGCCAGGAGGGCGGCCTGCCAGCTGCTCATGGCGATGTGAGAGTAAGCACAAGAGGCATAGATTCACCACCTCGGAGCTGTCTTGCACCCACATCCGCCTGCCAACCAGGACTTGGTTCCCTGGGTCAGGATGGCAGCTGGGATGTGCCCAGGATCCAGGATCCTGATACCACTCCCTGTTCTGACTGTGGAGGAGTATAAGGGCAGTTTGACCCCAGCTCCAAGGGGGATTATGTTTCAGGTGTTGGGCTTCAGGCCCTGCCCCTGCTGTCTAGACTGCGGTGCCAGCCATTGGGCACAGGTCACCCCACCTAGAAACAGTGGGGGGAAAGGATGAGGCTATATGTCCTCAGCTGCAGAGGTGAGCACCTATACTGCCTACACCCCAGTCAGGAACTCCTCTGGGGTTTTGCTATCCACCTCGGAATCCAGGCCCTTAACCCTGGAGCCAAACAGAGCACACCTGCTAGGACACAGGAAGTCCCTAGCCCCTCAAAGTAATCCTTGTGTGTTCAGCTGCCTGGCCCCACACCTACTTCTACACTGTGCCTGGCTCATGTGTCCCTTCCTGGTGGCCGTTCTGACCACAGCCATCTTCTCTTAACTGCACAGCATTTGGTTTCTAAGGGTGAAAGAGGGTCATACCCTGCCGGGACGTATAGCCTCCAGACCCCAGTTGGAAGCAGGTCTAAAAGGTGAGGTACAGACAGACTGTGGGTCAGCTCCAGGGCATCTGCCTGACGTGGGACCATGGAGCATGCCTTCCCCCATCTTGCCCAAGGATCAACGCTGTCTTCCCCATGTTCCCAGTACTACTAATATGTAGAATAGGATAGAGGAGGGGCCTATAGCTTCCCAGTTGCACAGCAGGCTCCTGGCAACAAGCTGGCTCTGGGGTAGAGAGCTGGTAGATCTGCAGCAGGGCTACAATCCAGTCCCAGGTTTTTGCCTTTCTCCATCTGGGCAGCAGATCTGTAGGTAGGGAAATAGGAGCACTGTCCCCAGTCAAACGGTCAGCTTGAAGGCTGTGACAGTTCCAGAGAGGGCCACCGGTTTCTCCTCAGTCAGGGAAAACCCAGGCGGTACCAACCTCAGGGTGACAGTGCACAGCAGATAGCTGGGCACGAGTCAGTTTCCCCTTGGCTGGACATGCTGAGGAATCAGCCACTACAGAGCTAATTATTCAGCTCTCCAGAGGGAATGGCCTATTGTAGGGGCAGGGCGGCCATAGGAACACAGGCTGGCCCTGGCTATTCCCCTATAGTCAGTGGCCATGTTAAGATGGGCCAGCACCAGAAGCTAAGGGAACTTAGAACCCAGCAGGGACTCCAGACCAAGAATCAGGAGTGAGCCAGAAGATCTGGGCCTGGGCCACTTTAGTATAGTATAGCTATCAGCATGAGCTGGCTATAGCCAGTCTGTCCCCATCCATGCTGAGTACCAGGTTACCTGAGTGGAGGCCAACTCTCAGCTACTGACCAAGCCAGGCCTAAGCAGGAATCTGGAATCTGAAATGTGTTTGGGACACTGGACAGCAGACTAGGAAGGAGGAAACACACGTGCACATGTGGACCTCTACCGACGCCTAGCTCTGCTCATGCAGTTGATACACAGCATGCACGCCACTTCCCCTTTAGCTTCCAGGAGCACCTTACCTCGGGCAGGCATGAGGTAGACTTCTTCCTGTGAGCCTCCTCTGGTCTATGGAGCCTTCCCTGGCACCAGTCAAGCAGTTGTGAGCATGACATGCAAACCCTTTAGGAATGACTCAGCAGGGGAGACACACAGCCTCCTGCTCCTCCTGAGACTGACGGGGCTGTCCTGGGACCGGGACTGCCACCACAGGTCCTCTTCCCAGGGCCCTTGGCTGCCGATGCCATTTCCATCCTTTGTCCCCGAGCTGCATGTGGACTGTGTATGCGTGCTCTTGTTCATGTGGAGGGAGATGGCGTGTTTGCGCGCGCACATGGGTTTGTGAATACACATAGAATGGAGGTCAGCCATCCACCTTTAGTTTGAGGCACGGTCTCTTGGCCCAGAACTTGCAAAGTAGTCTAAGCTGGCTGGCCAGGAAGGCCCATGGATCTTTCTGTCCCCCCAGGGCTGAGATTACAAGCATGTGCCACCACACCGGGCTCTTTGTGGGGCACTAGCAATGGAACTCAATTCTTCATGCTTATGCAGCAAGCACTTTGCCCACTGGGCTCTCCCCAACCCCTGGACTTCTGAGGATCTAGTTCTGCAGTATCTGCTGGACTCACCTGAAGGTTTTCATCTGGGGTTCATTTCTATAGGTTCGATTCTTTTTCAAGCCCATAAAGCTGTCACAAGTTTTCTGACCTGTCAGTACTTCTGAGCCATCATCTCTGAGCACGGTGAGCAGCCTCACTCTGTGGCTGATGGCCGAGAACCCATGCATGGTGCACGCGGGTGCCTCTGCAGTCTGTCCTTCAGGCTGCAGATCACAGGGCCAGTTTTTCTGTGGGCCTGGGTTTCTTGGCTGTAGTCTGCTCAATGACTCTGAGAAGTCATTTATGAGCTAGGTAGATAGAATACTAGGATAAGGGCAGTCTATATTTCTACTATGTACTTGAGGACTTCAAGTATTATCATTTAAGAAGAAACTTGAAGCCTGGGGGACTTTTTAGCCAGCACAATGGTAGGAGTGTAAGCCTCGTGTCTTACCAAGTCATGAGGCAGACTATGACCCCTCAGGGTAGCCTTTCATCTGGACTGCCCAGTGCCTTCACATCTATTACCGCCAGCCTAGAAGTGCTTTGAAGATGGTGGGAAGACAAAGCAGGCACCATGGAGACGCTCATCATGTGTACTGCAGTACAGAGGAATGGCACAAGGTATCCTGGGAAAAAAACCAGCAGTAGCCAGGCTAGTTTGTTTACCCAGCAAAGAGCAGGGTGAGGCCTCCCTCTCCAGAACTAAGCAATCTTTCTGCTCCTCACAGCTCTGAAATCTGGCTTTTCTCTTTACTTTGTGCCATCCTCTGTCCCTCAGAGGGGTAAATGGCTTATGCATGAATTATAAACTGGCAGGTGGCCCCAGGGTTGGCTTCCCACACTCAGCCCTGAGGCCACCGCAGCTAGTTCCCTTGTTCCCACATGAGCTATGAAGAAGAGAGGGCACTGGCCAGAGAAGTCTACAGCTTCCTTGGGCTTCCTTCTCTTAAACTTTACCTGGGGTTTCTTAGACCTGTGAGCTCATCACTGAGAGCAGTCTCCTATTTCATAAAGTCTTCTCCGTGTTTAGAGGCTGGAGGCCAGGCACTCCATACCCTACCCCCAGGAGGGTACCACTAAACAGGTGTCAACTACTATAGGACTCCAGCAATGTTTGAGGGCCAACTCACCCACTGCACTGAGAGCAGGACCATCTGACCTCCAAGATCCCACATTAATATGGCCCAACACTCATGCCCCACCTCTCCCTGTGCCCCAACTATAAGCAGAAAAAAAGGAACATCACCCAAAGAACAGGGAGGCCAAAACGTTTAAGTTATTAAATCAAATATACAGAGTGATTCATTTAATATGTACATATTTACAGAAATGCACTTTCACAAGGAGGGTGGCCAGGGCCGGCAGGTGGGCAGTGGCCTGGTGCCCACGGCAAACGCTGACAGCTGGGAGGGGGTCTGTGTGAAGGCACTTGTCACAAGCTTCAATACTGCCGCCATCCCGGGAGGGAGACCGAGCAGTTGGGAAGGGCACTTCTGAAAGCACAGTTGGAGATCTCTGGAGAGTTTTGGGCAGGAGGAAGCAAGGACGGCAGGCTGGAGGGGCTAGCCAAGGCATGGGCCAGGTTTGCTTGCCAGCCTTAGGCCACACCAGTGACCCCCAACCCTACTGACGAAACCACAGGCGCCACCAACAGCTATGGTAACCAGCATCACACGGGCCACCACAGGTCCCACTGACAGCCACAGGCCAGCCCAGCAGCCACTGACAGCCATGAGTGTCATGACCACAAGCCAATGGCCACAGATGTTTCTAACAGCCACAGGTCCCACTGACATCCATAGGCCAGGCCAATTGCCACGGGTGCCACTGACAGTCACAGGTCCCACTGAGAGCTACAGCTAAGACAACAGCCACAGTCCCGCTGACAGCCTCAGGCCGTACTGTCAGCCACAGGTCCCACCGAGAGCCATGGGTCACACTGAAAGCCACAGATCTCACTGAGAGCCACAGCCCAGCCCACAGGTCTTGTGGGCTTTTGGGCCTCAAGCCAGAGAGAAACCCAAATGAGGAATAAAAGAGAAGATTCTGTAAACAGCGACAGCCTGTGGTAACAAACATTATACGATTTGGTGAGAACACAAACACGCCCTGCTCTCCTGCCACAGTGCGTGCGGACACGGAAACGTTACAAAAATAGCAATGATCCGAGAATACTCCGTTGTTTTCTGCCTGACAGCCATTGAATAATTTATACAAGGTTAAAGAAACGTAAAAAATAAACATTTGTTTTTTGTTTTTGGTTTTGTTTTTTACACAAAATAAAGAAACTATGCACACGGCCTTGGCCTCCTATGGTCCGGCAGGCATCGTGGTGCCGGCGAGGGTTCTGGGTGTCAGCCTGGCAGCTGGCCTACTCCCTGCCAGCACAGTGTACATCCTTGGTGCTTCTGACCGCACGGTTGTCCACTTTGGGCCCCGGAGCCCAGCAGGCTGGCCTTCCCAGGGAGCAGCTGGGGTCTTTGGTGAATTTGTGTGAGAGGAACTTCTCTGCCTCCGGAGAGTCCCCATCTCCACGGCCCAACTCCTCATCCTCCTCGTCCTCCCCAACAGCCCCGTGGCCAGCTGGCCCGGGCAGTGCCTCGCCTGCCCTGCGGGGTGGCGGTGTGAAGTTCTTGCACTGATAGAGTATGTCCTTGTGGCCCCCAGTGCCCAGACCACTGCTGCCTGGCCGCTCAATGGGGTTGCGGATGGGATTGAGCGGGGCCCACTGGTTGTTGGCACTCTCATCCCGCGGTAGCCGGCTCCTCTCACGCTCTTTCCTGCGTTTTCGTGTCCACCACACGCAGATAACAACGCAGGCAAGCCACAGCACACTGAACACACTGCACAGAACAGGTACCAACAGACCTAGGTGGAAGGAGAGGCAGTAAGCACCCCAGTGTCCCTACAGTTTGGTTTCTAGAATAGAACTGGATGGCAGCAGGTACCTCATCCCTCTGAGAAGTGTCTACCTGGCAGATTCCCACTGGCCTGGAGTCTGGGAGCCCCCATTTCCCCGGCTCACCTGTGGAAGAGCCTCCCAAAACAACGGTTTCCACTTTGACCTCGGTGACAGCCAGCAGCAGTGAGCTGTTCCCTCGCTGAGTGATGGCAGCCACGATGGCATGGGCTGTGCTCTGGATCAGGCTGCTGTCAGGCAGGTCCCTTGCAGGGCTGAAAGACTGTAGTGGAGAATGACACTGGGGAGAGCCCAAAGGTATTCTCCTGGGCACCTGCCATGGCTACTGCCCAAACCCTGACCAGTTCCCAGCCAGATGCACAGAGGGCTGCCATAGGGAGGACTGAATGTGTGCGAAGCCACACATGGCAAGGAGACCACCACACCTCTACCTGTGTGCTGCACACCTCTA
>NC_022009.1:48584410-48587914 GCF_000317375.1 Microtus ochrogaster
GCACACCTCTACCTCTACCTGTGTGCTGCACACCCACCCTGTACCCAAGGCCTTTCTTTTATCCTCTCTCCCTGAATACTGTGCCCCTTCACCACCACACGCCACAAGGCTACTCTGATCTCCTGCCTTACCCTCTCCTTGGTTAACAAGCACCCTTGCCATCTCAAGATGCTTCTTTCAGGGATAGCTCCAGAGCATCCTCTCCAGCCTCCTTCCACAAACCAAGGATCCTAACCCAGAGCCAATGTCTGCAGCTTCGGAAGCCAGGCAAAACAAACCCTGGAGGTCACAGATCAAGCCACTTCTGAAACTATTTCCCACTTGTCTAGTGCTCATCTTCTCATTCTGCCTCTGCCCTGGGCCTGTCAAGGCCTTTGTCCAACCCTGCCTTCCATACCACACAGTCTGCACTGCCTCACCTAGACAAACTCCCTGTGGGCCCCACTGGGCTCTAGAGCATTTCTCCTAAGAGAATCCCATCTCACATTCCTGATGCCTTTCCTTCAAGCAGCTGAGCCCGTGGACCGTCCGACCACACAAACCACCTCTACACCCTGGTGCTCTTCTCTCCTAAAGCTCTGACCCTGCCTGTCTGCTGCTGTCCAAGTAGATGCACTTTCCCGCCTGGCCCCACTCAGCTGCAGAGGTGCCCAGGGGATGCCAGATCTGGGTCTTCCTCAGTTCCTCTGCTCCTTGTCTCCATTCTGCCACGTAAACGCCTCTTCTCCTCACACTTGCCACTGTCCCACAAAACGCCAGAGTGTCACAGCCACTGAGGGCTTAGAGGCCTGCTCAGGACAGGTCTCCAGACACACTCACCACAGCCACCTCCACAGCACTGGTCCCTGAGGACGCACGGTCACAGAGCAGCAACAGGAGGCGGTCGCGTGCCACCGCCCTTGTGGCAGGCAGGGCTCGGATTCCAGAGCAGATGGCGCCCACAGTGGTACCCTGGGAAGACAAGCAATAGGTTAGCAGAGCCTGGGGCCAAGATCTGAGGTCACTCATCTCTCTGCTGGTGGGGGCACCCCACCCCAGTCTTATCTGTAGGTAGTGGTAGGAGCTAAGGGAAAAACAGGGGTTGACAGGATGGGCATCATGGGTTCTGAACTTAAGGGAGCTATGACAAAGTGATCACTCTGGAGGTAAGTTCTGGAATCCTGGGTCCCTCAGCACCACTTACCTTAGGTACTTGGTCATGGTTAAAGTGCAGTGTGAGGCGTGCACAATTGTTGTCCAAATGGGTGGTCCGTGGCAGGCAGGGGGTGCTGGGTAGTGGGGGTTCCTCAGCTGCACACTCCCCCCAGTTCTCACAGGGTGGCTGCAAACATTGACCCAGGGCCTTCTGCTGGCACTGCTGCCCTGGTGGGCACTGGGCACTCAGAGCATTGGGCTGGCCAGACAGCAGACAAGGTTTCCATCCACACCACACCTGGGAAAGACACATGGGAATGTGGAACCACAGGCAGGTACAGGCAGCTCATGAAGGTACGATACGGTTGAGTCAGTGCGTCTCCAGTGTCTCCACCACTCAGGGGCCCTAGGGAGGCAAACAAAACTCCACCCCAGAAATGACTTTCTGTCTAAGCAGAAAGAGCTAGGCAGAGCCTGGGATGGGCCTCAACTTCCCTAAGTGTACAGAGAGAGAGGTAGGCCCAAGACCCGCCCCTAGTTTATCCCCCTAGGATGCCCCTTATCTGCCTACACCCCCCACTCCTGCCCCAGCCTCTTGATAGGTCAGAGAGCAAGAGGGGTGGGTGAGGGGCTGGCCTACCTTGCTACAGTCCCGGTGGCCATCCAGGCAGCGGCAGCTGTTGCAGTCTTCCGTCCAGGAACTGCCATGTGGGAAGGGCATGCCCCGGGACCAGCAGGGCCTCCTGACTATGACCACTGTGGTGAGAAAGAGGAGGCTGGACAGAGTATCCGAGCACTGGAGAAAGGTCCATGCCCTGACCACCACAGTGACAGCCGGCCTACCTTCCTGGCACCTAGGGCCAGAACGACCTGGTGGGCAGTTGCAGCGGTACCCATTGATCTCGTCCACACACGTGGCTCCATAAGCACAGGGCGAGGACTGGCACTCATCAATGTCTGCAGGGAAAGTGGCCATGTGTTTCCCAGGGCAGGCTAGCACTCCACACAGGGACCAGGATGAGGGAGCCTCAGGCCACCTGACCCACAGTCATTGTCATTCTGCCAGTCTGAAGCCTTCTAACCCGCAGCCCTCACCCTCCTCCATCTGCCTCTGTGCTCCACTCTGAGAAGTGGCCACCCCCACAGAAACATCCTCACAGTCAAGAGTGAGCATGAACATTCCAGCCTGTAGTAGCCCATACTCCTCCTCCCAAGGTACAATCAGCTCTTCAGGGAGGAGCTAGGAACCCACAGGACAGGGCTATGGCCGTGTAGTCTATCAGGATAAGGACGTTCATGTTTCCCAGCTCTTGATACCGAGGCTGGCTGGAGGGGCCCCAAGATAGATCCTCCCAGCCCACTCCTTCTATCCACCTAGACTGCTTACTGATTCGGCAGTCAGGGCCTGCAAAGCCAGGTGCACACTCGCAGCGGAACCAGTTAACACCATCAACACAGATGCCTCCGTTGTAGCTGTAGGGGAGAGGATGGTGATAAGGGGAATCCCCATTATGGGCCCTGTACCCCTTCCCCACCAGCCTCCAGGCTGCCACTCACCAGGGCAGAGGGTTGCAGTCATTGGTGTCTGCATTTGAGGGGAAAGACATGGTGGTTAGTTCAGCACATGTGTGCCCAGTACACATCTGCAGATCTGTGTGCCTGAGGCTCATGGGTAGACACTACCCTGTCCATGCCAGCAGAGAAGTGCCAAGAAGGTTCAGAAGCCCCGGGCAAGCCACCGGGAGGGGCCCTATAGTTGGAATGGGACCTATTTCTCAGCATGAGCCCCAGACTGCACAGTGGCAGGTCAGGGGAGGTACATGGACTTTGCAGATCTGGGGTTGGGGCTGACTTAAGAATGGCAGAGCAGGTCTGAGTGTGAATGGGTGAGGTGGACAGGTGGAGGGGTATGCCTTCCAGGCAGCTGTGAGAAGGGATGAGGAGGTGGGTGAAGCTAAGCAGGACCCACCGGCCTCCCCCACCTGAAACCCCTCCAGCTCACTGTGAGTGCAGGTGCGGCCCTCCCAGCCATCCCGGCAAATACAGGAGAAAGAGTCTCCACTGCCCACACAGGTGCCTCCATTCACACAGGGATTGGGCAAACAGCTGCTGTTCTTGGCTGCGAGGAGGGAGACAGGGCTTCTTGTGACACCTGGGCGGACCCCGAGACAGGTGAGACAGGCAGCCTAGGGCCCCCCCCAGGTCGTGCCAGGCTGGGTAGGAACCTCACCAATGGTGCAGGTGCTCCCCTTCCAGCCCGGAGGGCAGGCGCAACGGAAGGTGTCGCCACTGTCGTAACATGTGCCACCATTGCTGCAAGTATAGGCGTCACACTGGAACTCGCCTGCAAGCACACGGCTACTCAGTGGG
>NC_022009.1:48588231-48601186 GCF_000317375.1 Microtus ochrogaster
CGGGCAGCCCCCTCCACTCATCTGCAGGGACCCAGGCACTCACGGGAGTGGCAGGTCTTGCCCTTCCAGCCATCGTCGCAGGCACAGTAGAAGTCATTGACCAGGTCATAGCAGCGGCCGCGGCTGTGGCAGGGGTCGGGAAGGCAGTCGTTGGGATCTGGGGGGAGGACGCCGGTCAGCAGGGGTCACCGGCGCTGGGGAGGGCTTCACGGAGAAGAGCAAGAGCTGGGCCCAAGCACGTGGGAGCCTGGGATTCCACCCCATGACTTCAGGCCCATGCATATAATGCTGAGTAGGTCATAGGGGTGGAGCCAGGCCTTAGCCAGTGGGGCAGTCCGGGGAAGGCAGGCGCGCAGGAGTGCACACTCACTGATGTCACAGAGTTCGCCTTCCCAGCCACTGGGGCAGAAGCAGCGGAAGGAGTCCACTTCATCAATGCACGTGCCCCCATTGCGGCAGGGCTGGCCCATGCAGTCATCAATGTCTGTGGGAGAGGATGGTGAGCTGTCCCTGTGGCTGGCCAGCTTGCCCCACCCCACCGACTCTGCATACCACTCACTCTCATGGCAGTAGGTGCCTGTGAAGCCGCTGTCACAGATGCAGGAGAAGTTTCCCCCGGGCAGGCTGACACAGTGCCCGTGAGGGCCACAGATGCCAGATGGCGCCACACCATGCACCCTGGACCCTACCTCGAACCCGCAGCCATCAATCACTGTGGGAAGGAGATGGGCAGGGATCAGATCCAGCTCTGTCTGGGTTCCCACCCCGCCTGGGGCTGCATCCCACACCTCTGCATGCCCCGCCAGGGCATGTCTCCCTGGGCACCGAGCAGTTCTTTCCACCAAAGTCTTCTGGGCAGGCACAGTAGTAGTCACCCTCGAGGTTGTAGCAGCGAGCACCATTGAGGCAGGGGCTTGGCTCGCAGAGATCCACATCCGCCTAGAGGTGAAGGAGAGTGTCCAACTGTCAGAGTCCAGCTCTAGACGGAAGCACTTTTCAGTGTGGACAACCAGGCCTCAGCCTCACACCAGACAGTGCCAGGCCGAGCTTGAAGTTCCCGCCCACCCGAGAACGGTCAAGCACCATCAGCTGGACGGAAACACCTGTGGGCCTCCAACCCCCTCCTGCCGCCCTCGCCTCCACAGCAGCCAAGCTTCCTCTGCCTCCCACAGGCAGCATCCGGCCTTGGCTCCTCCTGCTGGCAGGAAGACCAGCTTCTGACCCCCATGTTGCCAGGCTGCCCTCAGAGCCAAGAGAAGTCCTTCCCACAGCCGGCACCACCACGCTCCCTGGACCTGAAGCCAGGCCACTGCCACGGCCCCCTAAGAAGTCCACTGAGAAGGACTTCTTTTCACAAAGGTCAGAGCAAAACCATGTATAGCTCAGGACGAGAAAGATCACCCAATAGGAGAAAGGCACCCAGTCCTTCCTAGGCCCACCCTTGACCATGATGACTCCACATAATCAAATCCTTGATTCTACCTTTAGGGACCTTCTTTCAGGCCGCTTCCTTGTGTGGTCCCATTAGTGAGAGCAGAGCACACGAGACCGCGACAAAGGACGAGTCTGACTTTGGTGATGCTGTGAGCCCCCTCCCAGCCTGGCTTCTGAGGACAGCGTGGGCGACACTCCCTGCACACCATGAGGTAGCTCCCACCGAAGCCCCTCCAGGTCACTACCTCACAGAACGGCCCAGAGAGGCCCCGTGGGCAGTGACAGCGGAAGCCATCCACCAGGTCCTCGCAGATGCCACCCCGGCGGCAGGGGCTGCTGGCACACGTGTCGTACTCTAGTTCGCAGTGCCGGCCTCCGAAGCCCCGTGGGCATACACACTGGTACCCATTCACCAGGTCCTAGGTGCGTGGACAGAACAGTGGGCAGCTGAGCTTCATGCGTCCCCACCCCGTTCTTCCCCAGCCACATTCCGCCCTTCCCAGTCTCGGTGGGGCATACGGCAGCCTCCTTACCTTGCAGGTGCCACCATGCTGACACTGCCCATGACAATCGTTGATGTCTAGGGACAGAAAGGCACGTGGCAGGGTCAGAGGGGCCCTCTGTGCACCCCAGCCCCACCCACTGTGCCACCCACCCATACTGACTGATGTGGCAGTTGATGCCCTTCCAGCCCGGGAGGCAATCACAGTAATAGCCGCCAATCAGGTTTTTGCAAGAAAAAGCATTAAGGCACGGCTTCCCTTCACACTCATTGGCGTCTGTGAATGAGACAAGGGGAGCTGTGGGGCTCAGGCCCCACTTACCCACTGTGCCCTGCACCTGGCACCCGCAGCCCTAGCAGTACCAGCAGCAGCCGCTGCATGCACAGCACACAGTTCATGCATAGACGGCCCCCAGGGAGCCCTTACCCAGTTGGCAAGTAGCCCCCACCCACTGCTCTGGGCAGATGCACTCAAAGCCGTCCACCTGATCCACACAGGTGCCGCCTGCTGCACATGGATTAGAGGCACACTCATCAATGTCTGTAGGGGTAAAGACAGGGAGAGAGAGAGAGAGATGTAGGGGTGTGGCCACCAAGTGGGAGGGCACAGTGAATGGGCATAGAATGGGCAGTGAATGTGGGATCATGTGCAGTTAGTATAGATGCTGGACTGTGGGTATGGGGTGTGGTGGCATGGCCAATGAGTAGGAACATAGCCTGTGGGGGCTCAGCCAGCAGTAGGGAAGCTTGGTCCCACGTAAAAGAGCAGGAACCTGTTGTCGTTTGGCCAGTGTCCACAGTACAGTGGATTCAACCACTCCATCCCAACCCCTTGGGGGCTGCCGCCCACTTTCTAAGTGGAGTCCCCAGACACTCACCAAGTGCACAGGTGGGTCCACTCCAGCCTGACGGACAGTGACATTCAAAGCCAGACGGCACTTCATGGCAAGAGCCCCCGTTGGCACACGGGTTGGAGGCACAGGCATGCTCAGCTGCAGAGTCAGAGTGTAAGTAGCGTGGTACCCACCACACCCAAGCCCACAAGACCCAGAGTTCACGAGGGCACAGTTCGCTCAGCTAGGCTCCCTGAGGAGCAGCATTCCAACGTACCCCGCTCGCAGTTCTTGCCCAAGTAGCCGTCTGGGCAGGCGCAGAGGTATTGGTCAGGCTCAGCGTTGATACAGGTACCCCCATTGACACAGGGGTGGTGGCTGCCACAGTAGTTCAGGTCTGGGCACAAGGGTAGGGCTCTCAGGAATGGGCCCAGCTTCAGAGCTTAAGGCCTGGCCCTGCCCACTGCCCACCATCTACCTTTGTCACAGAGCAGGCCACCCCAGTTGGTCTCACAGTCACAGTGCCAGGGCTCCACACAGCTGCCATGCACGCAGCCAGGGTAGGGGACACACTCGTCACAGAACTTGCCCTGCCAGCCATAGCTGCACCTGGAGGACCGAGCAGTGAAGCTATCAGCTAGGCAGATGAGTACGCGGTTTGGGAGGCAAGCACAGAAGTGCCGGCCACCCCCGCTGGGCCTCGGCCTTACAGAACAGTCCTGAGCCAAGCAGGAGTTACGGCCCGCCGGCCAGCCTCACCATCACGGGCATTCCCGGCCACTGGCCGAGAAGGTCAGCCCAGCTGTCCCGTCATTCCTCCCTGAGCTATTCTAGGACTCAACCCTGGGCCAGGCCCCACAAGCAGGCGCCGGGAAGGAAGGCCCAGCCGGGGGAGGCCCAGGGATATAGTGCCAGGTCCTGCTCACTAGGTGCTGCTGGGGCCACAGAAGCAACCAGGGTCTGAGAAGGATGAGGTGACATCAGGAGAGGTTGTGGCCACCTGGTCCAAGGGCTGTGTGATCTTAGTGATGCCCATATCTTCACTGGTACTCAAAGGCACAGGTTTCTCTTATTCCCAGGAAAGTTCAACCCATGGGTTGCCTAGCCAGCCCTATGGCAGGGCCACACTGAGCAGGGTAGAGTCCCAAGTGTGGAGCTGAAGATGTCAGATGAGGCCAGAATCTTAAGATCTGACTCTGCCCATACTGTGGTTAGGTTCCCTCTAGGGCACGCCCTCAGGATGTAAGTAGGTGGCCAGCAGGTGAGAGGACAGGGCTCCAGTAGGCTTGCCCCTGGGCAAGACTCTGGGGGCTCCTTCCTTGAAGGCTAAGGTCCTGTGGGGCAGGAATGACGTGGAGGCCACGTCACTTCCACGCTGACACCCGCCACAGGAGCTATTTTTATAGAAGGAAAAACCACAGCCCTTCCTGAGCTGCCCTGGAGCCACGCACACAAGCAGTTATCAGCTCAGCTCACCCAGGCTCACATAGGGAAACTGAGGCTGGCTCCCGGACCCAGCCCAGAATGTCCAAGGCAGGTCCACTGTAGGCCACCCATCTCTACTTGGAATCCTCTCTCCAGGTGATATGGGGAGTTGGAGGGCAGGGTGGGGCTGACCAGCCTTGGGTCATCCACCAGGGAGCATCACAGCTAGTTCAGAGCCCAGACCCTGTGGAGTCCCAAGGGCAAGTTCTCCACCCTGGGCGGGCCATCCCACACCAGACCCCACCTTGTGGCTTTCCTGCCAGCAGTTCCAGGGCCTGGGGAGGGTGGCAGGAAAGCGCAGCCATCTCCGCAGTAGCATCCGGTTGGGGAGGGGTGTCCTCTGCTGAAACCTGAGCCCTAGACAGCAGGAGGCCATTTGGCCTCACCCTCTGGCCCAGGGAGAGGCGGGTGGCACTCACCTACTGCCCCCTACCCTGGCTTTCTATCCCAGTGTGTCTGTCTGTGTGCTACCCACAGCCTTTCTGCATTGTAGGGAAACTGGCTTATCTTTCATGTCCTCCCACCCAGCACTGACCACATAAGGATGCTGGGTACAGCCATTGAGGTAATATAATTCACCTTGGGCCAAGGAGTGGGTGTGGGGTTGAGGGCAGGCTCCTATGTCTACCACCAGCAGGCCACATCTGCCTAGAACTCATGCCCAACTCCAGCACACTGCTCAGAGACAGGCTGGAAAAGACTACACCAGGACAATTTCTGCCGCCCATCCCACCCTACCTCCCTCCTAGGATGAAGTTCCTAGAGAGAGGTACCGGCCCATCCTGGGCCAGGTGCTCTGCACACTGCTTCAAATCTTGCTAACACTGAAAGCACAGCGCGCACAAGTGACGCTGGGGGACACTCCACTGCACATCCATCTTTTTGTCCTGGGACCAGCCTGGCTGCTGCTATTCACATCACCAGCCAAGCCAACACCACCAGGCCCCTCCCCAGTCCATCTCGACTCCCCACCCCCTGGCCATCTTGTCCAGGCTGGACAGCATAGGCCTGCATAAGTCCCTTAACTCCACGCGCTTCACTGCCCTCATCTGAATGGCACATGATGAATACCCATCCCTCAGAGGTAGCCAGGGATGAGACCAGGACAGCAGGAGGGCCCGGGCAGGCCTACTACCTTGGCTCCACCAGTCTGAAAGCTCCTCATCGCCCCCTTTTCCTACATCCTCCAACACCCTGGGCCACCTCCCCAACTCAACACCTGAGAATGCCAACTTTTGCTCTACTCTCTGCCCTCTAATTTGACCTCCTTACCCCCACACTGCTTCACAAGCCTCAGAGGGTTTCTACTGTCGAAGCTGCAGGACCCCCTTATGGCCTCCCTTTGTCTCTAAGTCCCTTGTCAGACCCCTTGCCAGTGCCTGTCTACATTCCAGCCTCTCCCCTCCACCTGACCACTGGGCTGTAAGTATAACCTGGAATCCACACACTCTACTGCCTTAAGGCCAGGCCTATGCAGAACCCACCCCCCACCCCCGTCTTTTTTTTTTTTTGATTGGCATCTCTGGCTGTCCTGGAACTTACTCTGTAGACCAGGCTGACCTCGAACTCACAGAGATCTACCTGTCTCTGACTCCTGAGAGCTGGGAATAAAGGGCCACCCTGCCCTGTCCAAAACACCCTTTTTTACACACACTGGCCTACCTCCCCCGCAGCCATCCCTACCTCAGCCACCACAGCTGCACTGTTCAGTGTCTCAACCTAGCAGGTTTGCAGGTCCTTCTCCACCCCAGTTGTCCTCTGACCCTTCCACCAAATCCCAGCCCCTGAGCATGTCCACCCCGCTTTCCCAGCACTCTCCCGTTGTGGCCTCCCGTGCATCTTCTTCCTCACTGGCACCTATGAGGTTCTTCCCACACGGTGGCTGAGTGGTCTCCTCCTAAGCTTGCAGCCCTCCCTCTGCAGCGCTGTGTCAGTCTCTTTCACTGGCATGCCACTGTGACTCCTCATGCTTACGCCACATCCATCCACACATACACCTTTGCCGTCTGGTGGTGGGACCACCTGACCATCCTCTGTTGTTCCCTTCTAGCTGCCCTATGGAGAAAATGTCACTCTACATACCACATGCTCAGGACAACACTGCCCCCTTCATGGCTACAAGCTCCATAAGGGCAGGGTTCTAGTTCCGCTCCATAGTATCTGACTTCCTACACAAAGCACCATACTCCATGGCCCGCTAATGCCTGTAGGGTGCCCCAGCTGCTGCAGGCTCAACAGCAGCTCGGGTAAAGAAGGGCAGGCGTGATGCTCACCTGCACTCCCCAGGCACGGTGCATCCCCCGTGGAGCAAATTACACCCTTGTTTACACACGGCTGGAAGAGAGGGGCAGAGAGAGAGGCACAGCTGCAGCCAGTCATGCTGGCCCTGTGCATGCCCACTTCCGCCCCACAAGGGGCGACCCTCACCTTCTTTGCACTCCTTGCCCATCCAGCCATCCATGCAGGCCTTGTTTCCATACTGGTCGCAGGTGTAGTGGCCAAAGAAGTCGTTGCGGGGCCGGCAGAACTTGTTGCAGGTGGCGCTGTAGTAGTTTTCATCACAGCGTACTCGGATCTGCAGCTCCAGATGGGCCACGTGGCCGCTGAAGTGCAGGCTCTTCCAGCGGTCCTCAGGGTTGATCATGCCGGCGTGGGACACCCGCTCAATCAGCAGCTCCTCTTTGGGAGCAGCAGAGTCAGCCAGCAGCACTGGCTACCCATTAGTCCCCAGGAACACAGCATAGGCCTACCAGGCAGCTTTAGGGGCAATGGGGCAGCCAAGCAGAGGAAGGCTGCCACCCCTGCAGGAGCCAGGAACAGAGGGCAGTGGAGACACTGTCCAGGCCCCATGAGAAGGCTGGGCCAGAAGCTCTAACCAAGGGCTCAGGAAGCTAGCACTCCTGTTCTACCATCACAAAGATAGGGTCAGAAGGGCTGCAAACCCTAAGCTTCTCAAACCCACTGAGCACCACACCAGTCATGGGTTACCATTCTCTCTTCCTTCCTGTACTGCATCCAGCTTCCAGAAACACCCTAGTGATCCATCTTAAACAGGATTCTGGGACCCATTCACAGGTCCTGACCTGCCTCACAGTTGGACCTCCCTGTGCACGGAAGCACTCCCTGAGCAAGCTAGACAGCACCTTCACTGTTGCCTGGGATTTCTATGGCAGCGGCTCACACAGCGCTCCTGTTCCACTTTTCCCCGTTTCATTAGTACAGGTCCAGCTGGGTACTCAGTGCCCTAAACTATAGCTCTCCTAGTGGGCCCACTGCTTTATGCTTGTCATGGCCCCTGGTTGCCTTCCTTGGGCCTTGGCTGACCCCGAGCTCCTGATCTCCCTGTTCACATAGCCTTGGCAACATCCCTGGTGGGCCTGGGTTTCATCCAGATCATCATGCATTGCTGTGGACGGTCTCAAGGGGTACATTTGACCATAACCGCAGGTCCAAGCCATCAGTCACCCTGTGCCTCCACATTCGAGAACAGCCAGAGTCCCTTAGCCCCTCAAGATGCCTGTTTCAGCCTCCTTGTCTTGATACACACAGCATCCTCTTTGTTGGCCTCAACTTCGGCCTTGCAGACTCTGTCCACATTGCAGCCTGAACAATCCATCCCCAGCAAGAGGACAGCATCCTCACTGGCCCCGAAGTCTGCTTGATCTGATCCCCTCGTCCCCCCAACCGCAGGAACTCCACCCAAACCTTCAGATTCTGCCTCTGGGCCTTTGCAGTCTGTTTACTCTCAGCCTGAGATGCTTCCCTATCTGTCCATAGACAATCTCTACCTCATCACTAAAGGTCTGAGATGACCCCCACCACACACACACACACACCGCCACAGGACAGTCGCCACAAAGGCAGAGAAGCATTTGAGGCTATCCCATTCCACTGTATCTACCAACATGGGCACCAAGAGTACACTGAAGATACCGGGAATAAAGGGACAGTACACACAGCTCTGCAAAGCCACAAATACAAAGAGCTCCTTACACCAAAACCATTGTATGAGCCATTGCCTCCAACAGACAGAGAAGCACAGGCCTGGCCACAGGCACTCTGGACCAGCGGACCAGTTTCCCAGCATCTTGGGGAAAGTCTTGCTGACAGCTTCCTTCCACCTACCCACTCCCCCCAGTACAGGGCACACTCACCATCTGGAGTGGTGTCATTGTCCCAGTCCCAGGCCTCCACGATGAGGGTGAAAGAACGCTGCAGACATAAGGGTAACTGGTCAGGTGCCTGAGGCTCCTTCCCACCTGCTGCAGTTCTGGGGGCAGGGTGCACACCCCAGACCCATGAGGCTCTGGGCTGCTCAGGCGTAGCCGAGGACCTTGTCCCATGGCTCTGTGGTTCCCTTCCATCCCTATCCCCACCCACCAATGCTAGCTCATCTCCCCTACAGATCCCAGATATCCCAGCTGAAAGGCAGAAGAGTCTTCCTTGCTGCACCTCTCAGGAACCTTTGGCTCCTTGATCTTGGGCCCCCACAGCCCAGCTCAGCCCCACCTGTGCAAGCTCCTGAAGTCAGCAAAGCGTGAAAGGAGGGGTTCAAGCACCTGTGGCGTGAGCACTCCCATTGAGAATGCATCACTGAGGTCTGCCCTGAGGTTGGAAATACGTGGTCCTGTGTATTACAAGCCCATTTGAGAGACAGTACGTAACAGTCCTCTCACCAGGCACATGGAAGTGCTTACCCAAAGGCCCAGCAACAAAATCGGTGGAGTGCATTCAGTGAGACCCATAACTATCACCCCAGGACAGAGATGGGGGGATACTGAGGCTCAAGAGATGCTGTGCTGGGTTCAGCCTCAGCCCCATAATCCTGGGCAGCCCCACAATCTGTCCCTCCTGCCCCAGGCCACGATGATGACTACTGCTGTTAGCTGTCACCTTGGCAACAGAAGACCTGCCCCTGTGAGAGAGTGGCCTGAGCCCACCATGCCTTGTCCCTCAGGCAACCCTTCCTCTGCAGCTAGGCTACGCTGAGGAAATTCATGTTTTTCTGGATGGCCGAAAATCCCACTGGTCATTCCTTGGCTCCCAGACCCTCCCCTCAGACCCACTGGAGCCCCCCCACCTAACCTGGTCTAGGCCCTGGGCTTTCTAGAACTCCCCATTCAGCCTGCCAGACCCAGCCTACTGGACAGACAGGAGAACCTGTCCTGTTCCCTGTCTGCTGGCACCTCAGCATGGGCACTTTCCCTTCCTACTCTGACACCTCCTCTGAGCACCTGTCCGTAGACATAGGGCCCATGCCACTGTGAGCAAGGCCAAAATCAGAGTGCCACTGGTTCCCCCCAGAAATCTCCTTGGTTCCGCGAAGCCACTACCAGTTTTTCAATGTTATCCCTTAAGTTCCTGTTAAACTCCCTTCCCCATTCCCACTGTGACTCCCATCCTAACTGCTCTTTCCACTGGTCTCTCGGCAACCACAGGGCCTCCCAGTCCTATCCACAGAAGCCTAAGAACCCCCCAAGCGCTATTCTCCTCCGCCAGGAAGCAGAACCTTCTCCCTTCACTCCAGCACACAACCCTAGCTGCCTGGAAAGCCATCCTCAGGGCCGCCATTTATCCACGTCTAGTTCCCTGGTGCCAAGCTGGGCTCCCAGCCCCTTCCCAGGCCTTCCCTACCCCATTCCTTCAGTTTCCTTTACCCACCTACTCATTCGAGTGCAGAGCACAGTGCAGACATTGCCTACAGACGGAGCCAGAGAAAGTAAGCGGCAGGGCAGGTCATACAGCCCCGAGAGAAATACAACCCAAGGGAGGAAGCACGGCAAGGAAGAAGAATGAGGGCCAGGAAGGGGACTAAAAGGAGGGGAGGCAAGGCAGCGAGGAATATGGAACAGGCAGGGCCATAGCACAGGGCACCACAGACCCCACTGCGGAATTGTCACTGATTCCCTCAAAACAGGCAGCCAGTGAGATCGGAGGCTAACAGGTTTATTCTGCTCCTAGGTAGGAGGGAGGAGCTGATGGGCTGAGAGAGGGTGAGACCAGGCTGGGCCTGAGATCACTGTCATCACTGCTACAGGTCAGGCCCACCAACTAGAGGCTCTAGCCACAAGGCGGGCAGAAAAGCCTGGGTCTGGATTCCCTGCACACACCTGGGTTTCAGATGCACCAGGAGCACTCCCAGGAAACCCACGCCAGCCACACAGGTAGGGTTACCACCACCTCAGCCTGAGCCCAGGGCTCCAGTTACCTACTCCCGCAGGGACACAGCCAGCCCGCCACCCAAGAGGGCCCATCGCCCGCCAGCTGGGCTCCCTACACCTGCATGGCAGGAAGTCATCCAGGGAGAACCTGAGCCAGCAGGCAGGCGGCACCTTTGGCTTCTCCCCACCTGCCACAGTGGCCCCCCCCAGTTCTTCCCTTCCCCCAGCCTGTATCACCACATCCCTCACTACAAATGGCAGTGTGCATCCCTGCCTGGGAAGTCAAACCCTGCGGTTGACAGAGGAACAACGGCGCCTCGGCTGGAAGCCTGTGGGAGCTCGGGGCCTCGGAATGAGTGGGGGCTGGGAAGGCTGGGGGGCTATGGGAAAGACAGAGAGCTACCACCTGCCCAGGTTCTCTAGAAGCAGAGAGAAAATCCAGACCCCTCCTTCTAGGCCGTTCCTCCTGGGCCACCTGCCATGTCCACGGTCGCAGTCCATCACCGTCTGGTCAAGCTCCAAGCCTGACTGCAAGCCCCTCACCTAGCCCTCAGACAGAGCTAAGAGGTCAGCAGAGAAACACAGGAAAGGTAGGCCTGAGACCAGCTGTGCCGTACCCCATAGCAAGGTACAAGGCTTGTTCTACCCGGCATCCAAATTGGGCCCCTGACAGAGCACTTGCCGGCAGTGACAGAGGCCCAAAGCACAGCCACATTTCCTAAAATCAGAGCTTTTTTGGAGAAGCCTAAGCCTCTGTCACCATTGTCACCCAAGGAGTTGCGGGGCAACCTCTTCCAGGTCTCAGGATCACAGGAAGAGACAGTAGGCCACCTCATGCCAGAGCTTCAACACCATCAGACTGCAGCCAAGGCCTTCCCACCGGTGCCCACCCGCCCATTGCTGGAGGCCCCAGGCTCCACTGTGAAGAGGGAAAAGTCAGTGAGTCCAATCACTCCTCATAGTCATCTGGGATGGCAGCTAGAGCAGGGGCAGGAAGGGGCGTGTGAACAGGGGCCAGGTCAAGCCTTCTTTCTGGGTGTTGGAACTAAAGTCCCTCATCTCCTCATACCCAACTACCTCCAGCTCAAGCCCTTGCTGGGCTCCCCCAGGACCTCTCTCTGGCCCAGCCTACTTCCCATTCCATCCAGATAGCACAAGGACTCCTGAAAACCACAGTGCCTTTCCTGCCAACCCAGATGCACAGTATCCATCCTCCTCCATCCATCACACTAAAGGCCTGTTTTCCAACCACTCCTGTGGGCCCAGGGCCAAAGGCCCCATCCACTTCCACGTCTAAATCCTCCACTGGCCAAGTTAGCTCTTTTCTCCTCCTGGCCCCCACGTTGCTGGCTGAGAGCCCTACACTTCAGGGTGTACTATGCAGCCTTGAACAAGACCCCCCAACCCACAAGGGGCAAGGTCGGGTATAGAACAAAGAACCACCTGCTCTTAGCTCCACTCAAGGAGGATTCTGGGTCTCACGGGGATGATATGGGAGGCGATGGGACTTAGAATGGGTATAGTGAGAGGCCAGCGTCCATCCCAGCTCCAGAAGACAAGGAGGGCAGCATGGACCAAGACACAGATTCGAGAACAGCCCACCTGCCAGGCCGTGTCCACACCACCGGATCTGCTCCAGTACCCTCGGTTCTGACTAGTCCCAACAACCTCCACGCCTCCATCCTAGCGTGGCAGACTTCATCTGATCACCTTGTCTCACCACCCTCAAGTACACCATGGCCCTCACACATCTAGGACACATTTGGCCGTGTGCTGGGCAGCCAGTAGGGGGAGAGGAAGGACTTGGGCAGGACGAAGCCACACTGGAAACTTCAGAAGAAAGCAGGCTGGGCATCCTACAGCCTCGTCTAGCTTCAGGAGTCCCAGTCAAAAAGGCATCCCATCCATCTCAAGGGAGGGGGAGCCAGGTTATAGAACTACTACCATCTCAGCACTCCTGAGCCACAGACCCCACCTCACGTTCACGCATGACCCCAGATGGGCCATGGAGCCCACACTCTCCCATGCTGCCAGTCTTCCAGCTGGTAGATGTGACAGTGCATACATCACTGGTCTGCTACCAAGGAAGCAGACTGGAACAGGTCACACCCCTGGGCTCAAAAGGCAAGGTGGTCAGGCAAAAGGCCGGCAGCCTTCACGAGCAGAGCCCCACCATCCAGGCCAGCAACCACCTTGCTCCTCATCAGTCTTCCTGGAAGGGCCATCCACCAGACCCCCAAGGAAAGCTCACCATCCTCTCAGAACCTTCTACTGCCACCTGCTCAACCCACAGAGCTCAAGCATATGTGGTGAACACGGCCTCCCCGCTGCTAGGTATAGGCAGGCACCAGAGCCACTCCAGGAAAAATACATCTCCCGGGGCCATCTACAACACGCACAACCTGATGGGGGTTGCCGCACCTCTCCACATCTAAGAATCCACTCAAAGAGGCGCCACCGCAGGTACACGCTGCAGGTACACCCAGGAAAGAGGCGCCACCGCAGGTACACTCTGCAGGTACACCCAGGAAAGAGGCGCC
>NC_022009.1:48601421-48602876 GCF_000317375.1 Microtus ochrogaster
CAGGTACACGCTGCAGGTACACCCAGGAAAGAGGCGCCACCGCAGGTACACGCTGCAGGTACACCCAGGAAAGAGGGGGACCTGTGAGACGCTGGTGCTTGTTCCCATTCAATTCCACACCGGCCCATCTCTCCACGAGGGCCTCCTGACACCAAGGAACCCGGTTCCCAGCTGGCCCTTGCTGTTCCCAGGATCCAAATGCACCCTGGCTTACGGGACAGAGCTGAACTTGTGGCAAACCAAACAGCATGGCCTCGGGGCTGTTGCTGAAGAGCGGAAATACCAAGGAACTGGCATCACGGCACCACCTCCATGCCTGGCATCAGGTCATGCAGCAAGAGGGAAGGAGAACCAGAGCTGTCCCCCAAACACGGGATACCCTTTAACCCCAACCCTCCATCCAGGGTAGAAACCTGCCCACTCCTCGGGCATTTGAGGGAACCAGCTGGGGAGAGAATGAAGGAAGTTAAAATGTCCTCAACACCAGGTACCCAGACTCCAAAGAAGGCAAGGGCCTGTCCCATCCCGTACCACACCAACCGGCTGGACAGCAGGGCAAAGAGCCACAAGGGACACGCGTTGGCCCGCCACATTCCTCCAGGCCCTCCCTGCCCCCACACCCACTACTGCCAACTCGAGCAGAAAACACATCCTCAGGTAGCGATTTGGAGCCATGCTGGCTTGGGCCCAAGTGTAGATGACAGGCTGTCGGCCCTGCTCAGACCTGCCTGCTGTGCTGCTGTGGGGGCGAGGGGGCAGGGCAATAGTAACTGCCTAAAGCCCTTCCCATGCCTGCCCGTGCCTTTTTCATTTCAGGGACACATTTCCTAGCACGAGCCCCCAGGGTCAAGGATACCTGACTAGGCATGAGAATGGAGGATACCCTGCACATGGAGCAGGAGCCTAGGAAAAGATAAAGATGGAGGCACACGCTGGGTGGCCTCAGATGAAAGGGATGTCCACGGCTCAGAGAAAGGGCAGAGCTGGCCTCCAGCTCCAAGTCTCTTTCAGGACCATGTCCCATGGCTCTTGGTAGCTGAACACCCAGGAAAGCTCCCACTCCATTCCCTTGTCACAGATCTGCAACTCGACCCACGCCAGTTGTTCTTGACCTGGTTCTCCAAGCTATGTCCACATTCACTGGCCCTACCTAATTCCATACCTGCAGACAATCAGGTAAGAGTATGAGCTGGGACCAGAAAGTGAACAAAAGCAAGCACCATAAGGCTCCCGGCTCCCAGGCCTTTCTGCCACAGGCACGGGGCCTGTCTCCCCCTGTTGCTGGATCCCCATCACCCTTCTTAGCATGCCCAGGCTTGGGTTCCTGCCTGACCTGGCCACCCCTAAGCTGAAACAAACAAGCAAAATAAAACATCCACAAACAGCGGTGCCACAGAGGGCTACAACTTGAAGCCTAGTTAGTGTCTCTTCCCTTTGGGAGGGGTGGTCTTTCCA
>NC_022009.1:48603027-48603991 GCF_000317375.1 Microtus ochrogaster
CAGGTCATCCCTGCGCAGGACCCAGGCGCCTGTCCGTGCCCCCGGGCATCCAGGAAACTGCAGGGCAGGAGCAGGCTGGCCGCGGGCCCGGACGGCTCCGCCAGGGCCTGCCCCAGACCAGCCCCAGCACGCGCAGCGCACATGCCTGCGCAGCCTGCCGGGCCGCAGGCGCCTCGCACCTCCCCACGCACAGACACGCGCAAGGCAACGTAGGCACACTCCGAAGACAGCCGAGCACGCAGACCCTGGCCACCCCGCCTCGCCGCGACCCCAAGTCCTTCGCCCCCACCCCCGGTTAGCCCGCGCGCCCACGTGGCTAGGCGCGAACCTGTCCGCAATAGCACGCACCCCAGGCCCGCCCGTTGCGCGGCGCCCCCTGCCGGCCCCGCCCCGTCTGGGCGCGCGCGGCCCGCACCCGCGCGGCCGCAGGTGCTGAAGGGACCGCGGCGGGCGCCGAGGCGCGCAGGGAAGCTGAGTGCGGGGGAGGGGCGCACGTACCGGCCAGGCGAACTGAAAGGGAATGACGACGAGCCCCGGGTCCTGGTGGCCGCCGGTCCGAGACCGCGCCCGCGCTCGGTCCCCCGCAGCGCCCGCCGGCGGCAGGTAGAAGGAGTTGCCACCCAGCACGGGCGTGGCGCCGTAGCCGTAGCTGCAGGGCCCCGTGGGCGTCACCTTGGCCTGGTACTCCTTAAGGCACACGCGCACGTACGTGTCGCACTCGTCGCGGCCGCAGCCCCCCGCGCGCGTCGTCCGGCCGTCACCGTCACAGCAGGCGCCGCTCAGCAGCTCCCCGTTCACGTTCCGCAGAGCGCTCAGCTGCAGCTCGAAATAGCCCATGGGCCGCGCCGCCTAAAAATAAGGCAGCGGAGAGTGCAGGGAGGCACGGGCCGGGGTCGTCGAGCCTCCGCCCCGCCCCCACTCTCGCGCAGTTCCTAGGGATCCGGGCGGCCGCTTGCGCGTCGCC
>NC_022009.1:48604416-48646972 GCF_000317375.1 Microtus ochrogaster
GTCCCGGCCTCGGCTCTGCGCGCCCGCGTTCCAGGCACCGCAGCCAACAAGTTCGGGACGAGACTGACAGCTCGCTCGCCCATTCGTCACCCGCGCACCTGCATATTCATAAGGGGGCGGGGCCTCGCCGTGGGGTGGGGCTGTGGGGGGGTGCTGGGGGCTCCCTGGGCTTTAAAGGAGGCGAGGGCGCGGTCTGCGCGCCGCGCGGCGGGGCGCGGGGCCACCGAGCTGTGGCTTCTCCTGTGCCCAGGCTCGCTGAGGTGTGGCCTTTTCTGCTCCAGAATTCACGCTCGGGTTAGCAGCCTAGGAGTGGGGCGCCCCCTGAGGTCACCATCATGGTCCCCACCCATCAGAGCGCAGCCAGTCTCGCTCGGCTCTTGGTCCCAAAGGAGATGCTGCCTGCTGAACGCAGGAGGATTTTGCCCCCATGCAGGGCGGGTGGGACCCGAGTAAGCCCAACTCCTGGTGCGCCCCCTTCCCCTAGGAATCTCCTCGGCACCTCAGCCTCCTACCGCCTCCATGCCGGCTACAGGGGGCGCTGCTCCCCTCCGACGCCCAGCCCTCCCCTCCTCCAAGCGCACAGGTTGAGTAGTCAGTCAACAAATGTCCTTCCTGCAGGCTGTTTCCAGCTCGGAGCTGAGGTGAAGGTGGACATCGTCAGACTCTTATCTTCAAGAACTCGCCCGCCAGAGGTCCAAATTTGGGGGGAAGGAAACGAGAAGAAAGACAGTGGTCCATGTCAAGAGAGCTACCCAAAGAGGATTTTCCAGCAGTTTGGGAGTCTAGGTCACAGGGCCTAGGTATCCCACCCCTCCACTACCATCTCTTGAGCCTGTACCTAGGTGAGCATCTCCTCCACATGTCAATATCAAGGGTTCCTAGTCTACAAACCGCCTCTATTCCACTCAGCGGAGCCCTTTCCAGTGTCAATGGTAACCCTAGTGATTAGAAATCCCTACCCTTCAAAACCCCACAACAGCTGGGTTGGCCTCTCTCCAAGGCTGCTCTCCCAAGTTTCCCCTACTGGACCAAGTCACTGCCAGAGGACTTCCTGGGGGAGGGGGAAGTTCTGATACAGGTGAACCAGAGGCGCAGTAGAAGCGGGCCAGGGGTAGTAGCCTCCTTCCTGGACATTGCCTGGCAGCCCACACAGGGAGCCAAGCTCCAGTTCACCTGCCCGGCCACTATCTAACGGCTCTCTCCAAGATCTGCAGATGCAGCAGGCCTGAAAGGATGGGCCAGCATCCCCCATACTGGCAGTGCTCCCACCCCAACCTGAGCGCAGGGAGCCGACAGGCAGGTAGGTTAGTGTGGAGGGGGAAACATTAGCCAGGCTTGGCTACACAGAGACCCCCACCAAATAAGGGGACTGGAGCGTGTTAAGAATCTTCCTGATGTTTGCATCCTTCAAGAGACACTCCCTTTGCAGATTCATCCTCATCTTCCCTCTGACCTGGAGGCCACAGGGGACACAGGAGCCTTAGCTTCCAGTTTGCCTGTGTTCACCATCTCTCTGGGGCACCCAGCCAGGCTGTGAGCTAAGCAGCCACAGCCCTGGCCTAGCTACAGGGACCTCTCTGTCTAAAGGTGGATGATAGCTTAGACGTAAATTGTGACCAGCAAACCATAAGAGTGTAAAACCAAGTGCCTCCACCCCCTACCCCCTGCCATTGCCATGAGACCCAGATGGTGGGGCAGCAAGGTGAGGAGAAGGAATGACATGCCAATGTCCTGCGGCCGAAAAGAACCTGACAAGGGCTTGTGGGGACCAAATACCCAAACTAGAGTAGATGGCAATGCTGCAGACTTCCCGCAGACAACAGTGGGAGTCACAGAGAGCCTGGCTGGGCTGTATCCCTCATGACTTACATTCTCAACAAGATTCCTGGTTGTGGCATGGAGGACGCAAGGGGAGGTCAGGGGGATGCCATGGTGCTGTTGAGAGGCACAGGTGTCCAGGGCAATATCTAGGGTATCTAGGCAGTGCAGGGGTAAAGAGAGGGAGTTCAACATGAACTAGAACCCAGGGACAGCCCTGTAGCCCATCCCTGTGTGCCTCCCTGTTTCCTGCTATCAGGCAGCTGTGGGAGGACAGGCCAGCAGGCAGAGCCACGGTATGCTAACATGGGTTCCTGGGTGACTGCCTGACTCAGCCTACCCCCATCCCCACCACCCCTGCTCAGAGCTGATTCTGAGGCCCAGGGAAAGATTCTTCATCAGGCTAAGACACAGGACTCACCTTGTAGGAACACAACATGCCTTGGGAAGCAGGGAGATGTGGATTAGCTGCCCCCACCCCCATCTATCCAGGCCCTTTGTGAGTGAGACCTGGGTCTCCTTGGTTAGAAGAACAGCTGGTAAATATTAGGTAGTATATTCAATACCTGGGTGACACCTGCCATGACCAGGTGTCATCACCACAGTGGTGACGACCTCCTGACCTCCTCTTCCTGATGTCTGGGTGCCACAACCTTACCTGACAGTGACCAGGAGATGCTGGAGGTATGAAAGGTGGTCACTTGCACTGAAGTCCCCTCCCCACACAGATTTCTGCAGCCCTCGGGCAGAATTGCCAAGGGCAGCGAACCTGCGTGTGGAGAACTGTTCCCTCACATACCCTAAAAACCTTACGCTTGCCTTCATGCCGCTCCCAGCATACTTAGGGAACCCTGACCTGACCCTGCAGGGTCAGCTGCTCTGCCTGTTCAGGAAGGCCTTCATCACCCATTGGGAATGATACCCTTTGGCCTCCCACCTGGTGGCTCTCTCCAAGATCCCTAGCACTAGGGTCTGGGCATGTTTTGAATGGGTGCTTAGCTTGAGCTGGAGAGGCAGAGAGGGGCCTCAGGAGCTGGCTGAAGGATGAGGCAACCCAGGATTTGGACAGAGCTGGCTGGGCTTGGGAGTGAGCTATGCTTCCGCCTATGTCCTGTGATGCTAAATATAGCGCCCAGGGAGGGGAGTTTCCGGTTACAGTCCCCCCCCACCCCAAGCTGGGAAATCAATGCCAGCTCCATTAGAGGCAGCAACGGTGCCGGCTGACCTGCCCGCTAGCCTGCAGATCAGAGTGAGGGACTGGACTTTACCCAAGTCCAGGTGCCCTGACTCCTAACCCATCCTCCAGACTGGCAGAGCCCTCCCCTACTCTGCCCGTCAGAGAGCGAACATCCAAGGGCAATCCTGAGGGTCACAGGATTCTGATGGTGGGCATCAGGCATGGCTGTGGCTGGATATACTCCTGGGACCATCAGGATGAACCTGGGTCACTATGCCCCCCACCCCCCTGTATTTAGCTCCTGTGGCTGCTTGTCTGGCTGGGCCCCACCTAAATTGCTACAAACATTTGCATACAGGTGGTGCTATCTGAGCAGTCCACAGTCACACCCACCTGGGGCATAGGGGCGGGGTGAAGCCGGTGCCCTCCATCCTCCAGGGCAGGACAGGGGGCTGTAAGAAGACAAAGGGCCCCTCACCCACCTCAGCATCCCTATCTTAATGTCTACAATTAGGATTCCAGCACTTCAGCTCCTGGCCTCATACAAGGTGACACTGGGACACAGAGCCCCAGGACATGCTCACAGACAGGTCATTACCTGAGCTTCACTGTAATGAGTTAGAGAGGAGAAAGGGGTATCCTGCCAGGGCCATGACCTTGGCTGATCCCCACCCCCCAGGACGTCATAGAAGATGCTGACTCCCAAGACAAGCCAACTTACAGAACCCTTAGATGTACCTTTTGCAGTGTGTGGGGGGGGCTATGTATTTGCCTGTGGTCCAAGCAGCTGGCTAGGTGGGACAGCATGCCCTCTGTCCATGTTAGGCACCCTGTGAACCTGGAGGAAGACTCTGTGCACCTGCATGCCTCTCATGTAGCCCCAACCTCAGGCCACAGAGCAAGGACAGCAGCATGGCAAACCGTCACATTCCTAAGGCAGTTCCACGCAAGACCAGGCCACCCACACTAAGATGACCGCAGACATTACTTATGTCCTGCAGGCCAAGTGAGGTCACATGGCCCATAAGTCACAGAGAGGGCACTGGAAACACCAGATACAGAGTATCCCTGGCAGTAAGTTCCTGGACAGTAGCAGTGCAGTTCGAGCCCAGGCATGGCAGGGACCCTGTATCTGCCCAGATCAGGCAGTACACACTCTTTGGAATGGGCAGCACTGTGCCCATTTCCTCTCAACTGAGGCCAGGCTCAGTCTCTACTGCAGATACAACTCATGTTGTGCACAGTGAATGGTGGCCCCCTGGTCCCCTCCTGAGTTGGCTACTCCACCTGACAGTATCCCAGGCTTGTTGCACCAGCCCACCTGCAGCCCCCTGCCTCCCAGAGCATCCACTTGCATAGTCTGAGGAGGAACAGAGGGATTTATAAGGAGATAATGAGGTTTTGCTACCCCTCAAGACACTGCTCCTCACCCAGGTCATTGTGCTAAAGGCCAGTGGCCATCAGTGAAAATTATACAGGCTTTATTGAGTGTGCAGAGCACAAGGACAAGTGGGTGGGATCAGCCTGTCCAGTCCCAGGGTCTCATTGGAGACTCAGGTGGGGAACCACCTGGCTAAAGAACCAAGAAATAGCAAAGATAACGCCGAGAGTCTTGGGGATATTGGGGTTGTCTGCGAAGGCCTGGGCATCATCCAAGTTCAGATGTACCACCTCGATGAGTTCTCCTTCCTCAGCCAGGCCTCCACCAGGCCCACTTCGCTGGGCATCTGTCACCTCTGCGTAGAACATGGTCTGCCTGGAGCTAGTCAGTCCTACTCCAGACCTGCCAGGTAGAACAGGGAAGGCTGAGACACCACGGTGACCCTGCCAGCCACCCTACTTCCATGCTTCTTTCTCTGGCTTTCTGATGGGCAGAACTCTGAGTGGCTTCACCCTTCCCAAATACCACTCCTGGTGGGTGCATCCATGTCATTTATGCTTCTAGAGCGGGGGCACCCGATGCATGTTGGGCATGCCTTCTGTCACTAGGCTATCATATGGCAGAGGAGGGGTCTCATGCCAATGCAAAGAGCACTGAAATGATCTTAAGGACAAATTTGATAAGTGGGCTGGAGGTGGCTCAGTCACCAAATGGCTAGGCTTGCCAGCCATCAAAACTGTCAAGACGAATATGATAACTGACATTTAGGGGGAAACAAAAATGTCAGAGGCATCTTACAAAGAACCTGCTTGGCTACCTGACTGAATTCATCCCAAGAGATACCTGCGTAGGCCTGGCCTAATGGAGACACACAAGACAGCTTCAAGCTCAAAATTTGAGGAAGTCTGAGGCTCTCTGTTAACAGAGATCAGAACAAGCTGCTGTGTTGTAAGGGGGTAAATGGCAGGAGCCTGCAGGCATCACTGAGATCTGAGAGGGTTCCAGGGCAACAGCCAGCCAGGAAGTGGCCTCTACCCCACAGCCACAGGAGTTGGAGTCTGCTATCTTTGCACCTGGATGGATCGTGGATATGGCTGGCAGCCCTGGGTGCAGCTTTTGAGACCCTGCGTGGAAGATCAAGGACCCTGGCTGGAGACTAGATACGCAGAAGCCATGAGGTCCTAAGCAAGTAGAACTAGAATCTGTTCCCTAGGCCCCTCCCTGCCCACGACTCCTGCTGGGTACCCAGGACCTCTGACTTCTGTTTAGACCCAAGTCAGCCCGACCTACATCAGGGGCTCCTGATTGGCTGGGGAGCCATGGAGAGAGAAACCAGGGACTGGGTGTGGTGGTGGGGTTCACGGGCCTCTTTGCATAAAGACCAGATCCAGCACAGTTCCAGACAGGTAGAGGTGGGAACTCTCAGCAGGACACTTCATGGAGGCAGGAGCAGAACTGGGAAATACTCAAGGATGCCAACCCCCAAGAGGAGGACACCCCCCCCAAGACTGACCATGCCCAGATATCCCTTTATCCCCACAGACCCCTACCTGATGGTCCATTTTCCTGGTAGTCATGCCTTATACCTATGATTGGAATCAGCCAATCTGTGCAGCCTCCAGCCTCAGTTTCCCTACCTTATGAGGGAGCCAGCTCCAGCCTGTGGTCTGGTCAGGCCAGAGGCTGCCTCCAGCCTTAGCAGGCTCTAATGTCATTCACACAACAAAGCAACAATAGGGAAACCCCTTAGCTTCCTCCCCTGGGTCTAGTCATGTATGGCTACCAAGGGAGTGAACTGGCTTACTTCTGGTCTTGGGGAGGGAACTATGGGTAGGCTCTGGTCTGTTCCGTCCCAGTAAGGCCCATAGAGACAGATGTTCTGACTTTTACTTAGCCTTACCCTCAGTCATGCTTCCTCACAGCCACACCCTCCTCTTCAAAATATAAGTCTGAGCAGAACAATCACTGTCCGGAACTGTCCCTGGCTCTCTAGTACCTTCAGTCAGGACACAGTCCAGAGGCCCTGCCTATGAAACCTCTCAAGACAAGGTTCCCTTGTGCTCAAACATCTGCCAGGACCCCCTGGCTAACTTCCTTCCTGCCTTCCATCCCTGTCAGCTCCACACACTAGCCAAACTCCTATGAAGATCAGGTTCCTTAGATTCCCTTGTCCTAAACACTGCCATGTTGGAAGTTGAAGGATCCAAGCATCACTGGCTGTCCACATGGAGGGGACAAAGAAAAGGGGATAGACCAACCCTTCAGAGGCAAGATGGTCAACACTGGATCCAACATGGTCCAGCCACAGCTAGGTGCTACAGGGTGAGGTTCAGCCCTGGCTGTGTAGAGTGTGCCAGAAGAGAGAGGACAAGAACTCTAGTCCTTCATGGATGAAGGTGGACTCAGGCCCCTGTAAAGGTGGTCAGAAGGTGGTGCTCAACCTTTTGGGGTGACCCTCTTTCTGCCCTAAGAGCTCAGCTGTCAAGGATCCACACAACATCCTGAGGCAAGGAGTGGCTTCTCATTTGAGGAAGGTAGTCCTGGTTGGCTGCCTGAGGGAAGCCTGAAGGCCCCTGGCACCTAGGCTTCAGTAAGGGGTAGTTCCCTCCTCCCTCCCCTCTTCGGGACTCATCCTTCCCTCTCATTCCTGAGCCACCGGCTGAGAACAGAGCTGTGACTCACCCCACCCCCAGCGCCCGGTGCTTAATCCTACAGGAAGTGGGGCATCTGTCGGCAGCAGCTGCCACCCGGAGCCCAACCCCACATGTCTGGGACTGCAGGGTAGGGGCACAGGGTTGAACATGCTCCAGAACCAGCCCCAAAGCACCCTAGCCTAGGAGCTGAGGCATGGGCCATCAACCCTCTTCCAGTCCCGTGCTTGTACACCCTCAGGGACAGGGTTCTCACCCACTCGCTGGCAGCCTGTCTTATCCCTTACACCACTTGGTAGCCCCCATCCCTGCCAAACCTCCTTACATGTACATGGCAATTTGGCGCAGATCGGTGGGGTCCAGGTGATAGCCACATTCTTCCCAAGCCTCCTTGCAGGCTATTTCTTCCAGTGAGAGCCCAGGCTGGTCCACGATGCCAGCACAGAGTTCCACCATGACTCCCACTGAGCCAGGCAGTGCTGGCTGGAGTTCTTGGGGCTGGTCCCCGTTCACAGCTGCCAGAGACCCTGGGAAAAGGCGTTCCACCTCGCCTGCATATACAGCTGGTATGGGAGAAAGGACAGTCATATGGTGCTCACCTCAGGGTAATCTACTCTGGGCCAAGCACCTCTTGCGGAGCCTCAGTTTCCCCTAAAGCCACCACAGCTTCAGCATTCAGATGCTCAGGATCGAGGGCCTGAAAGCACAGTGTAATTCCGCCTTCCCAACCCCTGCCCAGCCAGCTGGTCTCACCTGGCCGGAACTGCTTCACTAACACCAGGCTTCTCCGGGAGGAGTTGAACATGAGAATGGTCACACTGCACAGGAGAACGGAGCCCAGTAAGGACTTGCTCTCCTCTCTCCAGAGCCCCAGTTCCCATCCTCCTGTTCCTATGTTGCCTCCTCTCTTTCCTTGACAACACAGAAAAGGTGGTACCTTGCTTAGATGGGACACACAGTCAGTCCAATGCTCAGATAGGACACACAGTCAGTCCAGTGCTCAGATGGGACACACAGCCAGTCCAGTGCTCAGATAGGAAGGTCACACAGTCAGGCCAGGGGCCTGACCTGTTAAGTTCCAGTTTACAGAATAGGGGCAGGGGGAGACAATGTATTGGACAGCTGGGAAAGTGGAGGCCCCTGCTGGTCAGTTTCCCAACTGTCACGCCCCTCAAACCACATTAGCCCATTCTCTGGATCCTGAGGAGTAAGATCAGAAGATCTCTTCAGCCCTAGAAGGGCTAGCCTGCCACCAGGGGCCTGGTGTCCCCAGCTACTACATGACTTAGCCACCAGACCTCAGGGACATGAGAACCAGAGACTAGGTTGAGGTGTGTGGGGGTGTTTGAAGGCACCAAGGAGAGCAGAAACTGGGGGGTTCCGTAATGACCAGGCCAGCCCCTCTTACCTGTCATGTGTCTTCACGAAGTCCCAGGACTTCTGGACACCATTCTGAAAGAGACAGGGTAGGGTTAATGGCTGCCAGCAACAGACGAGGCACATGGGCCAGACAGACCCCAGTAGGGAGGCCCGACGCCTGCCTATAGCCATCAGGAATGGGCCGTGCAGCGGGGTGGGGGGGGTGGAGAGCTTTCCTCAGAGGTCAGGATAGCCTGGTGTTCTGGGAAGGATAAAGAAAAAACCCTGGGCAAAGGGCAGGAAAGGCATTTCATGAGCACAAAGTACTACAGAGACCTATGCTGCCACCAAGCGTGGGAAGGAACTAGGAGGATCCAGGAAGGGCAGATGTGACACCCTTAGGCAGAGCAGGGAGGATCCCAGATGGGCAGAGCCGAAGTCAGCTGTTCACTGCTGAAGCTCCCTTGGGCCAATGGACAGTTTACACTGCAGTTGTGGGTCTGGTGATATCAGATGGACAGTGGCTACTTGCTCCACCCTGCTTCAGGCTCAGGCTATCTCTTACACATCCCATAGTCCTGTGGATCCTGCATCTGGGGCAGGCAGTATAGTGCAGCCAGAATGGATGTCAACGGTGATCTGTATACAAGGTTAGGAAGGCCCCACCATTCCATCATCAAGATGTCATTTGGTAAGACAGGCTGTCTGGGGTCTGGAGACCCCTAACCCGTCTGCTTAGCCCACCTTTGGGTCATTCAGTGAGCCCTAGCCAGCCCTCCACACATGCTGGGGCTCCATCCAAGTTGCAAAATAGACAGGGGCCTGGGTCTCAGAGCCAGAGTGTGGCCTGGCAACAAAGAGGGAGGATGCTGAGGAACAGCCACAAGGGCTTCCTCCTGTTGGCCTACAGGTAGAGAAGGGTACTGCTACCGTGGGAGAGCCTCACGGGTGAGAGTCCGAATCAGAAAGACTGACTTGAGGCCTGCAGGCAGAGAGATCCTGGGCGGGTGGCAGCAGCCTGGTTTCCAGGGGGAGAAGAGAGCCAATGTCCTAGGCAGGTCAGGCTGCCCGGGAGGCCGTTGAAGCACCACCCCACGAGGCGAGCCCAGGCCTGCCTGACAGCCAGCCACCCAGGCAGGCTCCAAAGAAGGCTACTAGCCCAGGCTGCACGCAGTCAGTCGGTCTTGCCTACCCCCACAGCTTCTCCTCGGAAAGTCTCACTCCAAAGGACCCTACTGACTCAAGGTCAAACATTTTGTTAGAGCCGTGGGGGAGCCAGAGAAGCTGACACTGGTGCCGGAAGAGAGAAACAGGCCTAGAATGTAGTGGTGGACATCTGCTGTGTAGGGCCACTGGGCCACTGCTTTTGGTATCACTGTCTACCAGACCTCTTTTGGCCAGAAGCAGCAGTCAGGTAAAGGCTGCAGTTCCCTACCCATGGCCCAGCCTCAGTATCCCTCAGCTCCTGAGGAAATGCTACCCAGCCCCAGCCCTGAGTACCGCTGCTGCTGCTGCTCAGCTGAGCTCTGGTTACCAACGCCATCAGCGGAAATGTGAATGTGCCGGTGGGCTGCCAGCCAAGGCTGCACAACCACCCCACAGCACTTCCCAGGAAGTGAGGGAAGCACCGTTGTCACTAGTCACTGCAAAACTAGCCCGAACTACCCTGCTCCCACCAACTGCCCACCAGAGCCCCAGGGCCTGGGTGCCAACAGCTACAATGCCCATCCCATGTCACCAGCCAGTGAAAAGTAAAAGGAAAGTGACTCCCATGTCACTCAACTGAACCCAACTGCTCCCCCAAGCCTGTACTGCCCTTGGCTGCACCCTAGGAGAGGAATTCTATGCCCTTGGGTGGATGGGTGGGGGTACACATCTGTTTGTGCACAGCAAACACAGAGGGCCAAGAGGATCTTCAAGGCTGGAAGCCACCACGCTGGTGAGAGGGACAGGTGTAACAGGGAGGTTTGGGGGTGGGGTGCTGGGCACACACCAAGCCCTGGGTGGTTTGACCTGGGCTGAAACCCCTGGCAGGGTTACATTGATTAGGTCAGGAAAGCGGTGTGTATCGGACAGCACAGAGAACGGAAACAGGCAGTGTGCCAAAAGCAGAGGTCTGTTAGACAGGGCCATGCTGAGTAGAGGAAAAGACCACCTCACTGGAAGATCACAGGGCGAGAGAAGAGAGAGATGGCAGCGACTAAGCTCAACAAATGTTTTCTGTAGGCCAAGTGAGACAGCTATCTACTGTCCCTGTTGCTCTGAAAGCTGGGAAAGGTTGAGCGAGCTGGGAGGTTTCTGGGAGGCAGAAGCTTCTCCGCTAAGGCTTGAAGGAGGAGCTGAAAGGAAGGCGCAAAGGAGGGTGTTTCCCATCCCAAGGTGGGCTTCTTTTCCCAGAGTCCTTCCTGCCCAGATATCCAGGGTAATCAATAGGTCCAACTGCATAAAAGCATCGATGGGCGGTCAGAAATGGAAGGTCAGACAATCTGCCTTAGAGGGAAGAGAGGTTATCCTCGAATGTCCTTCCCTGGTCATTCCGGGTTGACTAGAGTCTGAAAACCGGCGGTCAGGACAGCAGAGGGGCGGAGCTCGTGCTCAGAGAACCCACTCGGGGCAGAGGCGTGAGCCCGGGGGGGCGGAGCCTAACGCTGGGGGGCGGGATCGCATTGCGGGCCTGTGGCGGGTTGGGGGCCTTGGAGGGAGTGAGCGCGGAAATACGCGCGCAGGGAGGATCACCTGGCGGTAATGCAGCGTGAGAGGCCGCAGGTAGGGCGAGCGAGAACAGAGGCCCACGGTCACCCCCTCGATGCGCTCCATGGGTGGCGTAGGGGAGAGTCTTCCGCAGACCAGAGCTGTCGGGTTTGTCTACGCACTTCTGGGCATGCCCAGTTCGCGCGGAGGGCGGGCCGGAGGGCGGGCCGCCGTGCCCAGGTAGCACCTGCAGAGTGCGGTGTGCAAAGGAGGAGCTGTCAGACTGGTCTCCAAGCCTGCATAAAGGGGGATGAGAACTGGGTAGGGTAGAGGAGAGCTTCATGATACATGAAGCCTCCAACGGGTAGGAATCAAAGGGGATCACGCGGTAGATGAGCCGAGTGGGTGCCTGTCTGTCCTGGTTAGTAACAACCCCCCTCTCCCCAAGCCTTGGGAACCAGAGCCGTCACTGGGGACAGTATCTCAGAAAAAGTCAGCAGAGAAAAGGCTGGGGAAGGAAGGCCAGAGGAAGGGCCCCAGCCCAGGCAGAGGCTTGACCTGGCCTGGACTGCCCCCTTTGCTCCCCCGACCCCGTGACCACGTCGGTTTGAGAGAAAGTGAGACTTGTCTCTGACAGTTGCTCTTCACAGATGCCATTCTGATCCTTACCACACTGCACACATTCTCCCAGCCAGCCAGGGCTTCAGACCTACTCCATCGCAATGTCAATCTAGACGGAGCCAAAGTCCCAGGCCCCTCCAGACTCAAGGGGAGGGGAATTCACATTATGGAGTACATGGTTCACAGGAGCCATTCTTGAAGACTAGCCAACACACACACACACACACACACACACACACACACACACACACACACCCCCACCTCTCCTAAAGAAAGCACTGTCCTTTCCAGCATTAGCCTGTCCACAAAGTGCCCTGGAGCTCTGAGTGACCACCAACCAGGAGTCCCTCTAGAAGCCGGCCCCAGCCAAAGGTGTCTTCCTGCTTCAAAGGCCTCCTTGCAGATGGTCCTCCCTAGAGTGTGTGAGGATCAGTCACAGACTCTTACCGGTGTCACCAGCAGTTCAGGCAAAGGTGGCAGTTAGAGGGCCTAGTGTCACTGGCTGGGGGCACCCACCCTGGCCACCTGGGCCTGCCCTGCAGGAAAATAGGAAGACCCTGCAACTGCACAGAGCCTTCTGTCGCTCCTGGTGGGGAAATCACTTTTTCCTGTTAGCATAGACTGGGGTGGCTAGGGTTTTTGAGATCCCTGGGTCACAGCAAATGGTTACCTTTGTGGAGGAGCAAGAAACACATCTGTCCACGGGATTTTGGCCAGGGTCCAGAGTGGTGCTGATAGATGGGTGGTCATAGTCTCCTTGGGAGCAATGCAGGAGCCTGGATAAAGAGGGGTTTGTCAAGAGAGGGAACATGAGAAGACACCATGCTGCCTGTGTCCCAAGACAAGAGAAGCCACCTCTGAGTCTGGCAAGCCTCTTCCAAGAGTTCCAAAGCTCCCACTGAGCGCATGCCCAGACAGTGCAGATAGCACAAGGCACAAGATCACGAGCCAGTGTCATGCCCTTACATCTGCTGGATTTCCGCAAGACAGACTTCTACAAGGTCATCTCAGGATGCCCCTGGCCAAGGTTCAGGTGTCTTCAGGCTTGTGCCTTCAGGTCCCAAAAAGGCCCACACTGTGGTATGTGCCCTCCCTTCCATTTCTGCCCCTGGTCTCTGCACTCTAACCCTTGCGTTCCCAGCGTCTCAGGACAATACAGTCACATCTGGGGGCCCTGGTAACTGAGGCCACTCTCACCTCAGGGTCTTGAAGCAGCCACAAATACAAAGTTCTCTTTGCCACTTTAAGCCCCAATGTGAACACAAAGCAGGCACACAGTAGGACATGTCCTGTGCCCAGGGAGCTGTAGGACACAGATGGTCTGCCCACTGCTGGCTTGAGGATGGGAGCTGCTCTTGGACAGTTTCCATCACCTGGATATGTCTAGGTAGGTGCTGGGTTCTACCAGGGTTCTGTGTTTTTCTAATGGGGTGACAGGCAGCCTATAGCTCTGGAGAATTAGAATCCCATACAGTGTGAGGATTCTAAGAGACAGAGTGGCTGGAAGGACTATGTCCAGGCTGGGAGACCAGGTAACTCTGGAACACAAAGGCCTTTTATTTCCAGTAACCTGACAGAGCTGAGGCCCTGCCCCTATCTTTCTGTGTCAGCTGTGGCAGAGCAGACAGATCTGGGAGAAATATTCACCCTCAGCTCTCTCTATGCAACCCCCATTCCAAGCAGAAGTCACACCCAGAACCCCTTGTTGGATGTGCTTATTCCACATAAAAGGGTGCTGTAGTCGGGTACAAAACCCTAGCTGGGATTAGCTTCTTCCAGCACTAGGGTTGTTTGCTGTCTGATGATCTCCAGGGGCTATTTCCAGCCACCTGTAGGCCGCTGAGGCCTTTGTGGGACTCACTTCTGCCTGCTTCCCTTGTGCTGGACAAGAGCCTGCGTGCTGTGTTGGCCAGACCTTCCAAGTGCCTGTGTATTTGCTTGGGGCGGCTAGGCTAGAGTTGCCAAGGAGCTGGGGATATAGGCCAAAGTCAAAGTGACTTCTAGGATAGAGAGAGACAAAGCAGTGCTGGCCCCGGTGGGTGGGGCTAAGGCTAGTGAAGTTCTCTACATGTCTGTCTTTTTCTGCATTTGGTTTTTTTCCAAATCAGATTCCACCCCACCTGCACTTCTCAGTGGTTTTGAGGGTCTTGCTGTGTAGCCCAACCCCACATCACCTGACAACGGCCTCTCAAGTGTTGGTATTACTGCTGTGAGTCACCACACTGGACTCTGAGCAGAGAAAGTTGTTCACTGTTCGATGCTGCAAGCCTGATGACCTGAGCTAAATCTCCGAACCCACGTCACAGTAGGCGAGAACTGACTCTCAATAGTTGTCGTCTATGTGATGACACCAGCACCCCTGCGGCCAACATCATACACGCTGTGCGTATGAATATACATGCCGCTCATAGTTGTCGGGCATCTTCCTCTCCCTCTGTCTACCTCCCCAAGGGCTGAGATTACAGACATGCACCCTGGTCTTTTTTGGGTGCTGGGATCTGAATGCAGGTCCTCACACTTGTGTAGCAAGTGCTTTGCCCACGGAACCTTCTCTTTAGCCCCTCAGAATAGATTTCCAGAAGAACAGGTTCCACACTAGCAGCTGTGACCTCAGCCATCCCGAGCACATCTTGGGCATGCGTGTATATTCTCTGCCAGGCTCTGTGGAGAGTTGTGGCAGGCTTCTGTGCAGTTAAAAGGAGAGGGCACAGAGTCAGGATATTGCCCAGGTTTTCTGGCTCAAGCAGCTGGAAGGAGGCCAGACTAGCAAAAGCAGGTTGTGGCGTTTTGCTGTGGGGTGGAGACTGGTTTTGGGCCTCTTCTGTGAGGCATCTCAGGGGACATGGGTGTCTACAGCAAAAGAATGGAGTTGGAGCCTTGCCAGGTACTAAACACAAAATTAATTCAAATGGATCAGAGGCTTGGATATAAGAACCAAAGTTTAAAACTCCAAGGGGGAAAAAAGGGGGCAGAGACTCGTGACGTTCAGCTTGTTAGTGACAGCCGAAGGGAAGCAGTCAGATGGACTTCATGAAAATGCGAGGTCTTGTTGGGCCAGTGGTGGCACACAGCTTTAATCCCAGCACTTGTGAGGCAGAGGCAAGTGAATCTCTGAGTTCAAGGCCAGCCTGAACTAAACTGCAGAGCGAGTTCCAGGTTAGCCAGGGCTACACAGAGAAAACTTGTCCAAAAAGAAGAAGGAAGAAGGAAGAAGGAGGAGGAGGAGGAAGAGGAGGAGGAGGAAGAGGAAGAGGAGGAGGAGGAGGAGGAGGAGGAGAGGAGAAAAAGAAGAAGAAGGAGAAGGAGAAGGAGAAGAAGAAGAAATAAAATCTTTGTGCACTGTGGAGCTAGGCGGTAGTGGCACACGCCTTTAATTCCAGCACTTGGGAGGCAGAGGCAGGTGGATCTCTGTGAGTTCAAGGCCCAGCCTGGTCTACAGAGCTAGTTCCAGGACAGGCTCCAAAGCTACAGAGAAACTCTGTCTCGAAAAACCAAAAAAAAATTAATATGATGTGGATAGATGAATGAATATACAGATGTATACTCTGCCATGCAATGGATTGTTGCTAAGCCATAAGAGGAAATTGTGGCACATGCTACAAATGATGAGCCTAAAGTAAACCAGTCAGAAGAACCATGTGCTTCCACTCATGTGAGGTTCTGGAGTGGTCAGACTCACAGATGCAGGAGATAGAATGGGTGCCTGGGAGGAGTTGGGGAGTTGCATAGTGGGGACAAGATTTTACTTTGGGATGATGACAATGTTCTGGAATGAGCATAATGACAGCGAGCTTAATGCCACTGGACTATACACTTAATACAATTGCTACAATGGCCAGCAGTGCTGGCACTAACCTTTAATCCTAGCACTTGGGAGACAGAAGCAGCAGATCTCCGTGAGTTCAGGCCAGCCTGGTCTACAAAGGGAGTTTCAAGACTGCCAGGGCTACACAGAGAAACCCTGTCTTGAAAACAAACAACAAAGTGGTTACAATGGAGCCTGTTATCCCAGCACTGAAGGGGTGGAGGAGGCAGGAGTTCAAAGCCCCCATCTGCCACAAGACACTTTCTTAAAACAAGAACAACAACAAAAAAAATGATTACAACAGTAAATGTTGGGTGTACTTTAAGAAAAAAAACTCTCAAAGATAGCCTTGAACTTTCACCAATCCTCCTGCCTCAGACTTCCAAATTCAAGTGCTGGGATAATAGGTATACACCACATAGACCTCATCACCAGTGGGGAAGTGACTGAAGGAGGCCCCAGCTGTGCTCTTTACTGTACACAGAGAGCACTCCTTTGACTTTGCTGGGCATGTGTTACCTCTTCAACTAAGAATCATTTAAAATGGTTAAGATGGTAAATGTATTTTATGTATTTTACTCCCATTGCAACATTGAGGATGTGAGATATGTGTGGCAGGGTGGGTTCTGTGTCAGAGGTGAGTGGGGGAACTGCTCAGAGAGATGTAGGGAGAGGTGGCCAGAAAGGGGCATGAGCAACATATCTCACGGCCTTTGTTCGTGACCCCTCTAGAGGTACGGTGAGGCTCCTAAGGCCTCCCCATCATATCCATGGGACATCATGGCTGCCCCCATTCTCCTAATCTGTGCCAGGAGGCTCTCTTTGGGCAGGCATAGCTCTGAGTCACTCCTCAGGGCCACCTCTTATGTTGGATCTTTCCCTAGATGTCTAATCTTCTAATGCATGCTACTGCCCCAGGATCCCTTTCAGGCCCTCCAGGACACAGGACATGCTCCTGCTTTCTTCACTAGGACTGGGCTCTGTCCAGTGACCGCCTGTTCCTGTGAGTTGATCTCCCCACATGCCACTGTAGACTGGGTCTCCAGGAGACAGCTGTGTTGTAGATGGGGAACCAGGAGCCTCAGGTCTCCCTGCATGCTATCAGGCTGTGGACAGTTCTCACCTGCCCTCATTGGCTCTGTTGCTCTGTCCAAGGAAATGTGGTGACACCGAGTGGTCTAAGAGTATGTGTGCCCATATACAGGCCTGCACAAGTTAGGCCAAGCCTGTGAGTCTGTGTATGGTGCTGAAAATGAGCAGAGCTCTTGTGCTACTGACATCTTTGACCTGCAACCAAGGCCGTCCCGGCTCCCCCTAGCTAGCGTTGGAGAGTCCGCAGATGGGCAAGGATAGTATGAATACTGTAGACAAGTGGCCAGGATCTGGGCTGCAAGTGAAGCTTGGGGCATAAAACTCAAAAAGATTGCTCCCTCACCCTGCTGGGCTGCCCAGACACTCCAGAGCATGTCTAGCCAGAGAAGAGGTGTGGGGGCAAGGGACCAGCCCATTTGCCTCACTTGCTACTTCTATACTGCACTGTCCTAAGGGTGTTGACAGGGGGCGCCAGCATCCCCAACTTCCTATGAAGGGCCTTGTGTCTTAGGCCCTCTGTCAGGAAGTGCAGTCCTCAGTCACAGGTGAGCATCTGAGGACCAGTTGACACTACCCTACCCTGCCCCTCTCCACCTTTGTGCCCAACCCCGACCCCCAGCCATTACAGGGCCACCTCTTGCCACAGGGCATATACTGACTCAGAACCAAAGTAATCAGAGGGCTGGGGTCTGCAAGACTTGCTGGAGTGGACAGCTGCTGGATGAGCTACATGGTATGGAGGACAGTGGTCAGCCCTTGCTTCCCCTTCACTCCTGACCTCCACTCCCATGTGTAAGCAGCAAAATGCCTAGCTGATCTAGCCCCACCCCCCTAGGGTACCCCTCTTGTGGACGTGCTCCTGTCACCTCAGACTAGTGGCTGGACCAGGGCCCCACATTCTTAACCTCCAGGCGCCCCTGGGTCTCAAAGGGAAGCAGTTCAGCCCAGGGCCCTAGCCTCCTGGTTTCTGCAGGAGCCCACCCGGAAAGCCCTGGTCACGAACAATGCCTGCGTGTGACGGGCTTTCCCTCTGTGAGAGAAAATAGTTCCATAGAATGGCAGTTTCCTGCATTTGTGCCTGGGTCTTAAGGGGTGACTCATGCTTAGACCTCCCAGAAAGAGATGGCCCCAGAGCCCCTCCCCACCCCCAGCCCTCTTTCCCTGCAGCCCCTGCCCTCTTGGGCTTTGGGTCCCATCTCAGCACCACCATCACCTGGGCTAACAGAGGACATGGGAGCTTCCTACTGGAAGCCTAGATTCAAGTGCCAAGCGCTGCATGGAACCAGTAGGGAGATGCAGATAGATTACCAGGGACCAGAGAAGAGAGGCCAGTGGCTCCTGGTCCTGATAAGGCCACTGTTCTTTGGATGGGGCCCTGTGATGAGGACTGGCTACTGTCTGCGTGAGAAAGAATAAGGAGGGTCATAGGGGTGTGGACATCCCTCGACATGGGAAGGGTGAACAGTGGCAGCCAGGTAGGATCCCATGAAGGGGCAAGTCACTATGAGTGGCATGTAGCCCTGGGAGACCTAGGTATAGTGAGTACAGCCTCGGGAGAGCTGGGGCCATGCAGGGGAGTCTGTGAAGACAGAGCATGTCAGGGTACCTGGTTCTTCCAGCCTACAGCTGACACTGGGCAGCACACCCATACATCCCGGCATACCAATGTGCTCCAGGAGACCACTGTCCTGGTTCAGTCTTCAGCCCACCAGGCTGCCTTTCCAGATCTGTTTCTAATGTAGTGTAGTCTGCAGGAGGGTAAGGGACCCATGCTGCTCACTTCTAGCCTATTGTCCCTGTCTGGCCAGTTCTACCTGACCACCTATTTCTTAGGGCCTCTGGAACCTCACATAGGCCTCCCTTTCTTCCTTTTTAAAAAAATTTATTTGTTATGTATACAGTGTTCTGCCGGAACACATACCTGCACACCGGAAGAGGGCACCAGATTTATTATTATTATTATTATTATTATTTTTTTTTTTTTTGTTTTTCGAGACAGGGTTTCTCTGTGGCTTTGGAGCCTGTCCTGGAACTAGCACTGTAGACCAGGGCTGGTCTCGAACTCACAGACATCCGCCTGCCTCTGCCTCCCAAGTGCTGGGATTAAAGGCGTGCGCCACCACCGCCCGACTTTTTTTTATTATTATTATAGATGGTTGTGAACCACCATGCTGGGAATTGAACTCAGGACCTCTGGAAGAGCAAGCAGTCAGTGCTCAACCCCTGAGTCATCTCTCCAGCCCAGTCCTCCCTTTCTTCCCAATTCTTGCCTTCTCCTAGGGGCACCGCAGTACTCCGAAATGATGGTTCCAGCCTCTTCTGGGCTGACTGTGGTCCCCTGGCATGCTACTGCCACTCTCATTTCCAAGGTCCCTGATTCAGGCAGGGCTCACCCTACCCTCTCCTAAATGCACATCTTGACTTAACTTGAAGGAACACAGAAGGTTCGAGCTCAGGCCTAACTGCTTTCCTCTCCCAGACCTTGTGACCTCTGGCTGCTCACGGGCTTCCATCCCTAGAGGACCCCGGCCTCTGAGAGTGCCTGCTGCTTTCGAAGGGCCACTAGGCTCTGTCCTGTGGGATGCTGTCCGCCCATGCCTTCTTTCGTCAGCACAAACTTCACATCATGGCTAGAGAAGACTCAACAGACAAGACACGCCCAAGAGGCAAGGAGCTGGTTGGATGCCCATCAACTCACCTCGAGCATTCTTGGCCCCACTCTGCACTGAGGTGACTGCAGGGAATCTCTTCTCAACCCAGGGCAGCCTAATATCCCCAGCCACTTAGTTTGTGATGTCCTAGCATCCAGGACAGGTTCAGGTACTCTGAGCAGCTCTGCCCACTTGCCTAAGCCTTTTATTGCCAACTCCTTGTAGTATCAGCATCTATAGTATCAGCATGAGACCCCAGTTTTTGACCGGGGAGGGCAAGAACTTTTTTGCTCTATATTAGGTGGTCCTGGGTAGCTGGGTAAGCACCGCGGTGGACCGGTGGACTGGACCAGAGAGGGTGGATCCCCACAATGCTCAGGTGAGCAACAAGAGGACTCACACAGTCCATGGCACAGTTGAGTCCCAATGATTATTCTTGAGGGGACGCAATGGGAACGGAGTTTACACGTCCAGACATGAGTTCCATCAAAAATGGCGGTTCTTCTCTGAGCCGGTGACCCTGTGGCCGGCATCAGGAGGAGGCACAGACCTGGAAAGGGCACCGCAGTCTGGGGACCTTCCTCGGCCCCTCCCCCAGCTCTATAGGATCTGATCTCACAAACCCAGCCCCCACAACGGCTTCTCCAGGAGACATTCCGGCTCTCTCATCTACCCAACAGGCCTCGGACGCAGACGAGCCCCCGAGACAGGACCCCAGGCCAGGCTGGCCTCCGAATCTTGGTTTCCTGCCACCCGCACCCTGCTCGGTTCTGCAGGAAGTGGCCGCCTCCTGAACAAAGGGGCCGGCGGACAATGGCCATTGAATTGGGCTGGGGAGCTCGTGCGGAGACAGACCGCCAGCTGCCTGCGCTGATAAGACCCTGCACGCCGGCCCAGTAGGACGCGGAGCTGCGCGCGCGTTCGTCCCCTCCGTGCACCTCCACCGTAACCCACAGAAGCCGAGCGCGGCGAGAAGCCCAAGGCTCGCGGAGGCCTGCGCGTGGGTGGCTGGCTGGGGACCAATGGGAGTCGGAGAGCCCCGCTTTCAGACCAATCTCGGGAGCGCGCGGGGCAACAGAGCCAGGCACAGCTCACAACTCGGAACCGCCCCTTCTGGCTCCGCCCCTACGGCAGCTCCGCGCTACTCCTCCGGTGCTGCCTAAGACCACTAAGCAGCGGTCCTGTGTGGCTCTTGAGGGCTGGTGGGACGTTTTGACTTTTTTTTTTTCCTCCCAAAGCCTCAGAAGTGGGGCTGGAGAGATGGCTCAGAGGTTAAGAGCACTGATTGTTCTTCCAGAGGTCCTGAGTTCAATTCCCAGGAACCACATGGTGGCTCACCCAAAGCCTCAGAAGTAATCCGTGTTGGTGTTGGGAAACGTCCTCGCAGGGCTACGCTTCCCTCACATTATTTTGGGTGGCATGGGTGCCTGCGTGGCAGGCATGTAAGCATCGTCTAACCAGGCTGGCTGTGCGTGCTGCCTCGACTCCACTGATATGCGCACAGCAGGGGTACATCTCCAGACAGACACCCCCTTTGTCTTGCCCTTTACCCTCAGTGTGAAGATAGGGACAAATCATAAGCCAGGCCAGATTCCTCCTACTGGTGACATTGAGGATTATCCAACAGATAGACGTTGTGCACCCTCTGGGACCATATCTAGAAAACTCCTTGGGTCTCCAGCTCCGGAGGCCTGGATAGTTCACACTAGAGCCAATTCCAGAGAGGAGGAAAGTTGAGACTGTCTTTTTCCAAATCCCTAAGTCCCCACCCTAACCTGGGGCGGCTCTGCGGGAGCCCACAGAGCTGTGATTAGTTTAAGTATGAGGCAGGCCTCTGTAGTAGCTGTCAGAATGACAGAGCCATGGGAGAAAGACAGGAACTGGCAGGAGCAGGGGCAATGTCTGTAAGTCTGTGGAAAGTGAGACAGACCTCTCTGTTCCTGGTCAGAGTGAGATGGCCAGTGTCATTTCCAGTCTTGGCAGACCCTGGGCAGATGGCGCAGGGAAGGGTCTGCTTCCCTTGGCACTGTACTGCTCACAGCACTTCCTGCTTCGGCTCCATGACCAAGCAGCCCCTCCCCCAACAGGTTCAGGCCTACTGGTAGGTTTTCCCCCTACCCCAACCCTAAACTGGGGAGGGCAGAATGCAGCGGGTGGAGACAGAGGGACCCGCAAAGACTGCTGAAGCCCTCAGCTCTGGTCAAAGAGAGTAAGGAAGGCTTTTTACAGAAGAGATGCAGCAGCAGCAATGTAGACTAACTAGGGTCAGGGAAGAGCCAGGCGTTGGGGAAATGGGGAAAGGGTGGCACACGGGAGTGGCACAAGGCTGTCAGAGTGCTAGTGGGCTTGATGAGATGCCCTTAGCCCATCTGCACTACTTCTTGCACTGTTTGAGACCATTATGTTGGCAGCCCTGGCGAGGCCAGCCCTGTGAGGGAGCATGCCCATGTATGTGGTGACCACTTGCTAGGGCCCCAGGAGTTGGGTGCAAGTGACTAAGACTGTAGTGCCTGGAAGACAGTCAGGTGTGTGGCCCTGCTGACGCCAGGGTCAGGCTAAGCAGTCCCTCTGTGGCTCTGTTGGTGGACAGGCTGAGTGGCCGTCACCATAGCATGGCAGAGTGCTGCACTCATTGGGCGGCACTGGGACACCAACACAGGCTTTTGGGGGAGGCTCTCAGTAAGTATCATCTGGAGTCACATCAAAGACTCAGTGAGTGTGTCCTTTCCGGGAGTGCCCCATCTCCTGGGTGCCTGTGCACTCCTGACGTAGCCTGCTTAGGCTGATACACCTGTTCCAGTCTTCTTTGCATCTTGGCCTAGCATTGCTCACCTTCAGCACGCTTCCCCCGCCTCAAAGGCCCTTCTCCGAGCAGTTGCGTGAGATACTGTGTACCCGCAAGGTCATTTCTTGCTACACTGTCCAAAGGTGCAGTTAGACAAGCCATGGGACAAATGTGTCTTGTTTTGTGAGCCATCCAGGCCAGGCTGTGGACACCTGGGCCTGCAAAGGCAGATGCCTGCAGGTCTCCTGGCCCTACCACTCAGTCTTCAGGAAGTGGGAAGCCCTTGGCTTCCAACCCTGCCCTTTATCAGCCTTCATGGCTTCCTGCTGTAAAAGTGGCCTGCTCCCCCACCTTGGCGCCAGGACGTCGGGTCAGTGGTGACTCACCCAGCACCCAGCATGAGGACGCCTTGGCCCTATGTCCTTCTGCCTACCTTCACAGCACTTGTGCCTAGCCATTAGGTCTCAAAACAAGCTGGCTTCTTCTCCAAGAGCCTCACAACAGGGCACACCTCTGCTTCTGGGCCATAAGCTTGCCTCTGCTGAGTTGCTCCACTCTGCAAAAAGTGACACCCCAATCTCTGTGCACCTCTTATACAGATACAGCGTACCCATGCCGTTCCTCGCCATGGGTCCTGCCTACACCTCCCCACACCCTATGTCTTCATCATTCTTACCCTTACATGCTCTCTGTTGCCACCCAGGCCCCAAGTATGTGGAGACCTGCCTCTTCCAGATACTCAAGACTGCGCCCTGTTTGGGCATGGCTCTGGGAAGATGTGCCAGTGTAACTCGTATACATTTCCCACTCTAGGGCCTCAGGAAGGCTCTCCAAGTCCCTTTCCACCCTGAGTGCCTGCATTTCATGGGCTTGTCTCTGAGCATTAGTGGACTGCTAGCAGAACCCTGAGGTATGTTACCCTCCCCCCACCCCCGCTGGGAAAAACTGACCCTCCACCTTCACCACAGTGCACCCTTTACTAGTACATTCCAAGATCTGCTGTGTGTAAAGATGGGAGCTGGAGTCGAGGAGACCAGAGTGCCCTTGGCCCTTACATACAGAAGGCTGGTGAAAAAGGGGGAAGGAAAGGCTGTCTGGGTGGGCTCTTGCTTACAGGGAAACACTGCTCTCCTTTGCCTGTGAGATCTGTAATCCAGCCCTCAGGGCTTTCTGTCTCTGCCTGCTGATCCTGAGTGGAGGTGTGATGGTTAGTTGTTAATGTGACACAAATCATTTGACTTCACTGAGGAACTGCTGTCACAGGTTTGGCCTGTGAGCATGTCTGTAGGGCATTTTCTTGATTGATGTTTGATGTGGAAAGGCCCAACCTACTGTGGTCCATGGCATCTCTGGGAAAATGGTACTGGGTTGTCTAAGCAAGCAAGCTGAACAAACTTTGGAGAGCAAAATGGTAAGCAGTGTTCCCTCATGACTTCGTTCAGTGATGAACTGTGATCAGGACATGTAAGCCACATGAACCCTTTCCCTCTTCCTAAGGTGGGTTTGCTCAGCATTTTAAAATGACAACAGACCGGAGAGATGGCTCAGCAGTTGTTGCTCTTACAGAGGACTTGGTTCACTCTTGGGCACCGATGTGGCTCACAGCAATCTGAACTCATGTTCAGTTATCTGATACCCTTTCCTGACCTCAGCAGGCACCAAGCATACATATACCAGGCAAAACACTCTCACATAAAATAAATCTAATGAAAAAACTTTAAAACTCACAGCAAGAGGAAGCAAACTAGGACAGGAGTGTAACCCCGCGTTCCTCCAGCCTGGACAGCCTGTGTGCAGCCCGAGCCCGCAACAATGCCAATTCAACTTCTCAATCGGAGTCACTGCCAATGGGCTGGGAAATCTTGTTCTTGAACAGCAGTTTGTCTGGGGGCCCACCTGCCAGGGATGTCCCCCAGAAGCCCTCCACAGGCTGCTGAGCCTAACTCCACCTCATCATCCTAGATTCTTCTGTCCAGAGACCTCTACCAGAACCCATTTCCCCGCACATCCCCGTGAGCCCTCTGTCAGAGTAGTCCCTGTCTTCTTCCACCTCATATCCTGTGCTCTTCCAGCCCTCCAGGTCCATTCCGTTCCCACCAGCCACAGCCGTTTTTGGAATAGAGGAAGACCAGCATGCTATTCCACTCAGGTCCTGCCTAGGTGTCCAGCATGGCTTCACTGCTCTTCTGCTGGCCTCTGCAAAGTCTCATCCTATAGCCTATGTTGGCCCTGAACTTAAATTGATCCTATCTCAGCTTCTAGCACTTTGCCACCCCTCAGGTGTCAATGGACAGATACAATTGTGTGCTAAATCTCTCCCACAAGCAGCCTGAAGGAGAGGCCTGGCTGTTCCCTGCTGTGCCACTGGCTTTACTCGGAGGCACTGCCAGCCAGAGTCTGCTCAGTGAATAACTCACAAATAACTGAGAAATATTTCGAGCCTTTTTTGTGTTTGTGTGGTTGGAGTGACTATTCTGGTCAAAGTCCTGTGGGAGTCGAAGTTCCTGGGGCCTTGGGGTGCGGCCTCTCGGCTGAGGGACACTGTCACTCAAGTGAGAGTGCGTGTTGCTGACACAGGGGACACCTGATGAACCTGCTTTCCATTACTTTTTTTGTTGTTTTTTGAGACAGAGTTTCTCTGTGTAGCCCTGGCCATGCTGGAGCTCACTCTGTAGACCAGGCTGGCCTCAAACTCACAGAGATCTGCCTGCTGGGGTTAAAGGTGTGAGCCACCATCGCCTGGCCTGTTGCTCATTTTTACTTCCAGTTGGGGTACACTGTCTCCTATGGAGTGAACTTGTCTGCAGGTAATGAGAGCAGTGGTGCCTGGATCCCCAGGAATTAGAGGTAGCTCAAAGCAGTGGAGATCACCAGTCCTCTCGGGCTCAGCAAATGCTCCTTTGTTGAGTGCTTAAAGGTGATGAACGTCACCTCAGCAAGCCTATGCCACTTCTGAACACAAGCACTCAAGACAGCATGCGGATTCTGTTTAACCACCATCCACTGTGTCATCAGGCAGGCCATAATCTCCCAGGCTCTGCTGAGCAGGTGTCTGGCTGATTGCTATTCACGACCTTCATATTGGGGAAAAGAGTTACACCATATGGCACAGTGGACACTGCCTCCAGCTCACCAGGCTTGACTAGACCTACTCTCTATAGACTTCCCCAACCTTTGCCCAAGGTGGGACCTCCTGGGCCTGCGAGACCTCTGTCTGAGCAGCAGGGCTGGTCTGGGAGCTCAGCTTTGCTGCCCAGGTGCCAGTAACACCCTCTCCACTGTGCTGCTTTCATTGGGCTGGGATGCAACGTGCATTATGCATTAAAACCCTTTATAGATGTTTTGGGAGCACATCCATGCTCCTCCCCATTCAGGGTCAGCTGGGATGGCAGGAACCAAGAGTTTGACAGAATGAGGTTCAGGACAGGCTAGACCCAAGGTCAGGTTGAGGAGTGAAAGTGAGTGATGGTTGAAATGGGTTGGGTCCCACCAGCTTGGGGCGACTGCTCTCACGGGTCTTAGCCAGGTCCATTGTTTGGGTACAATAGCTCTCCCGATTTAGGTTCCTCTCCCAACAGGAAAACCATCAAGTCTGCCCATTACTACTGCCCACAGCCCCTTGAAGTTCTGGGTAGACCTCAGGCGCCAAGTACAGCTTGGAACCTGACTTTACCCCTTTTCAGCCTGTAACAGCCCAAGCACCCTAGGGACCAGCCATCTCTCCAGGCATGTAGCTCAGGGTATAAACACAGGTTCTGATCACCAAGGAAACAGTGGCCCACCTAATAGAGCTCAGTAACATGCAGAGGCTGAGAGACTCCCCCACCCCCCACTGCCTAAGAGCTCTTCCTGAAACCCCTTTTGGGCAGGAGACCCTTACCTACATAGTTTACTCAGACTAGGACAGCACCACCCCCACCCCAACCACTTTACCTAAAGCTGAGTTGATACCTCAGGGTCCCCCAAAAGGTCAAGGCACTTTTGCAGAGTGACTGAGTCCTGTGAATGGGACAGATGAGGGCAAGAGGGTGCTGGCTGTACAATCAGTACCTTAAGTCTAAGGAGGCCTTGGAGGTGTGCTGCTTCAGGAGCTGTGTGCCAGCCCACATCCCTGCCAGTCCCCTAAGCTCAGGTTCTGAGGCACCCCTATTTGTTGGATTGCAGAGTAGGGGGTGGGTTCAGTGAGAGGGCCAGTCAACTGTATTACCCAAGCAGTGAAAAAACCCAGGTCAGCTTTGATGTCTAAAAGTTATATCCAGCAAAGTCCTTCAAGAAACAGTGCTGCAAGCAGCCACCAGTGAGGGCAGCTCAAGCCAATCACTATGCTTATGGACAAGTACAGTACTTCAATTCACCAGCAAACAAATATGTACCTACAGGTCCTGTATCTCTGAGGCTCAGTCTACTAAGTGTCTGGCTTCTCCTCCACTTACTGTGCCCCCTACTTCTGCCCAGCTGGCTTGACATGTGCTTCTACCTCACTTGTCTTGCTGTTTCCCCACCCCCATCTGGGGTTTACTGGGTCAGGGCAGTGTAAGCGAAGGGCTTGGGGACTGTGTGTTCTGGTCTGTGGCTCCACAAAGCAATGGTACTGAATAATTCCACCTAGCTCAAGACCACCAGAGGCGGCTAGGTAACTACCATCTCAACGAAGTACACACTTTGAGTGATCAAACTCATGCTTGCCTATCTCCAGGGCAAAGCACACAACCTTATAGTTCATGTGGGGAGCCCAGTCCTGACAGGGATAAGTAAACTTATAGCACCTCAGGAAGGAGGCTACCTCCTCCAAAGTGCTCCCAAGGCTTTCTTGGAGTAAGCCTGTTGTCCTTGGCTAGGCCCCTGTACTCTTGAGGCTGCAGAAGGTGCAGAGAGGACAGGAAGGGAGCTTCAGAAGGTAATGATAGGGACACTCTCAACAGACATCGCCATTGCCAAATACAACACCAACCTGTATTGTGTACATCACCGCCCTGGGTACAGCCATCAGGGGACCTCTTACTCTTGGGGTATGGAGAAACTTGGTCCCTCCACCTCAGCAGAGTAACAGAAATGGGTTGGACTAGGAGGAAGTCGAGCAGGTGTTTTGCTCCAATGATCACAGAGCTTCCTCTGTGGCCAGAAGGGGCCCAAGATTTCAGTCACTGTCACAGGCTTGCCTGAAAAGTGTTACATCCAAGGCTTCAGAGACTATATATGCTTCAAGGAGGGGCAAATGAAGTCAGACACCCCTGTCTACACTGACTTAGGATATTCAATTCCAGTTAGGGTGTGCCCAGAGCTTGCAAGGGTTGAGGAGGGGTTGTGGGCCTGCAGGGCTGGTGGCCTGCATCATGCTCTGGTTCTAGTAAGCCAGTGATCTCTTTTCTAAATCAAGGCCTTCCCTAGACGGGAAGAACTCTCAAGAAACCACCCTGCTGGGCGGTGTTGGCTCACGCCTTTAATCCCAGCACTCAGGAGGCAGAGGCAGGCAGATTTCTGAGTCTGAGGCTAGCCTAGTCTACAGAGCGAGTTCCAGGACAACCCTGCCTCAAAAAAACAAAAAACAAAAAAACCCAACAACAACAAAAATTCCACAAAAACAAACAGCAACAACAAAAAACCCAAACCCAGAACCATACTACCAACAACAAAAAGAAGCCACCCTTGACCCAGTTCCAGTTACTGTCTCTAACACCATGGGTCAGTGTTTCTAACTCAGCCTAAATTGCTGAGCCGAGAGCAATTAGAACCTGAGTTATCCACCATGCAGGCAGCAGCCTGTAGAGAGTACAGAGCCACTCTCAGGCCCTCTTTCTTCACTTAGTCCCTATCCTATGCCTCTAAGAAGGGAGGACAAGGAGGAATGCTGGGTCTAACAGGTGCTCCTAAGATGCATGTACCCCACTCCTGCATTAGCAACACCCATTAAGGCCCTGCTTCTTTGGCCTCTGGGGTTTCCTGTAGGGTCCCTATCATCTAGCCAAGCATCTGGTGATAGCTACTTTAAGCACAGAGGCAAAAATCAGAGGGTGGCAAATATCCATTTAGCTGAGCCCATGACCAAATTATGTGTGGGAGAGGAATGGACTCCTATTGTGGCTGGAGCAAGGGCAAGGTGTGCATGTCCCCTGGGTCCTGGGACAGGTGCCAAGATTATGACCAAGGGAGGTGACATGGTCAGAGCTCACTCTCCACCTTCCACAGGGCTCATTTCATTCCTGCTCCAGTAGGTATACAGTTGGGAAAAGCAGTTGGATAGGAAATTGGGGTCCAGGGTAGGCTGCACAAACTCCTCCTGGGCCCAATAACTCTGGATGGAAGAACTCCAAGTGGGAGCGCCACCCTGCCCTCCACTGCTGACTTCTCTCACTCTGTGGCCCCACTCCTATAAGCAGTCCCATGACCTCTAAAGACAAGCACACACTCTGCTAAGCTCAGATGTGCTTGGTTATCAGGCATCTTGCTAAGTGATACTGTCTTGCACTGGTGATCACCAGCTTGCAAAGGACGGTGGTAACCACCAAGTATGAGGTTCCTCAGTTCAGGCAGCTGGCAAGAAACTTGGGTAGTGCAGCCTGCAGGCTGCCTCCCCTACACTCCTCCCCCCCCCCGCTGGCAGAAAGGCAGTAGGAGAGGATAAAAGAGGCAGAGAAAGTAGGGCTTCCTGTCTAATCAGCACTCAAATGTGTAGACCAGACAGGATCCCAGTCTAGAATGCAGTCTAGAATCCAACGGACTCCCTCTTCTAAGGTTCAATGTGGTGAGACCTGGTTCTGTCCCAGAAGACTGCCTAAGGCACTGCTCTGCACTCTGGGAAGACAGAGGCAAAGGGATAATGTGGCAATCTCAAGTCAGAAAAGAGCAGAGAAAAGGACAAGTGTATGCAGAACAGGGTCACACAGATCCAATGCCTTCTTGAGCCTTACACTAATGCTGGTGGCAGCTCACACAAGGCTGTGGCTGCAGCCCAGAGGTACCCTTGCCCACTTCACGGATGCCCCCCACTGGGACCTACTCCTCAGTACCTGGGTCTCAACCATTTCAGGACCTCCCACTATGTTACTCACCCATCTTCTAGAGACAGTTTTCACTGTCCCCCTCCCTCTGTCCTTTCTTCAACCCTCTCCTTAGTAGTGTGGGACTCAATTACTCCAAACTGGCTCTTACCCATTGTTCAGCCTTGACAACACCCTTCTTGCTGTCTCACAAGAAAAAAGGCACAGCTGGGGAGAGGCCTCAGCTCCTGTTCGAGGGTACTTGTTTCTATTCCTGAAGTTCTTCTTCTTCTTCTTCCTCTTTTTTTTTTTTTAGGATTTATTATGTATACAATATTCTGCCTCCATGTATGCCTGCACATCAGAAGAGGGCACCTGACCTCATTACAGATGGCTGTGAGCCACCATGTGGTTGCTGGAATTGAACTCAGGACCTCTGGAAGAGCAGCCAGTGCTCTTAACCTCCGAGCCACTCCCCAGCCCTATTCCTGCAGTCCTTAACAGCCACCCCTCATCCCTGTACTCTCTCCATGCCATAGATAAATCCTGTCACATGTAAGTATACAATCATCCTAAAAATACTCTGGACCAGTGTCATGGCTCCCTACCATGGTTTGGACCTCACTCCTGTGAAGTTGACCCCCACCCTAGGAAGGATCCTTGATTCCATAATTCCATACTCCAAAATCCAAAAGTATTTTGCGATCTTCTCACCAAAACCACTCCATATCTGTCCCACCCATTTACTTTCATCAGCAGCACCCCCACACCTCATCATCTCAAGCCTGGTCCCCACCTCTTGATTTGAAACAGAGACCAGTACTCCGCCCAGGGACTCACATCCAGGGCTGCACCTAGGAAAGGGAGATCCGAGTTAAGTGCACTGAAGATATAGTCCTGAGCTTTCTCGTGAGGAAACAGCTTGCGGGCATTCTTGACAGAACTCCACATAGGTTGTGCTGGACATTAGCAAATGCATATGGTCTCCAGGTTTCCACTTTCTGAGCGCTGCTGATGAACTTGATGAGTCCTATGTGAAAGGCTGAGGCCTGTAATGCTCCTGGTGGCTCCAGACAGTGAACGAACTTCAGAGATGGCAGAGCTCATGTCCGCCTCCACAGGAAGCTGCGGCTGCAGTAAAAGGCAGGGGCTCCAGACTATGGCTGCTAACCATACAGCAGTAACTGCCACACATCTTCTGCCCAACACCTATCCGTCCAGGGTGTGAAGGGGGGGCAGAACACTGGCAGCAAGCTAAGACCAAGGTTCTACTTCCTAAGTAAAGCCCCTTTGTGTTTTGATCTCCTTATGACAGGAACACACAGAGCCTGCTTGAGGATTTCTGGAGAATCACTGACTAGTAGGGTAAAAGCATGACCAGGCTGTTCTCTGACCATGTTTCATTACACATAAACACACAGCTGGTTTCCCTTGTTGGGCAAAAATATTCCTTACATTGCTCAAAACATGATTCCCAACAGTATGATGGGGCCCCCAATGTGGCCATGGAAAGAGAGCTTCAAATCAAGTGGGGCAGTGCTTGACTGGTTGAGTCCAGAAATCATGCCTGTGAGCCGTGCCCCAGGGCCCATCTGACCCCCACAGATACACTTGGAGTCCAGCACCAGGATGCTGCCTTGAGTTCTACTTAGTAGCCATCATCCTCGTCACCATCACAGCCGTAATCTGTAAAACACAGAGGACAGTGTCAAAGTCCAGGCAGTCCTCTGTTGCCATGGACACCCACCTTCACGTTTCCAGCTCCCAGCCCCAACTCCATTGCCTTATCTCACAGGTCCCACCACCTGAAGGCTCACCATTTCAATATACTCCCAAAAATGTTTGGGGCTGGTAGACTGGTATGTGCCCTGTATGGGGGCTTTGGCTCCTTCCTGGGCACTGTAAACAGTATGGCCAACCCAGACATTTCTCTACTGGTGGAACAGTCCCCACTTCTGACTTCTAACACACCCAGAATCCTCATCTTCATAGTAGATGCTTCACCTCCCCTGTGGAGCTGGCCTTCCAGCCTTTGTCTAGCTCCTTCTAGCATACTCAAAAGCCTCAGATCAATATGGACAATTCTAAGTGTCCTAGTTCCCTTCTTTGAGAGAGGACTTTAGTTTGTAGCCATAGGCTCATATTTGGAAATAACTTGGGTGAATGGCTATATCTTTATTTCTCTGGATTCCCCCTCAAAGTTCTTGTAGTGTGCCCATAGCCGTGTGGCCCTACCCACCATTGCCACCCATCATCTGCAGAGCACTGACGCAAGGCTCTCCATCCTCTTCTTCAGCGTCCTCCTCATCTGCATCCTCGTCAGGATGGTAGGACACAGGGCCACTCTCCACCAAGACAGCTGATGGCTTGATTGGTTCAGTTCCCAGGGCAGGGGAACTTAAAAGCAAGGCCTGGAAAGAGAAGGCCTGTCTCTGGGACAGAAGCAGAGTATGTGCTGCCCTCCTGACTGTAAGGGACCCTCAGGCTTTCTCTTCAGAGCTCCTGCCCCACATCTGAGCTGGCCTGAGGATCAGTCTGCCCCCTAGTACCCACTAGTTCCTTCTGGCTTCCTGGGGCTATGAAGTTCCAGCCCTCCTTTCCCCAAAAGCTGTTATCAACTGAGGAAAGGAGGGCCCTGTGGCATGCAATCTAGCCTCTGCCCATATTAGTCCACAGTGGCAGTTAGCTTACCCTCAATCCCAGAGCAGCAGGCACAGAGCTTGCCTGTACCATTGCCTGCTCACTTCCGTGAGCTTTAGGATTCTCATACCCTGAGCTTTAGGATTCTCTGCTGGAGCAGGCCAGCACTGGTGCAGAAACCAATTGAGCCTTGCCCTGCCAAGTCTGATAGCAACTTGAGTTCCTGAGGCCCTGCCCCAGCTGTGCAGGACAACATACCTCTCCCACAGCTGCCTTCTTAGCTGGCTGTGTAGACACCAGAGGCCTCAACCTGAAAGTATAAAAGCAGTTTCAGTTCAGGTAGATGTGGGAGAGAGAGAGTGTGAATGCGTGTGCGTGTCTGTGTGTGTACCACGCAGAGACTGAGGCCCTGTCCAGGAAGGCTCACAGTCTATAGCCTCAGTTCATACCTGCCTGCTGACCATCACTGACTAGCAGGACTGAGGCCCTTGACCAGGCAGATGCATGGTCTTATGGCAGATCCAGCTGCACTCTGGAGCCCAGCCTTGTTACTCCACAGGTATACCTTTCCTTCCAGAGACACACAACTTTCACTACCTTTGCTACTATCGCACTGGTCTTACCCGAGTCTCTCTTCCTATCCTTAGGCTTCCTTCTGACCTTAGGTCTCACCTGTTCCTCAGTTTCACTACCAGGAACACCACTGTTACTGTGTTTGACCTGCTGTCTTGCATTAATCAATGCCTGCCACCACTCTGTCATTGATGGGAGATATATAAACACAATATAAAAAAGCAAGTTCCAGCTGGATGGTGGCGGGGCATGCCTTTAATACCAGCACTCGGAGTTTGAGGCCAGCCTGGTCTACAGAGTGAATTCCAGGACAGCCAGGGCTACACAGAGAAACCCTGACACCCCCAGAATTGGAAGATTCACCAGGTGCCTCCCTTTTTGGCTATGTAGTAGGCACCCCAAGGTCAAGGCACTGGACTATCTTTCTACCCCTTTGGACAGATATGTGAGGCCAGAAGCAGTGACTATGTGCAAGAGTTCATGACACCTTTCCTGGTCAATCTGTACCAGGGAAAATGAGGAAGAGGGATAGACAGTTATGAAGAAGAGAAAGAGGTGGACAAACCTACACCTGCCCCCACCTGCCTCACAGAACCACCACTTCACTTTTACCAGCAGTACCTCCATCTTGGGCCTGCCTTCAATGTCCCTAGGACTTCCAAACACAAAGGTACCTTAGACATCATGTCCACAAGGAACAGAAAGTGGGGAGGGGCCTGGAGAGATGACTCAGAGGTTAAGAGCATAGGCTGCTCTTCCAGAGGTCCTGAGTTCAATTCCCAACAACCACATGGTAGCTCACAACCATCTGTAATGAGATCTGGTGCCCTCTTCTGGCCTGCAGAAAGAACACTGTATACATAATAAATAAATCTTAAAAAAAAAAAAAAAAGAAAGAAAGAAAGAAAGGAAGAAAGAAAAGAAACAAAGGAAAATGGGCCACCCATTCCAGAGGAAGACAGGCACAGTGCTATCTAGGTCAGTGTAAATGGGCTCTGGGCATGGGAGGCTCAAGACTCCTTTCTTTCAGGGCACAACTATGTAAATAGGTAAATCATAAGCTGGGTGGTGGTGGCGCATGCCTTTAACCCCAGCACTCGGGAGACAGAGGCAGGTGGATCTCTGTGAGTTTGAGACCAGCCTGGTCTACAGAGTGAGTTCCAGGACAGGCTCCAAAGCTACAGAGAAACCCTGTCTCAAAAACAAAAACAAACAAACAAACAAACAAACAAAAAAACGGCCTTAAATCATGCTCTGTGCTGGGCCCTTTGAGGCCCAGTCCTGCCCAGCTATGACTGGATATTCTGATGACACTGAAAAGAAAATCTCGTAGTAGGCAGATGGCAGAGAATACCTTAGCCAGAGAGCTGAAGCCTTCTTTTTTTTTTTTTTCGAGACAGGGTTTCTCTGTGGCTTTGGAGCCTGTTAGCTCTCTAGACCAGGCTGGTCTCGAACTCACAGAGATCCACCTGCCTCTGCCTCCCGAGTGCTGGGATTAAAGGCGTGCGCCACCATCGCCCAGCAAGCTGAAGCCTTCTTACAGGAGTTAGTGGCCTTTTTAAGGCCCATGCACACTCAAAAGCAGCCGGCCAAGCCTTAGAGGGACTGCCTAGAGAATAAGTGTAGCACGCGTTACACAGATCAAAGCTTCAGATCCTGTAACAATCCCTATCAGCCACAGGCTGCCGCCAATCTTTCAGTCTTGACCATAGATGCTCCGTTTTCATAAACACCCCATGTCCTATACACAGAGCAGGTGGGGTTACATGTGGGGTAACTGTAACTGGGTACTGACTCTACTGAGCTGAAGCCTGCTTGAGTCTAACCTGGGAACGCCAAGAGGCTTTGTGTAAGCCTGGAGCACTGGATCCACTAGGGTAACGCCTTCCTAGAGGTAGATGCTGAGTGCTACACCAACTCACCTGACAGACTGCTCCTGAGAAGGGGTTGTCTTAGACAGTTTGTCATAGCTATTAAAAAAAAGCTGAGATTCTGGAGTCCTGTGGTCTTTTCTTTCCCTGATGCAACTGTCTGAACTGGCTATGCTGAGTAAGGGCAGAGACATGAGTGCAGTGGTGTGGGTACCCTAGCCTTGAGGCCTTTATAACCCCTCAAGATATTAAATATTCACAAACTTTGACTCTAGCAAGCTTCTCCTGGCCATGACCACAAAGGATACCTTAGTCACTACATTAGCACAAGATTCTCCCAGCACTGACAGTAGTAGCCTAGTTGAACTTCAACTTGGACCTGTGAGTGCTCAGTCATCAGACTCCTGTACCCATTTCTAGCTACAGCTAGACAAAGGTAGTGATACAGGCCACAATAAGCAGAACTGAGAATGCCTCTGGGTGGTCAAGGCAGGGCCAAGCCCTGGTTCCTGCCCTATCTGACCTAGTAAGAGCTGCAATGGGAATTCAGTCCACAGTTCTCTACTTAATAATCTCAAAGAGAGAGGTTGTGTGACCATACAAATAGACTGGAAAGGGCAGTTGAGAAAATCAAACTCCCTTCTGAGGAAATTCCTACCTAAAGCACTGGCTCAGTTTTCAGTATAGCTAACACTGACGGGAATAGAACAGACAACGTGAGGCACCAAAGGGTCAAAGGAAGGCCTTGAAGCAATAAGGGACCCCCTATGGGTTCTGAAACGTAACAACAGAGGGAAATTAAGTACATGCCTATATACAAAAGCAGCTGGAAGGAATCACAGAAAGATCCTATAGAGGCAGCCACATCAGGGCCTGGGAACTAAGGTGGTACAACTGTACCACTGGGGCAAGGGGAGCTTATAAGGACATCCCCTGTGCCAAACAAAGTGGTGAGAGTGAGAAGAGGCCTAGCCTAGACATCTCATTCTCAGTTTACAGACAAAATAACAGGCCATGTACAAAAGTGTTCTCAAGAATTAGGCCAACCAAACACTGCTGGGCTGTACAAAGTAAAGTAACCATCAGCTTGGCAACAGGAGACTTGGGTCACCTGAGCCAACTGTTGGATGGGCTTCTTACAGACTGACCCTGTCTACAGCATCCACCCAGAAATCTGAGTGTGGCTTTTATCTTACCTTTTGCCAAGCTAAGTTCCAGCTGGATCAGACTTATGATATAAAAAAATGCAAACACAAAGATATTAAAGCCTGGAGTGATGGTACATACGTATAATTCTAGCACTCACAAGAAGGAAACAGGAGGATTAAAAGTTCATGTACATAGTAAGACCTTGTTTTTTTGTTTGTTTTGTTTTTTTTGAGACAGAGTTTCTCTTGGCTTTGGAGCCTGTCCTGAAACTAGCTCTTGTAGACCAGGCTGGCCTCGAACTCACAGAGATCCACCTGCCTCTACCTCCCAACTCCCCTCCACAATCTGGGCACAGAAAAGAACTTTATGAACAATGCTACCAACCTCAAAAGCCGTAAAATGGCCAGACTATGTGGACTGGCACACGACTGCTAGTTTGGTATTGCTTTCTTGCCTTCCTCCCTCTTCTCCTTTTCCTCCTTTTCTTGAAACATGGTCTCACCACACAGCCTAACTGGCCTGGAATTTGCTATATAGAAAATGCTGGCCTTGAACTCAAGAGATTCATCAGCCTCTGCCCCCTAAGTGTGAAGAGTAAAGGTGTGTGCCACACCTGGTATGCTTCTCTCTCTCTCTCTCTCTCTCTCTCTCTCTCTCTCTCTCTCTCTCTAAGACTTACAGATCTACCTTCCTACCTATCATGTGTGTGTGGGTGTGTGTGCGCACGCATGAGTGCTTGTGCACGCATGTGTGTAAAGTGATATTGTGTTTGTATGGTTACCTGTGGAGGTCAGAAGAAAATACAGATCCCCTGGAGTTACAGAAGCTGCCTGAAATGGGGGCTGGAAACTGAACTTGGGTATCTCTTAATCACTATAGCCATGGCTGGGCTTGAATTCACCATCCTCCTGCCTCACCCTTCTGGGTACTATAATAGCTTTATATTATAAAGGAAGAAAACAAAACTCCACCAACAGCAAAGGGGAAGAAACACAACAGAGACATACAAAGGATGTCTGCTCCAATAAGATAGAAAAAAGCATGCCTGACTTTCCTCCTTGGAAAAGCTATGGCTAATTCAAACATGGAGACTGAATAGGCAGCACCTAACAGTTTTGGCAGGTGGATGGTAGCCACACTGGATATCCAGCCTATCTCTAGAGACAAGGGAAAGTTGGCAGCTACCACCCAAGAGTAAAGAAGACCACATGCAGCCACCCTTAAATACCCCCTTGTCATGCTGCAGAGGAACACTGACCCACCATGCTGAGGCCCTTGACTGGATCCCTGCCTCCACCAGAGATGTCACTGTGCCTGCATTCTCTCTCTCAACAGAGCCAATGGTGCAGCCTCAGGAGTACAGAAGGGGTGTGGGTATGGGAGGGCTGGAAGAACCCATTAGCACTAAGTGTCCAACTGCTTTCTGGAGATGGAGTAGATCCTGCTGCTGCCAGAAGCCTCTTAACTCTGGGACCCAGAAGTAAGGGTGGGGGGTCAGGACACCCACATCTGGATCAGATGGGCTTGTTAGCACTCAGCAGACAGTGGGACAAGTGTGGCTCCTGAAGCTCTGGCTGCAAACAACAGCCAAGATGAGGGCCTAGTCCTCTGCTGGCTTCTTCCCAGGCAGACACCCAGTCCAAGGGGGAAGAATAGTACCTCTTCCCCATGCTTGTCCCAGGGTCAGCACTACTCCTGCTAGCTGTTCTTTTCCTTCGTGACAACTTCTTGGTGCTGGCACGCTCTGGGGGCTGTGAGTCCTCTCTGGATGGGCTGCCCCCACCCTTGCTGTTAAGGTCCCGCAACACACTGTAGTTGATCTTGCTGGAGATTTTCTTCTGTTCCAGCATCTTTTCAATAGCCTCCCCAGCTGTGCTGGCCAGGATTGGCTCCCGGCGTTTGCAAGACTTCTTGGGCTGAATGAAACACACACACAAAAAAATTTCTGTCATATGCTAGCTTCATACCTGCCATCTACCCTTGAGCCACAGCTGTTGCCCATCTGGATGGGCACAGAAAATTGGCTTGGATCTCTCCTGTATCTTGGCAGCTCCCAGCTCTGACACTGGTTACCCCAGTTCCTGCATATCTATGCTTCCTAGCAAAGTCTTTCTTGTCTACAGAAAAGGAAAGTACCTCATACAGCATGGAACATGATGCCTGTTAGCATGGAGTTTTGGGACCCACTTCCCTGCCCAAGTCTCTAGTCTTCCTTTGAGGCAAGTACCACTCATTCTCTGAGCCCCCACCCTGGACCTCAGGTTTTGCCAGTATCACATCTTCTCACTTGGCTCCTAAAAGGTTCAACAACTTACACTTGGGAGGCTGAAACCCCAAAGGGAGCAGCTGAGCCAAGTTACCAAGACTGTCCACCTGTTATCAAAGAATATAGGGACTCTCGTGTCCTCAATAAGGACCTGAAGCCCATGAAACAATCTGAGTCCAGTCCTACATCTCACTTCGGTCTCCTTAGCTCTTGTGCAGGATATCTCACTGTAAAGCTCCATGGTACAACCATCTATGATGGAGCAATCAATAGTAATAACCTGGCAGCCAGGGATGTGGGTCCTATGGCTTCCACTGCCTGTCCCAGTCAGGCTCCTATGGACACAGGGGAGAGGTGTTCCCCAAATGGTTTCCTCCTGTTAGCCAACCCTAAGGCTGTTAGGCAGTCCTGTCAAGAGATACCCACCTTGTGCTCCTTATAGATACCAAGCTCCTTTTCCTTTGCTATTCTTGCTTCTTTCTCTGTAAGATGAAAAAGCAGTGGGCCTCACTCAGCAAGGGACATATCCTGGGACCTGGGGAGAGTTCTTGGATGTGTACTTACCCCTCTGCTCCCGCAGGTACTCAGCATTCTCACGCATCCACAACTCAGCTTTTACCCGGGCTTCTGACTCGTTCAAGATGTACTGTGGGAAGCACAGTGAAGCAGCTTCAGATCTTTGAGGTTGAGTTCTGACGTATGCCAAGATCTCTCAGCAACTAGCTTTCTATTTATATGCTTAAATTGCTAAAGAAAGGATGTGGGAAAGCCTTCCTTCAAAGAAACCTGTCAGTCCTTTGAACTCCTCTGCCAAGTTTACCCTGCAGTCATAAGCCAGTATTCGTAGTTCCTAGGCCTTGTTAGATCTCTAAGATACATAGCCAAGTGTTAGTGTATAGTCTGGGGCCCCTGGGATTTGGGGATTAGAGATATGCAATATATTTGTGATGCAATGGGAGCCAAGGCCAGATGCAGAGCTCAGGGCATTCCCAACATGGTCCTGGTTGGGTTGTTTGAGGTTTCAGAGGAAGGGCACATGACAACTGAGGCTGCTTTGGAACGGAGCTTGGAGGAGAGTCCAAGGGTCATGTCTGAATCATAGGCACTACAACTTGAGACCACTCACCTATCACGGAATGTCTGAGAAAGCCACAAAGCTCAGAGAGGCTAAAGGTGAATAACAGGCCTGGAACCTACTTCAACCACACTTTACCCTCCATAACTCTCAACTACTGGGGACAAAGAGAGCAGGGGGCGGGGGGGGGGGGCTTACTCTGTCAATTTCAAGGTCATCGATGCCACTGAGGTCCAGCTCCCCGTCTCCTGAAGTGTCTTCTAGAGAGAAGAACCCCATCAGTGTCACACAGGCTGCCCTAGCAAATGCTGCTCACCATGGGGATGCTTGGGACTCAGGGACTAAGGGCTGGGGCAAAGGGGCTGCAAGAACCTCCTTTGAGAGAATGTCACCTTAACACTTGCCCATCAAGAAAAAAATCAGAAAAAAAAAAAAAAGGCCAAGAGGTGGTGGAGCACACCTTTAATCCCAGCACTCAAGAAGCAGAAGCAGGTGGATCTCTGAGTTCGAGGCTGGCCTGGTCTACAGAGTGAATTCCAGGACAGCCAGAACTGTTTGTTACATAGAGAAAAGAGAAACCCTGTCTAGAAAGAAGAAGAAGAAAGAGGAGGAGGAAAAGAAGAAGAAAGAAAACAGGCACAGGGAATATTTCCTGCGTCCTCAACAAGAAAATTAAGCTCAAGGACTAGGTGACGAGCTGCTAGAAGGGTCTAAGGTGGAATCCAGTATCTTACTCTTCTAGATGCCAGGCAACCCCTTCACCACCCCCACTTTCACCCACCTAATGGCCCACACAGCTGGGACTTTTGAGGTGTTGTCTTCAGCTCTTAAGGCTGAAACCCTGGGGTAATTCATTAGTGGTCAGACCACCCACCCCTCGAGGCTCTCTGAAGTCTGCCCCACTTCCCTTGCTTTTCTGCTCTGGGTTCCCTATGCTCAGGTTGACAAGTCCCTTTGTATTGCTCTGAATTACCTGCTCCCTCAAAGCAGACACTCAACTGTCCTCTACGTACTTGGTCCACAGGTGAAGCATTTTGCCTCCCCAACTTAGGTCTATCCCTCATATAGCCCTACCCTCTAGCAAAGGTCAAATCTTCACCTGGTCAGGAGAGCAGAGCCAGATTACAAGGCCAACTGGCACATACCCAGCTCTTTACCCTGTGTGATGGTTAGTTTTAGATGACATCTTGTCACACAATTTAGAGTCACCTGAGTCTCAACTGAAGCAACATCTTTATCAGGTGTGCCTGTGGGCAAGTCTGTGGGGGGCACTGTCTTGATTGTTAATTGATGTAGAAAGACACAGTTCATTGTGGTGGCGGCATTCCCCAGGCAGGGGGTCCTAAACTAGGAAAGACAGGAGAAAGCTAGATAGGTGCAAACCAAGCAACGATGTGTTTGGTTTTTGTTTTTTGTTTTTTTCCTTTTTGCTACTCAGTATGGATGTGATGTGATTAGCTGTTTGAGTTCCTGCCTTGACTTCCCTGAAATGATCAAGGATAACCTGGAATTGTAAGTCACAACTGTTCCCAACAGTTGCTTTTGACAGGATATTCACCACAGCAAGATAAATGAAACTAGCACACCCAGGGACTGTTGACTATTGTGCAGGGGCCTAGCAGTGCCTCACCCAAGCCCGTAATTATGGTCCAATCCACAGCAGGGACCCTTCAAACTATAAACTTTCCCTGTTCCAGGGCACTCACTGGGGTCGCCACTTGGGGAGGAGATGCACTCTCGGATGGAATCGGAGATGCCCAGGCTGGCTGCTGTGGGCAATGGGCCAAGTAAGGACTCCAGGGCAAGGGGCCTGCTGCCCCCATCAGGACCTTGTGCTGCTTCCGAGCTGTCATCATCCCCCAGGAGCTCTCGATAAAAGTCCTTGTTCATGTGGCTGGCAGCAGCCTCCAGCTCTTCATCCTCCGTGTCTTCCTCACAGAATGGGCTGGATGTGGCGTCCTCACAGGAGCCTAGGGACACACGATTCGCACACCACCTGTCAACCAGGCAGAAAGCCAGAGAGAGCCCACTTTTGTAACAGAAACATTTTTTGCAAAGCTGCAAAATAACCAAGAATACAAAAACTACCAAAAAGCATGCCTTTTTGTGCAACAGAGAAAGCATGGTCCTGCCAGCAAATGGTGCTGGTTGCCCACGGGCAAGAATGGCCTGGCTTATTCCTCATGCTCTGTGCAAAAGCGGACTTAAATGTGGTATCTCAGAGCGTAAGAACATTCAGGAAAGATAAAGTTTGTGATCTAGGTTTATGCAAAGATACCTTCAACAACACTAAAGCAGAACCCATGAAACATAGATTAAAAGATTTTGAAATAATTATGATTTTTTAAAAAAAGAATTATAATGTCTGTCCTGTGAAAGACACTGTCAAGACAAAGGTGAGCCGTAGCTTCTTCCTAGATAACATCTGCAAGGACAGTCTAGAACATGTGAAGAGAGCCAGTGCTACGAAAACACAGAACCCAAGTAAAAAGACCTGCCAGTATAGAGCACATGAGGGGCACAACAGCAGGAGATGGCTCAGCCATGGAGTCCTGAAAGACACTCCAGCTAGACCAATCAGAACATGAGAGCTGTACTCTATGGTTTCAGTCTGCTGAAAACTCACGTTGGTAACCTCAGCAGAGAGGATGGAGAGAAGACAGAGGTACTGGCCTCATGCATGTTGACAGTGGAAGAATAGTGGTGACTGTTGTGCAAATTTTTTGCCAACACCACCTCCCAGACCCAGCAATTCCACTCTGCCCAATAGAAGGGAGATCAATATCAACAGAGACTGCATACAGGTTTATCTGGAACTAACCCGAATGCACTCAACAGGAATGGTAAGCACTTCACTGCACTTATGGCAACTACACAATACAAGGACCATGCTATCAGTGGGCAACACAAAAGTAATGCTGAGGAAAGACAAGGGCACATACTATGTCTATAAAAGACTTACGTACAAACAGATGATAAATGGGCTGACAAAGAAATCAGAGAAACATCACCCTTCACAACAGCCACAAACAGCATAAAATATCTCGGAATAACTCTAACCAAACAAGTGGAAGACCTGTATGGCAAGAACTTTAAATCGTTGAAGAAAGAAATTGAAAGGGCTGGAGAAATGGCTCAGCAGTTAAGAGCACTGACTGCTCTTCCAGAGGACCCGGGTTCAATTTCCAGCATCTCACAACTGTCTGAAAATCCAGTTACAGGGGATCTGACACCTTCACACCAATGCACATAAAATAAAGATAAATAAATCATAAAAATTTAAAAAAAGAAAGAAATTGATGAAGACACCAGAAAGTGGAAAGATCTCCCAGGCTCTTAGACAGAATTAACATAGTAAAAATAGCAATCTTACCAAAAGCAATCTACAGATTCAATGCAATGCCCATCAAAATCCCAGCAAAATTCTTCACAGACCTCGAAAGAACAGTACTCAACTTCACATGGAAAAGCAAAAAACCCAACAAAGCCAAAACAATCTTGTACAATAAAAGAACTTCTGGAGGCATCACAGTCCCTGACTTCAAACTCTACTACAGAGCTACAGTACTGAAAACAGCCTGGTATTGGCATAAAAGCAGACAGGAGGACCAATGGAACCAAATAGAAGACCTGGACATTAATCCACACACCTTCAAACACCTGATTTTTGACAAAGAAGCAAAAAATATCAAATGGAAAAAAGAAAGCATATTTAACAAATGGTGCTGGCATAACTGGATATCAACATGTAGAAGAATGAAAATAGATCCATATCTAGCACTATGCACAAAACTCAGGTCCAAATGGATCAAAGACCTCAACATAAAGCCAGCCACACTGAACCTTATAGAAGAGAAAGTGGGAAATACACTTGAACACTTGAGCTCCCAAGGTCCCAATGAGGAGCAGAAGGAGGGAGAACATGAGCAAAGAAGTCGGGACCACGAGGGGTGCACCCACCCACTGAGACAGTG